>NC_048926.1:66249368-66277693 GCF_011077185.1 Oxyura jamaicensis
TTCTCTTCTCTTCTCTTCTCTTCTCTTCTCTTCTCTTCTCTTCTCTTCTCTTTTCTCCTCTCTTCTCTTTGTCCCGTCCCTGGCACGGAAAAAAAAGCTGAACCATTGAAGTTGTTTTTCTCTCTGGCTTATGAAATGTCATCTCATTTGGCACTTTGAATGTTCTTGAACGGTCATTGTAAGAGGTTTTTCCCACACAGAGTGGGAATTGCTAGCTTGCTTTTGGTAAAACAGTGGCTGTCTTTCTCCTGAGTACTTTTCATTCTTATCGGGAGCAGTTAACAGCCTTGCAAGTGCACTAAGTAATGTTTTTTGCTTTATCAAGTATAATGGCTGAGGATACACCCCTTTTCCATTTGTTCCTTATAATATTATACAAAGGTTTAAAGCAATTCAGTACACACCATCCTAAGCATTTTAGAAAACGTAGAAAACGTATGTGATCAAAAAAACAACAGTGAAATACAAGTATTTCCCAAAGGTGAGTTTTGTCTATATGACTAGAATTATTTGAAACATTATGAATATATGTTCAGGTATCATATATCTTCAAAGAAGTACCTTTTTCTACCACATGAAACTTCCCAAGGTCTTGTTGTCTCTTCCTAACAAGGAAATGACAGTCTTTAAAACAACACATCCTCAGTACTGTAAAACTTGCTGAAAAGCTTTTAAACTGGAAATGCATTGTAAGATTAAGGAGTCCTCAGTGACACAAAGTCTTCTGAATAGAAGGTGGAAAATTATATCAAAAAACTTAAGTACACAATAAAGTTAATAGCAGGGATCTTGTTCAAAGACAATGATTCAGAGCCAGGTTTTCACTGAAAGGAAAGCCAATCAGACCTGTGTCCATGGCACAAAAATTATGGGTTCACAGCTCCGGTTAGCTTGATCATGGTAAAACTTTCTAAACAAAAGGTTTAGCAGGTAAATCTATAGCCCTTTAATGTTAGATTCTGCAGTATTTCTGCTACATGCCAGAGGAACAGTAAAGGTGCAAAGCCATCCTCTTCTCTTGTCCTCTTGTATCCTGGATGTCTTAATTTGTAGTTTGATTTTCTGTGAAGAGTTAGAGTGGGGAAGAGAAAAGTCTGTCCACAGAAATGGACAAAGAAGAGGGTGTCAAGATGCTTAAGATTCATAGTTTTCCTGATACATTTTCTGGGTTGCCATTCTTAAACACCATGTGTGTCTGATATTGGGACTAACACTTTGGTCCCTTTAAATATATTTGGTCTATATCGAATCAGAGAAGATAATCTTTGCTTTTCATATCTGATTCATTATGATTTATTTATTTATTTATTTATTTATTTTTTCCCAGTTTTTCTTCCTCTGCAGCAGCAAAGTTGGATGTGATTAAGAGTAAATCCCCTTTTTATAATTGGCGTATTATAGCCCACATTGTACAAGAGGTTTTCTGAATTTAAAAGATGATATGCCAAGAATTAGAAAAGATAAATTGTTCATTCCAGTACAACAAATATAATTTCAGATTACTCTGCTTTTAGGTTTACTAAGAAAATTTGCATCTCAGAAAAAGCATATATTCCCATTTTTGAACCTTCCTCCCCTCTCCCCCCCCTTCCCCCGCCCCCCCACCTCTCTCTCTCAATAATTCAATAATTAAAAAGCTGTGCTTCACAGTGATAATGAGGAATTTACATTCCTGCCTGTTTCACAATAGTTTTCATACTTCATCATGGGTGAAATCTGCTTTTGTTCAGAGAACTGGCACAACATCCAAGAACAACTTAAATACTGCTTCAAAAGCAAGAGTATTCTTGCCTAGATATTGTCTGCTACAACATACTGTACCCTTAAATTATCAGATAAAATGTAGGTGGCTCAACTGCCATTCTTGTCCTAAGCTTAATGTCAGATCAGTACTGAAGGTAGAGTCCATGCAGCTGCTGTTGGAGTATAATGCTTCAGTTAAAATGAGTGCTCAGCTGCTTCAGGCATCTTGCAGCTTTTGTCAGCTGTGGCAAAGAGATTAGCATCCATCTAAGGTTCTTAAGACCTACTGTAGTGAAATATTGTAAGAATATGTTACCTTCCAGTATGGTGGATGAAAAAAAAAAAAAAAAAAAAAAAAGTAAGAGGGAGCTGTAGAATGACATGAGACAGACAAGCTAGAAACTGGCTAAAAGAGCAAGTGGTGACAGTCTGGAGACAGGGCACATCACTTTTATTTTATTATTATTATTATTATTATTATTATTATTCCTTTAACAATGCTACTTTTGAAAACAGTGAATCCAACTGTTCAATTAACTGACATGACAGAATCACAGAATGAGCAGGGCTGGAAGGGATCTCTGCCAAGCAGGATAACCTAGAGCATGTTGTGCAGGATAGCATCCAGTTGGGTTTTGAATATCTGCAGAGAAGGGGACAGTCTAATTTCATCAGTACTCACTAGATCACAGTGAAAACAAAAACTGCATTTGAATATTTTAAGACACTATTGCCTAGTAGAGAATCACCTGAATATACTTATTCTTCATTGTTTTCCTCAGTCCTTATTTTAACCTCAGCTATAATAAAATTTTGCAATGATTTTAAATGGCATTACTTAAGCAGCAAAAGGAAACGTGTTAAATATTTTTATATGAACAAAATGACGAATTTATGGGAAATTTTATTCTAAGTAATGAAATGTGAAATATTGACATCAATGAAATCAGGAAATCATACAAAACTCTTGGAGCTCTTCCTCCATGAATTTCAACGTAGAGGCAGCTACAGCATCAGTATTGCAGAGATCTCACCGAATTAAATGTAAAGAATCTTTCTTTAAAGTGTTTCAGATTTCAGGGAACAATACACCATTTGTGATTATAAAAAGATTCAGTTTCTTATTTTAAAGAGAAGCAAAATCATTGGAAACAGTAGGGTACAGAACTTTACTCTGACTTCCTCCTCTCCAAATACATTTTTTTTTTCTTAGTTATTTGATTCATCAATTGCCTACCCTCATTCTCTGATTTTCAGCTAATACTATTGAATCCAGTAATAATCTGGTGGCTAAGTGTTCTTGTGCATACAAAGGAGAGCTTTATATACTAACTTTCACCTTTCTCCAATTATTTTCCAATAAATTCAAAAGACTAGTCAATTCCTAATTGCTCTAAATTCTTGTCTTGAAGGGGCATGTGTGTTCTGTGTATTGTGAATGAATAGTATTTCTGGGTATGTAAAAGATGCACAGACTGAAACATAATGAATCACTTTTCTGCATGTTCATATATGAAGTCAGTATGTTGTGTCCCAAAGTCTAATATGAAAAATGTGCATTTTTCCAAAGGCAGACGATCTTTGCTGTTGGCAAATGGCTGCTGGCTTTAATTCTAACTCGTTTTGTAGGCTTAATTCTTAGCTCTGTTGTCTATCCTGATCTCATTGTCCTCCATTATGGAAAATCTTGCTTTAAACTTGGCTGCCATGGCCAAGGATCTTTAGGTTGCTATGACATTAGTTGGTCAAACACTTAACTGTTATTCCTGATTTTATTTCCATGACCCTTCCCTGACCTTCTCATACCTAAAAGTTTTACTCCAGTGGTGGCCCCAGGCAGTTACACATGTGGAATTTCCTTTTCCCAGTTTGAGCAACACAGCTTGACTTAATGTACAAACACTGTTTCACAGCAGTGGTTTAACCCAATGGTTTATTCAGCTGCCTATTGTATCCACTCTGTCACCTGTAGACTTGTTTCTTTTGCTGTCAGAATTATTCTGATACCCTCTTCAGTTTTTACAGACCAAAGAAAAGCAAATCATCAAAACAAAGTAGATTGGGTTCATGGAATTTTCTAAGTTTATGAATCATAGTCTTAGAAAATAGACTTTGCCTGCAGACAGTTAATTTCTTGATTTTAGCTTTGTCATTTTCTCTTATTTCTGCTTAACTCTAACCATTTCACTTTTGATTGGGAGCCAATGTTGTTCTTGTTGAATTTATCTTAGTAAGGATTATTATTATTTTAGCAAGATGAATTTGAACCTAGTTTTTTCCCCTACTTCTACCCTACGTCTTTCAGTATTCATTTTTCATGTGTAAATATCTCTTACAATAGTCAAATAATTGTAGGATGACAAACTAGCCCTCTGACTTGCCAAGCCACTTTACCCCCCTTTGTTCACTTTGTGATGTCCCACTTTTGCAGAAAAAATGCTGGAGCTTATAAACCAAAATAACCAAGTTGGTTGTTATCAATTTTGTCTTGCTGTTCTGGGAAGCACTCAAAATCTTTTATGTCACAGTCACAAGACAACACTGAAGTAGACCTGTCTGGCTTTTCTGGCAGATTATTAAGCTTTCTTCCATTATATAAAGAATTTGAAGTTAAGATTACTCTTATATAGACCCATTTTTTACCTGGAAGTATCAATTTGTTAATTTGTTAAAGCTTTTTTTTTTTTTTTTTTTTTTTTTTTTTTTTTCTGTTGTGAAATACAAATTGGTATAGTGTGGAAATAAAGCAGGTTCTTGAGATTTGTGAGAATACAGTAACAGATTGAAGAACCATGTGAATTGCAATTGGAAACTATTACACAAATATTTTTTTCTTTGTTCAGTCCTGTTGTCCATCCTGATCTCTTTGTCCTCCATTATGGAAAATCTTGCTTTAAACTTGGCTGCCATGGAATGCTTTGACTTTTGTGTCTTTCCATTAAGAGTTGTTGAGAAGAAGAAATTGTCTCTAATGGAAATTAGAACTACTTGTTTTTATTCATTTTAGTTGCTATAAATGTACCTTCTTTCTTTTGAAAAAGTTCTGCTTGTACAGCATATCATTTAATTTGTAAACAACGACCTATATGATAATGGTCATATCATAATATAATATTAGGACTTAATGATCATATATAAACTTGTAATACAAATAGCAGTACCTTATATTAAAAGCTATATAATTGATTTAAGAAACACTTTTATTTGGCTTCCAGATGCATATTAAAGAAAAACCTAATACAAACAATGAGGTGTATTGAAATAGAAAAAATCATGAGGCAGGACTGCCAAATTATTTATATTTCATTAACGGAGAAAATCACCACAATTATCTACGCTATATGAATGTATTTGCTGCAAGTTGGCATGGAATTGAGCAGTAATAATAATAAAAAATATAACCCAAAACTAAGCTGAATATAACCAGCTGCTATTAACTAAATGCTAGAAAAGGGAATACTGAACAAGAATAATCACTAAGTGGTATTCATTCTTGATAGCCAGAAAGGACTATTCATCATTTTGAGGTATAGAAAAAAAATTATATGCTTGGAACTTAATCAGTGAACAGTTATAATATACATCTTTGTAGATTTCCCATAAACAAATAACAGTTGGGCCGCTTTTTAAATTAAAGGAGCTTGGTGCTTAGAAATTAAGTGGGGTTGTGATGTTTTGTGGTTTTATTCAGACATTTTTGAAGGATTAAATAGCATGCATATAATGAAAATATGTGATCTCAATTTGCATTTCAAAACATCCTCTTGTTCCTAGTTAAAAACTGTTCAACAGCTGATCATATATTTGAGCAGTGTAGGGTGATACTTGATATAATTCCTGAGCTTACTAGCCTGTAATCAAGAATTACAGTCACCTTAAGAATTATTCATTACCCGT
This sequence comes from Oxyura jamaicensis, assembly GCF_011077185.1. Taxonomy (NCBI): domain Eukaryota; kingdom Metazoa; phylum Chordata; class Aves; order Anseriformes; family Anatidae; genus Oxyura; species Oxyura jamaicensis. The sequence continues at coordinate 66,255,009 of NC_048926.1, forward strand.
GATTAGTAAACAAGGGTTTCATTTTCTTCATTATTACCAGTTCATTGGCTGCAATAGATGTGTAGATATCGAGACATATTTTGAACAGTTTCAATGAAATAAAAAAAAAAAATAACTGTGCCGTACACCTTTCCAGTGAAAGTATATGCTGTAGCACATAATAGGATAAAACCCAGAATATTTTAGACTACTCAGATAATTTTTAGAATATTTAGAATATTTTCAGACCAGAATACTTGTTCCATTAAATTAATATTTTAATATGCGTCTGTGTTTCAAAATGGAATTGAATGTTGACATCTTAAATAATAACATGAAAAATATTCACTATTTTTATCCTGAGAAAAAAATACTATGAGTTTATAAAGGATTCTGAGCCAAAATACCAGAAATTTAGAATCATTTAGAATCATCATAAGAAACTTTAAGATCCTAAATTTTAATAGAGTTATAAAATATATTACAGAAATACAATTTGTAAAATTCAGTGGTGTGTATTTCTTTCAAAGACTTAGCAACTTTTAATATAGTTATCTGAGGATGGAATTTTCTTCTGTTACTATTCTGCTCTTATTTTTTTTTTGTTGGGCAGATGCTTATTGAAGTAATGGATTTTAACTATAGCTTCTCTGATGATGATCGAACTCTTAACATGAGCCTGAATGAAAGCAATGTATTTTTATTTCATTTATTTGTTTATTTATTGGTGTTTCATTTTCCATTGTCATTTATTAAATGCACTTATGTATGTGAAAGTTATTAGAGATGATTTTTGCATGTGCAAATATTAGTTTGTTGGAACCACATCCTTCCTTCAAGCAAAATCTAGAAAAAAAAATTAAATATATTTTATTGATATTCCTAATACTCTACTTATACAATAAATTTAAATTATTAACCATAACCTATGTCATATCTTTGAAAGTTTTTCATAGTGGGAAAAAATAATTTCAAGGTCCACAACCTAGTACTTTCCATACAGCTAACCAGCTTTGAAAAATCGACCTTTCCTGTGATCAAGTCCAATAACTAACTAACTAACTAAAAAAAAAAAAAAAGTACTATCTCAAATGTATTTTCTTGATTCTACCACTTTTTAAGAGTGATCTTTCTTATATATTCTAGTTACTTCATATAGATGTACTAGATCAGAACACAATAAAATTAATTAGAAATAATGGAGACTTTTAAATCATCCAAGAACATGACTCATTATGCAAAGTCTGGGAGGTTTCAAGTGCATGAACCATTCCTACCTATTTGTACACAGCTGCAAGTATTCAAGTCTGCACTCCTGCAGGCAGTAAGGATTCAGGAAGATGGTTTGCAGGGAGGAGACACCCCATGGGGGGGATAAAAAAGGGAAGACAGAACATTCTTTTGACAATTACAGCACATACAATGAGGTTTATGAATAGCTTGTGTCACTGCAGCTGTGCTCTGCAATGACATTTCAGAGGGCTATATGCAGGATTGCTTCCTCTGCTTTATTTGGCACAATTTTTATTTTGGATTGCCCTAAATTGCTATACTTTAGAACTGGATTGTTCATCGGGTCACTTCCTGCAGCTCAAGTCTACACATAATTGGTTATGTTGGTGATTGGTGCAGGAAGATTAAATTTATGATTCCACATCTTAATTTTCCCCAGGGGCATATAGCTTCTGAGTGATTTCTCTGATACAAATTAGCCAGAGTATAATTAATTACACCATCTTGTTCTCTGGAGTAGAGGTATTCCAGCAGTGGTTGCCAACTTCTGGTAGTGCTAGGGGATAATTGAACCTGCCTACCTATCATTCAAGGTAGATCACGAATACCACCTTTGTTTTCATTTGATTTGAGACATTACCAAATTTCTGTTGAATGCATAGAACAACACAAGCTTTTATCAGGAAGTCTGTTACTCTTGACCTCTGATAATAGTTAGTAAACTTCAAAGGTAATTTTTTATTGACAGTCTATAGAAAGAGCTGTTGAAAATCATAGAAATTTTCTCCATATGTCTTCTATAGGACAGATTTTGCACAGACTTCTCTTATTTAGTTGCTTTTTCCAACACCTTTAAATATTTGCTGCATGAATGATCTTGTGTTTGGTCTGAAGACAAATAGTATTTCTTTAAATGTTTTGCTTTGGGAGGAAGGACTGCATATTAAGTGCTTTTCACAACAAGTTCTTTGGAGAGTGCTTACCAACAGATTTTAAAATAGGTTGCTAACTGTCAGAGCTTAATCTGAAGCTCCATTTTTCAGCTCAAAATTTTATAATGGCTATTACACCACAGCCAGTCTTAAGATGATTTGGAATTTTTGATTTAAGTAAAACTATTTGTTTTTATAATGATAATTGTGCTAAAGTGTATTGGAAAATTAATGCTTATCATGGATTTAAAGTCCTTTGTAGGAACTAGGCCTAGAAAACTGTTTGTTGTTTTTTGGTTGTTGTTTTTCCTAATTTTAAAATAATGATGTAGACTCTGTTTCTGATTCAGAATATAGATTGTTATAAATTATAGGTTGTTATAAATTATGTAGGACCAACCAAACCAAATAGTAGTCATCTGATTTTCATCCTTTTGAAGAAAGATGCACTGACATGTAGAAAGAGTAATTATTGCAGGATGTAATTTCAAAAGACTGGATGACCCTGAGTTTTGAGTGTATCTTCTTCATTCAGTGTATACTAGAGGGATAGACAAATTCCTCTAGCTTTACCTAATTAAGAAGTCAATTAGTTTTGAATAGATCATTGAAATAAATTGAACAGCTAGACTATCTTCCATCTGCTACATGAATATAATCAAAACAGGTTTTGAAAAGACTAAATGATGAAACACTTGTACCTTTGTGAGAGGGTGTTGCAGACTTTAAGACATAAATAGCAGACTATGCAATTGACCAGAGGTCACCAATATCAAGGTGTTTCTGCTATACATTACGGCATGAATTACTTAAGAATTATGAAATGAGTTAGGCACATAACAGAATGAAAAATGAAAATTAGGCCTGTTGACATCATTTTGTCTTTAACAAGCAGTTTGAATGCTGGGATCTAACTCCCTGCCACAAATCTGGAAATGTACACAAATCAACCTTCTGGCATGTCCATATTAAGTAAGCTCTTCCCACAGGATGTAATAAGAACAACTATGGATTCTACACGAAGTGAAGCCATTCTACAATTTCCCACTTCACTTTTTAAGTGATCCATTCAGTTTTCTAAGCATTTCTAAGCATTTCTAAGCTTGATGTTCTTTTCTGTCTCCAGCTTTTTGTTTGCAAGACATCTGAAAATGCACTAATTTGTACACTTTGCTTTCTTAAATGAAAAAAACACAACCTTTTCAAATTTTCTACCAGCCATTTCCCTTCAAAATAACCACCACACATCTGGTCTGATGTACCAGATTCCAATTTAATGCAATTCAAATGGTGAAAAGTGTTGAAGACAGAAGTGTTTAGAGCAAGAATTCAGCTTTACTTTATATACATTCCACTTCTGTCTATAAAACGTAGAATGTGTCGTTTATTATAATACTTGACTATCCCAAATTAAGTGCCACCTTTAACTGAAAAAGATTTAGCCTCACCAAGAATAAACATTTTAGAAATTAGAGACTAATTTAGATTTTACCCTGCAATCTTGTTTATAAAATCATTTAAACTGATGTTACAACCAAAGTACTCTTGTTCTTAACCAAACAGAAGCTTACTCAGACATTGATTCTGATATATGTTAACATTTCAACCCCTGATGCAGTGATGAAGATTTTGAATGGGAAAAACATAACACATATATGATACAGAAATTATGGCAAAAAATATATGTAACACCATTTTATTTAGAAAATAAATAAAATATGCTCAGTAAAAATGAAAACTTTCAATTGCAATGCTTCCCTTGGAAAGTCATGTGTTATGCTGGGTGGATCAGGGATCTTGACATAAAGCCTTTTTAATTTTTCTAGGGAAGTGCTGAATGGGGACAAGACACCATATGAAGCACTTTTTCACTCAGTCAGTGAAAAATGGACACGAAGTTCTGTTTGGTCTGACCAAAAAATCTTTTTTTTTTTTTTTTTTTTTTTTTTTTTTTTTTCAGTGGTGGTTGTCATCCAGCTTCTAAGTTCACTAGAAAGGATAATATTTGGAAATTTGCTAGCTTGTCTAATAAAAGATATCTTGTTTATTCTGCTTTCTGGGACCATTTTATTTATTTATTTATTTGCTTATGGTAAATGAGAAATGTAAGGTTCCAAGACCAATTTGAACATAAGGCTTAAGGTCTTTTCTTTTTGAAATCTAATGCAGGATAAGGTGATTCAACACTGTATGGTGTTTCAGTGTACAAATTCAGCTCTCGTTTTCCTGACTCTACATCTAAGTCAGGCACAGATAATCCCAGATGACATCAAAAATATGTGGATGTGAAAAGTTTTTGAAGAACTCTTAGAATTTAAAGTTAGTGTTATGTTTTATTATGTAAGAAGTTCCATATACAAACTATTTGATTATTGCAAAAGGGCTTTTTAAAGAACCAGTTAACACTTATTTTATTCTTTGCTCAGTTTTGTTGCATAACAGAGCGTAAGAATGATAGAATATGAGCCAGATTTCAGATAGCAGTTTAACTGTGTGTTGAGGATTACCTATGACAAATGACTGCTATTTTAGAAAAAAAAAAAAAAAAAAAAAAAAAAAAGGCTTAGGTGCACAGATCAGTTTGGAGACACAGCTGCTTGAAAAGTCCTGTGATTCACATTTTTAAAATATACCCCATCAGCTTTTTATATTTAAAGCAGCAATGCTTCATGCCAATTATTGTGTAGAAAAGTCTTCTTTATTATATTTTAATATTTTGAAATGCGTGAAACCATTTTCATTCATTATTTTAAAAAAAAAATATTTTTTTAAGGAAAAGATGAACTTGTGTTGTTAAGATAATTTAATCATGAATATTTCAAGAAGCATTGCTGAAAGCTGCAATGCTAGCTTAGTAAAACTGATATTTGTTGTAATCTTCATGTATGGTTACTATAAGAAAATGCTTGGAAGTAATATGAGCTTTCAGGCTACAAAACAAGCTCATTATGGTTCTGCATCAGGCTGTCAAGTCACTTCATTGGGTCAGCCTGACACAAAATGAAAGCACACAAATGAAAGAAAGTTTTGGCAAGCAAGAAAAGATGGGCACACATCTGCAAGGCAAGTGATTAGCTTAGTAGTGTCCTTTCAAAAATCATGCAGAAACTCCTTCCCCCAACCACAGATAAACTAGTCCTTTTTGTTCTTCAAATATTTATTTATAGGATTATAATAGGGGGAAGGAGGAGAGAGGACTTGGGACTTTGATGATAGTGAAAGTCTGTACAGCGCAAAGGTGGTAAAAGAGATAAGCATTATAGGATTAAAAAGATACAACAAATTTGTGTTTCAATTGGGTACACCATTTCAGCCTGAGATTTCCCTTTGGCTGACAAAGTAGATTTAGCTAATATATTCTAAAAGGACAAAATCAGGAAAGGTAGGAGGTTTTTCTTTGACACTTGATTGATGTCCTTTGGAAAACAAAAGAGGGAATCATGTGCTAGGGGGGTGGTACTGCTCCTCTGCAAATAAACATCTTGCGGTCTTATATCTTACATTGTTGTTTGCTTTTACATGGTATTTCTCAGTCAGTTCTGCATAGAACTTTGTATATCAAAAAGATGGAAAATTATCTGGGATTTTGACTTCAGGATCTGTGAAAAAGTAATTGCTAACAACATAATGTACTTTGTGCTCTGCATCCTGCTTACTGTGCTAAAAGAGCAGAGAAAGCAGAAGACTAGAGGAGAAGAAATTATACGTGAAAATGTATAATGGGGTCCATAAGACCAGGGTGTTCAAAAAATAAAAGTTGAAGATGTACATTTAGTAACCTTGGTTATTTTCAATTATAGGTGTTTTTTTTTTTATTATTATTATTTTTATTTTTTCATAACTGTGAATGGCTACTGGAGCTGTCAATACTCCCTGTTTCTTTTAAGGGAAACAATGTCCTCCTCCTGAGCTTTGGACAACAAACCTCAATATCCCTGGGACGTTGTGATCACATCACAGCTGCTGTGGCATGGAGCAGATGAGCTAGAGCAATGTTCATGAACAAACTTTCCTGCATTTGGCAGGGTGAATTATTAAACATATATTGTGACCACTTTAAAACAAACAGACAAACAAAAAAAATAAAATGCTGTTTTATATGCACTCTATTTCCAATGTTTATTAGATAATGAAGGAAGAACTCTGGACTTGAACTTAGTTGCCCTTCAGTACTACATGTAGTGACAGTGGGGAGAAGCAAGAAAGCTACATAGACTTACTAAAGATGCTTGTCCAGCTTGTACAGAAATGCAGGCAGACAGCTTCTGAGGGTTGATCGCCTGAGCTGTGGTTTTGCAGACACAAGCTTTTTTCCCCTTATAAAATTTATACTGCTAGACAGAAGAAACAGTGAGATTCTGGTAAAGGGCTTAAAAATAATTTACTGAGTTTGTTTTGCTCTTAATCATGTTAAGATCACATACAAATAACAGTTAATTTAAACAAACAAACAAAAAAGAACAACAAACAAACAAACAAACAAAACAGACTTTTCTTACCCTAGAGAGGAAATGTTTTGCCAAACCTTCAGTTTATGGGAGTGATAAGAAATAGTCTTCTTAGAAGGTTGTCTTGATAGGTCACTAATCCTTCCTAAAACTAACTCAGTTTTATTTGTACAGTTCTAGTTATCATAGGGCACTACATTACTGTCCTTGTACAGAATCTATTCAAAACTTTCTCTATTCTCTGTTGCACATGGCACACTGTCATTTTCCATATAAATATATTGTAGCTCCAAATTCACACAAATATGTATTTCTAGTCAGTGGACGTGCTACAGCTGAAATGGTGATCAGTAAAAGAATATCAATGTGTTATTGTTACAGTGGCTATAGCACAAAACCATACCTAAAACATTAAATACAAATGAATATGCCTTCCTGAACACACCAGACAGAAATAATTGGCATTCAAATTTCTATTCATTTATTTATTTACTATTATCAATGCTTCCTTTAGATTTTTCTCTGTACGTTTTTCTTTGTCCTCTGCAATGGGTGTCTTGCTTTATCTGTCTTCTGTTTCATTTCACACATTTTTCCTCGGTGAAATGGGGTGGAGAGGGATAGAGTGATAAAATAAGAGTTTTTACTTTCCACAAGCATTGCTTTGTGTCTTGGTAGGGGATCTCACTTTTTTTTTTTTTTTTTTTTTTTTTACAGAGTTCCTTTTAATGCTATACTTTAAAGAGGAAATATGTACATGAACTATTACAGACAATACCAAAGAAACATAATTTCAAAACATTGTTTCTTGTTTGTATATTTCATTTTGCTCTTGAATATCTTGAATACAACCTTCCAGAAGAGATTTAATAGGAGTTTGAGATTATTTATTTATTTATTTATTTTCTGTGTGTGTGTGAAATATCTCAAGTGGGACACCCAATACCTTGTCTAAACTTTCCGAAATTTATGTGCATATGTGTTGATCAAGAGCACTAACATTTTTGATTGTTTTATTATTCACACAAGGACTGACAGAAAAAAAAAAAATCAGGTAGGGCTGTGAACACATAAGTTATAGAGAAATGCAGACAGATAATTACAGCCTAAGTATATGACAAATGTTTGCATGTAAGACCTAAGACCCTAAGAGAAGAATTTCACTTCCATCCTTAAAAAATAATAAGAATAAAAAAGAACTGGCTTAAAAATAAAGAAACATATGCTTTACTTTTTATTTATTTATTTATCTGGAAATAATATTTTGTTTTGTGGTCAGTGATGATGTAAAGAACTAAATATTTTAAATTCCACTTCATATCACATTTCTTAGAAGGCTAGTTATTTGGCTAATTTTAGGAACATACTGTAGAATTACCTATGGGGCTTTCCAGCTTTTCCATCAGGTTTATTGAAACAAGTGCTTTGAGGAGGTCTACTGAAATACCATTTTGAAGAAACAGGGATTAATACATTCCAGGCTAGTTGCTGCTTTTGAAACAGGAGCATATAATTCACCCAGGCACTGTTCTGCACTTAGCAGGATAGTTGTAGACTCTGGTTTGTTAGCTGCATTGACATGGATGGCTCCAAGACAAATTTTGGTCACTAACTGTATATAATGTGCTTTCAGTTCTTGACCTCAGGCAGCACCAAGAAGGAGTGTGTAACTTTACATGTGAATAGGAAAAATAAATTAGTGCACTAAGGCATACCTGTCAGCTCTTGAAAGTTATACTGTATACAGAAGTACTTGTCAAGGAAGAATATATTTTTAAATGCTCTTAGAAGTTGCTGGAGTGGAAAAGCTTCACAGTAAAAGAACAAGGAGCCTTGGAGGAGTATAATATAAACAGGTGTCACTTTAATATGTCTTCAAGTTCACACTTCAGTAGCCTTGTTTCTCTGATAAGCTTGTGACCCCAATGCAAATAAAAAATAGTCTCAGACTTATTTTTTTTTAATTAATATCTTAGTAATAATAATTAATTTCACCTTCTACTGTGACAAAATAAATGAATGTCTTTGTAACAGATACATTTTCAACCTAACTATTTACTCTTTTGACCTATTCTGAAGATAAATCTGAAAATGTATCAACTTACTGTCATGGTCAGGGGGGATGGGGGAGGGCATGCTAAAAAAACACAATAATATAAAGAAAAAAAATACATAATCAGAAAAAAAAACTGCAGCGACAGATACCCACCATTATTAACCCACAACACAAAGACAAAGCAAAAAAAAACAAAACAAAATCAAAAACAGCAAAAAACAAAAGAACAACAACAAAAAAACACCCAAGGCTACAGTGATTTCACTACCTGTAGCTCTACACAATCAAGGAATTTCAGCAACTTAACTTTGACTCCACAAACACATCAATGACAAAATCAACAGAGGTCTTAGGGTTTAAAAGGACGGAGTGTCTGTCATTAAGGAACAATTGGTAGAGAGCCCTGCAGTTATTATTACAGCTCAGAGCTTTATAGACTACAACAGGAATGAGGAGGAAAAGGAAATATATGGACATTTAGGATATGCTGTAGAATGCAGATTTATACGTTGGTCATGTCCCACATCACAGTTGAAACTCCAAGGACTCCCCTCTGGCAACTTACCCCCCTCCCCCTTCCCCCTCACCTCCAAAAAAAAAAGGATAGGAGGAAGGAAAAAAGTGACTTCAGATTTACTTTTTAGTTAAATTATTAAATATCTTTTAAATATAAGGAAGAGCTAAACAAGACTGGAATCATGACATTCTTTCCATGAGACAAAAGACAGTTTTAGTTTATCATTGCTGTAGCAACAGAACTGTAAAAAGACAGTTATGGTTGTTTCTGTACCCCTGTTCTGTTCCCAGGCCTCTCCTAGATGAATTAAAGCATATTAGAGCCCTTAAATTTACAATTACTTTCTCTGTTGCCTTGGGGCTGAATCTCTCTACTGATATATTTCTCTTTCCTTCTTTACCATGTGACTGTGCCAAATAGCTACCAAGGATGTGATATAAACTAATATGATTTTTATTTATTTATTTATTTATTTTCTTCTCTGGCATGCAGGAAGAATTCTGCTAAAATGTATATGGAATATGCATACATTTTACTGTTGATGTCAGTTTACCTGTTCATGTGCAATATGATGCAATATCCCTGAACAGGAAATATGATTTGAGTGATGTTAGAAGTCTAGGTTAAAGAGAACAAAATATACATTTCCAGATTTTCTTCTTACAGTATACCTGACTTGTACTGAAGTTAATATAAGAAAATGTTTGTGGATGCCAGACCAGTGAACATCATTGTATGAAAATCTAATAACACTTAATGTCTGTTAATAAGAGAGGAACTTTGCTTTGTGTTCAGGTTTCTCCCATGGAAAGTCACATCAGATCTCATTAATGTCTCAGAGGATGTGCAACTGTACAGCTGCAGGCTTTCTTCCAGGGCTGCACTACTTTACCTCTTACAGACATCCTCCTTCAGACCAGCCCACCAGCACAATGTGTGCTAGTTAACACCAATTCAACCACCACAGCAAGAAATTAGAGATGCATGTAATTCTCTGAGTGCAGACTCCAAATAAAAGGGTCAGCAAGATTACACAAGAAATACAGTATGCAGAAAACTACTTCAGAGGAACTATTCTGTCCCAGACAGCAGAGAAACTACCTAACATCATTTTTGTGTTCTATGTTCATTATTAAGGTTTATTTATTATACTCAGTGGTAAGTAAAGACATTCCTTGTCCATCAAGACTATCTCATAGAGAGACATTGCAATCTGGACAGTGTTCCCTCATAGTTCAAAGTGTTTAGTATTGACTAGATATGTTTGTTGCAGACAGATAGTAAATGTCATTAAAATGCAGAAAATAGTGTTTTCAAAGCTAACAACTGTATCTTAACTTATAGTAAAAGTCACAGAGGCCTCTTTTTACTCAGGAATTCTCTAAACACATGCATATAAAAAAATACAGCAAGATCATCCAAATTTATGTCAAATATAAGCTTAATGTTTAAGTAGAATTTTTGGGTTTCCAGTTCTGATTCTCCTCATAGCTTTGACCTGGTGAGGTAAGAACATGCTCTGGCTCTAGTCTTTGAGTCATCCAGATGAGGGATATGATAGAAAAATATTGACATCTGTCTTGTGGGCCTGGAGATACTAGGAAAGAGGAAGGGAGAGAGTGATGTAATTCATGTCAGGGTCCAGAAGTTTGGACGCAGAACAGCATACGGATATGGGATCTTACATTAGTAACTGTGTTTTCTGTATGCCCCTTTCCAATATATTTTTTATGTGTCCTGTCTATTCTGGTTGTGAGACCCATTATATTTAAAGTTTCTTCTTTTCATACATGTAAGTGAATCATAAAAAAGAGGTTTACAACTCCAGTTCGTTGTCTATATTATAGTAAAGATTGTACCTGTCAGCACAGAAATGCCATTCATACATATATACATACAGGCAATTCCCATTTCTAGGTTAAAACAGTAATACTAGTGAAGATGCCCCAGGAATCCGTTGGTTTTACATAAAGAGAAACTTTACCACTAAATCAAGAAGAATGTATTTCTTGAATTGCTTTCAGGGAGTTGTGTCTGTACTTGACTGCAGCTTATCAATATGGTCTCTGAGACCTTCATTCATATTTTTCTATGGAAAGACTTCTCAGCAATGTCTTAAGATATATATCACTATTAGCATGGGGTCTGCTGGAAGAGAGTACACTGAGAGTATAGGACATAACTCTGATGTGGACTGAATCTGCTCATTATGTCTAATATCCACTGCCTCACACAGAATAAGAACATCTGCTTAATTTATTGCTTCCAGAGTACAGTATTCAAATGTTTTTAACATTAAAAGAAAAAAATCAAAACAACAACAACAACAAAAAACTAAAACCATATCTTCTTTGACTGATTCCTTTCTGACAGAAGAGGAAATTTTCCCAAAGGGAGATCTTGAATACAGACTTTGGAGAAAATTTTTGTCTCATGGTTGCAAAACTTTCAAAATAAAGCCTTGCAACAGTAAGTCTAAAAGACCTTTAAGTAGAGCACAGCAGCACTGCCAAATGCAGCTAACATACATTGCTGTTTCCTGTGGCAGCAAAATTGATGCTTTAAATGAATCCTACAGCAGGATTTCTCTGCTAATTGCAGAAATAGATAGCATGTGCTTTGAGCACCCATAATTCATTTGACTATAATTTTTCTTAAACTATAAGTGGCATTCTATTTCAACAGTACTTGAGTGCCTGATATTCCCACAAGAAATGTTGAAATTCTTCCATTAAGGAAATCACTGACTTGTGGATTCTGGCTCTTAGAACAGAAATTACCTGAGGTGGTGTTTACCTTCTTTAAATCAACAGGTTTTATGTGCAGAAGCAAATACTAAAACTTGCTTTGAGAACCTATTTTATTATCCTTTCAGAAAATTCCCTATTCTGTCAGCATACTGTGTCATTTAGCCTGGACAAAGTACTTTAAATATAAGAATCAAATTATCCATGTTATTTATTATTATTATTATTATTAAGTGAATTTTGTCAAAGAAAGGTGGTATCTTGGTGAAAAATTAGCTCAAATATTTAACTGCATTTGGACTGCATTTGGGTCTATTGGGTGCAGGACCAGGAAAACCAACTCAGCCATATTAACTTCTCAGGGTGTCCTTAGGGATGGGGGACTGCCATGGCATGTGGGATGTTTCTTTGGTTCTCAAAGGGGAGCTCATGTTTTTTGTCCTTGTCTTCAAGGCCCCTAAGTTGCCGTTGCCCTGAAGGGATCTGCCAAACCAAAGTGATGCAGATCACATTTTATACTCCATTCTCTTGACCATATTTGTTCACTTCTTGTGTAACTTGGGCTATTAATCCATATACGGTAAGAATATGAAATCTTGGTGTACTGTAGCTTGCTTGATCAGCTCATGAGAGCTTCAGTTTCTAAGCAATTAAATGAGCAGATAGAACATTAAAAGCTTTAATGCACATTAAAATCCAGCTAACAGTAAAACATTTTTAATTTTGTCTCTCCAATAAAAAAGGAGAGAACTTAATTTATGAAACGCACAGAGCTGAGTACAAATTGTCAATAATTCTCTGAAATACCAAACTGTTCTTAGATCAAGAGCATGAGATGCGTATAATAAAATTAATTTAAGATTAATCATAACTGACAGTTCAGTAGATTAGGAAAAAGAAAACTTTCATAAGAAAGCACCGCAGGGGAATTAAAAGTTACATTAAAGGAATTTGAGATAGCAACCACTGTCTCTTCATAAAGATACTTTATTTGTTGATCTTCTAGCCAATTTCAAATATAAGCTTATATTAACACTTGAAACATTGCTGAAGATGCCATCCAGAAAAACTCATATGTACAATAATTAATATCATTAACATAAAGAATTATTAAATTGATTTCAATACTGCTCTAGAGAGAAATTTAAATATTTTAAAGTTTTAAATAATGAAAAGCCAAATTATGTATTACGGCACTTCAGAAGAAAATGTTATTAATTGGAAATGCAACCATACGATTTCATGTGGCAACACCTTCTGCCTGAAACTGAGATTATTTAAATTATTTGCAAGATTAACAGGTGATTAAAATATATATTTATATATTTATGTTTAGAGAGATTTTTATATATGTATATTTTACAACTTCAAATCAAGCAGCACAGAAGGCCAACTGTGTCCTGGGCTGTGTCAGAAGGTTGAATGAGGTGGTTTTCCACCCCTACTCTTCCCTCGTGAGACCTCACCTGGAGTACTACATTCAGCTCTGGGTCTTCCAGCATAAGAACAATGGGGACGGGGACATATTAAAGTGAGTCTAGAGGAGGGCCATGAGGAAGGATGATCAGAAGCCTGAAGCACCTCTGTGATGAAGACAGGCTGAGAGAATTGGGGTTGTTCAGCTTGAAGAGAAGGTGCCAGGGAGACCTTATAGTGGCCTTCCAGTACCTAAAGGGTGCCTACAGGAAAGCTGGGGAGGGACACTTTTTGGGAGTTTAATGATAGGACTACAAGTAGTGGCTTTAAAGTAAAAGAGGGTGGGTTTAGATTAAATATAAGAAAGAACTTCTATCCTATGAGGGTGGTGAGGCACTGGACCAAGTTGCGCAGAGAAGGTGTGGATGTCCCAACAGCTGGAGCTGTTGAAGGCCATGTTGGATGGGTCTTTGACCAACCTGGTCTAGTGGTTAGCCTTGCAAGGGGATTTGCAACTAGATGATATTTATGGTCTCTTCCAGCCCAAACCATTCTATCACTCTATGATTCTATGAAAAATAACGTTTATGTTGGAATAGCTCTAGCAATACCTGTTAATTTTTAACATTAGAAGATTAAATAAAAAATATGGTATGAAATCTCATAAGTAGACTTTATCTTAAAGTGGTACTTCTGTGAAAGAAATCTAGCTGTTGAGTAGCAGTTCCTTGCTTAAAAATGCCCAGATAGAATGATGCAAACCAATGAAACTGACAAGAAATAAATATTTTATGCTTGATTAGTGAGAGAATGAGTTGTTTGGCCTATGTTTAGATCCATACAAGTATTCTGAGGAAAAAAATAAAGGCAGGAAAATCTGGGAATAAAAATAAAATAAAAATCTACCATTTTATCCTCTAAATTCTAAGATTTCATCCACATAAACAAAACTCCAGAATATGTGTCTCAGAAATGTCAATATACATATGAAATTATGGAAAAAATATTCTTTAAAGATAAACTTGGTGAATAGATGTCTAGATGTGTCCTACATCTGTTTTATATACCCTTTACAGTGACATCTCGTAAAGAAATTCAAAATCCTTTGTACACATTGACATAAAACTCTACCAGAAGGATGTTCCTTGTCTCAGAAAGCTTATAACTAGAGCACCAATCAAGAGACTTGAGGTTAGCAGTTCAAGTGTATTATGACAGACTGACCAAAATATCAAGTCTTATTTAATGTGAAGTATTATAGTTTTAGCCACTAAAAAGTCTGATTGAATTAATGGTCATGAAAGACAGAAAAGGTTAAAAAAAAATAGTAATAAGTCTTTTTAGCAGTATGTCTATGAAATCTTTAAATTTTTAAAATTATTATTATTATTATTATTTTATTTATTTATTTATTTATACAACATCTGCTGGGAAGAAATAAGCATCTTTTAATCTGCCACCTTCCAGAATTTGTGCACTTTTCTGTGGGCAACACAAGAAACCTGCTTGTATTTGCAGCTGTTTTGCAGCTCCTGGCCTTCATTTTGTGCAGTCCCAAGAGATAAGGGAAAGACCAAGAGAAAAATGCTAGGAAACATGGGATCCCTTTAGATGAAATTCTGTGGAAAGCTCTGAGGAAAATGCAAGTATTGCATTTGATAAGAACTACAAGCAAGATCTAGCAATATATTTTCCTATTTCATCAGAAATGAAATGAGACTTTCATCTAGCATTTAAAACCATGTTTTGATATTTACTAGGGTTCTAAGATTAACAGAGTTGGAAATGTTCTTCATTAAGGAGTCCATGTCCTCAGAAAGCAGACTTCCTGTAAGCCTTCAAAACCTAGCAGTATATCAATATTTGATGAGTTAATGCTTGCTCCTGGCATGAAGTGTAAGAGAAGTATGGCAAATAGCTTACATGATGACACAGTATTATTGTACAACAAAGTATTTGTGGGGATGTTTAGGTATGTAATCTCTGAAGGATATTGTGTCCATCCCATTTTAGTAACTGGATTTGCAGCAGGAGTTCAGGTGGTCAGGGATGCTGGGTGAAGAAAGTCCCTAGTTAATTTTTTTTTTTTTTTTTTTTTTTTTTTAAGGGGAAGGGAATCAGGAAAAACAGCATATAATTTGAATAGCTCCAAGCATTGTCAGGATATAGTTTTAGTCAGGATAAGAAAGAAAATGCCTAATCAAAGTTATCTGACAACAGAATAGAGATCTAATGTTGACCTTGCTTGTCATTGCAGACATTGTGCTTGTCTCTTGTAGTACATATATGCTTTTGCTCTCCATCTGAGAGGGATTAGTAAAGATAGATATACTGATAAAAAGGTGCTCAACTATCATGACAATAAAAACATGCTGTCTAATGAAAAATAATAGAATTTACAAAAGAAATTTCAATGTAGTATGGAGATGATTTGCAAAATATGCGTTTACAGATACTAGATAGTTCCAAGAAAATGTCAGATTAATGATCCAAACATTTTTGAAATTAAGTTTGTGACTTGTTAGAAAAAAAGAGAGAAAAACAGAGAACCTAATTTTTGCTAGCTGTCTCTTGAATAACATATACAGTTAGTTCTGACTCCCGTATCTTAAAAAAACAAACAAAACCCACCACCACCACTACCAACAACAACAACAAAAAACACAATAGAAGATTCAGAAGAAGTGGGGAAATTTTGTAAAGGGACCACAAGGAAGATCAAAGGTACCAAGTAGCTTTTGTATTGTCTGGTTATTTAAAGTAGGATGCTCCAACAGAGGTTATAAAGATTTCAGGAGACAGGTTCACAAATCATCATGGCATGGAAGAAGTGAATCAATTCGCTCACTATCTCAAAGACAAGCTAGTAGGATTATAGTTCAAAACAACTGAAGAAAGTGACTCGTAATCGCAAGTGCTCTCTGCCAAAGGTTGTTGTACGGTTTTAAAGTTCACATGAAGGAATGAAAAAGCAGACTGGACAAGTTCTTGGAATAGAAGACTTAAAGACTTGTGATCCACACATGGATGGAAAATATATATACTCCAAATGACCAAGGCAGTGTTCCTTGCTGAAAATTGTTCCACTTGGAAGAAAGATGAGTTAGGAAGAAGTGTCACATGGTTTGCCTTTTGTTATACTTTCTGCGACATTGGCTTATAGATGCAGCTGACGGTAAGAAACTTATCTTCAATATGTACCATTGGTCTGACCTAGTACAACTATTTTGTTATAAAAACACGATTGAAAAAATGGATGACTCCCTCTAGTACTATGGATCTTTTCTCACACCTGTATTTCACTAATTTGGGTAAAACAAACAAACAAAGAAACAAACAAAAATAGCATTAAGCATCAAATGCTTCCACAGGACCACAAATCAAACAGCAGAACTAAGAAAACTCATGTGACAATAGAGTGGTATGCAAATTAATGCTGTATATGAACAACCTTTTCAATTTTCCATAATCTGGCATGTAAGCAGTCTACTAAAATTTTCCTTCCTCATGGGTAGTAAATAGAAAAGTCAAGTGGACACTCATAAACATTTCAGTCCTTAATTTTGACTAGCAAATGGAACACTAATAACAGTATACTATGCTCTATTGGAACCTTAAAATATACATAATTATTTTATCCATCTCTATAATGGCATTTTCTATAATAAACAAATAAATGATTATTTATCTAGCTTTTGTTTGTGAATTTGTATTTTAAATCAATATTGGTGGAATTTTTATTATTATTATTTTTCTTTAGCATGAGAATAAGCTCCCTTTTTGGAAACTATAGCATGAGGTTAACATGCTCAGGGTTTATGTGCTTTCAGTGGATAACACAAATATGGAAAACATTTTTTTATGCCTAGTGTACTATTGCTTTTTTCTTCTCCAAATGAAACAGAAACAGCTTGAACTTTGAAGCCCCATCTTGCTGATGTCCTGTGTGCTAAAAGCATCTATTCTGACCATATATTCTAATTTCTATATGACTTCTGTACCTGCCTCTTTTTTTTTTTTTTTTTTTTTTTTTTTTTCCTGAAAGACATCAGAAAGTGTGCATTAAAGTTTACAATGCTTTATTTCCCCTCCATACAGGAAATCACTTTCTAAAAGAAGGTTAGAAATCTGTTTATGTACGATGTTTAATTCATTCCTCTGATTTATCCCCTTGGCCCTCCAGAGTGAGAGAACATTCATTTTTAAGGCAAGAAACTGGAAAATTGAGCTTGGTATTTTTTTTAATGTGAAATTTTAAATAAAAAGTAAAAGAACAAATAAATCTGTTATTCTGCTGTCAGATGTGTATTCCTTTGAACTTCTCTAAGTTAGACTCTAACATGTACAATTCCTTGTGCCTTAGCTCTAAAGCAGGGAAATTCCTGCACTATATATTATTTCTCTAGCACTTTGGTTTACATATATTGGATTATACCACTGTAATAACACCAGATCTTCTTATGCAACAGACTTCTGGACAGTTTTTCACCTCATCATGTAACTAGCAGACTACATCCAGACAACAGCAATCAATTTTGCATCAAGATATACTACCCTTCCCCCCTCCACCCTGGTGCATCCCTCTGCTGTGTGGTATGGAGAGGAGCATAATGTACTAGAAACGGTCTGAATGTCTGCAGAAGAAAATGGAGAAGCTGTTATGCATGTTGTTTCCAGAAGGTTGCTATACGTTGTCTCAAATGTAACTGGAAAATGGAAAACCATCTCAGAAGGGAAAATACTCTTCCATTTCTTGAATGCAAAGAAAAAACATCTAGAGGACATTCTCGCTTGTCCTTTTCCATTTTCTTTTTCACTTTAAAATACTACAAAGTCTAAAACTAAATGTGTTTGGTTCATCAGAGACTATTCTTGAAAGAGTATGAAAACTAGGTGAATAGAAATTATGTCACTCTTCAAGAAGGGCCTATATACCCACTCCTTCCAAATTGTTTTCCTTTTTTTGACCCAAGAAATCTACTTAACTTTAAGAAACCTAACATACTGAGATCTTATCATGTTCATTTTTTACACTCTGCCAACATAGTCTGTAAAATAGACATGAGAGCTTTGGCCTATTAAAAACACAAAAAATCACTTTCATGTATAAAAGAACAATCCCAAACTTTTGCTGTTTTTCAATTAAATGTATTTTAAAAATAATTTTGATGTTATAAATCATCAGTGCCAACTTGCTTTAAAAAAATAAAATATGTGATCACAGAAAGTGGAAACAAACAAAAAAACTGCATAAAAAATTGCTTCCTTTTCTTTTTTATAAAACTTATTTGTTCATTACAAGATAGGTGGGAAACCTGTTTTCTCTTCCACGTTATGTGCAGGGAGGAATTATAATTCTCCAGCTATAACATAGAAGTATATCTAATCAGAATGTGCTTCTGGTATCATCATTTTAATAATGTATGATAATGTTTTATCATACATTATGTTCAGTCTCATATACAGAGATTGATTAGTAAGATCCATAGGCAGGTAGCATCTTATTTTGGCCATTAATATATATATATTAATATATATAATTTAGGATGAAAAATAAAAACTTACCTGACACTGTAAATCAGGTACCACTTTTAAGGTGCAATAATATATGAAACTAAAGTGCTTCATAAAAGTTGTTTTGTTATAATTATATTGTGGGATTTTTTTTTTTTTTTTTTTTCTCACCTAATTGAAGAGAGATTTTCCATTGTCTTCCACACAGCTGCTATTTGTAGTAATGGAAATTGGTGTTGATTTAATGTTAAAATAGAAATGCCAGATATTAAAATGAAGTAATTTCAGAACAATTAGTGCCACATCATGAAACCTGAAATCTTCTAAGAAATTATGTAATCAGACATACTGAGACAAAGCAGTCAACAAGCTGGCTCACTTTATGGTTAGACTAAAATTATTATTGCATGTTGATGAACCATTTATCAAACTAACAGATGAAGGACTTTTATAGAATTTTCAGAATTAGAGTATATTAAGATCATAAGTTTTCTTATGTAAGAGTTGGATGAGATTTGAAAAAAGAAAGGAAACAAAAAAGTTTCTAAGTTTCTGTTAAGTAACTGTCCTCCAAGCACCTGGTATTTAACAAGAAATGTACCATCAAGCTGTAATATATGTTCTTAAAGGGTGAAGAGATTTTTCAATTAACAAGCTATCAAAATGCAAGGTATTAGCTTTATAAGCAATTTGTGTTGTAATGAGCAGATGTGGGCTTTCTGCAAACCACTTTAGGAACGATCACCTTAACGGTTTTTAAGTCCTTTTGTAACATTGTTAGAAAACTGTTATTATCTTTCTGTTCCATCTATGCATCATTATTTTTCTGTTTAGTGAATCTAATTTAAATTGTACTGAGCTGAGGCCTGTTTTATCAGAGATAATTTATAATTGTTCCTAACTGAACCAATCAGCAACTTCCAAAACAGTATTTATCAGATCTTGCATTGAAACATCAGGTGAGCTGCCCCAGTTAGTGAGCAGGAAGTCATTTGTAGGGACTCCCCAGTAACGCTTCAAATTATGAAGACTGTATTTGTTATGGTTCTGTAAGAAAGTAGCTAAAACTGATGGTATGCCCTGAAAGGGATTCTGTCAAAGCTCTTAGGAAATATGCTTAGATTGTAATCACAGAGCATTATCAGAAGGTAAAATTGAATATGTAATGCTGACAAGAGCATCAAATCGTCCTTGCATTGCGTGGCAGCAAGGGAAACAAAACAACAAAAATCAAATCAGTAATCTCATTATTTGTTAAGCTATATTGAATTTAAAGGTTTGTTTTGTGTAAATGGCAGACTTATAAAGCTTTCAGTATGTCTCTCTGACCATTTTCATCATGGATTTCTTGTTAATAAATAGCTTTTTCCAACAGATGTGTGTATCATCATCTTAACCTGAAAGAATTCAGTTTAAGAAAAAACAAAAATGAATAAACAAGAATGTGATGGAAGAAAGTGAGAAAAAGAAAATTTTATTTATTTATTTATTTTATAGCTTTTAAGTCAGCATGATTTTAAGCACATCACAAGTTGTCTTCCTGAAGGTGACTTTCTTATTGCGTGTATAAATTGCAAAAAATTAATAAACCACTTTCATCACAGATATGGCCTCTGAAATATGCACTCATATTTGACTTGCAAATACTAATTCATTTCCACCCCTCAGAATTTTAACATGGGTAAGTAAATGCAATTCTGTGTGCCTGAGACTAGGAGACAAAATTTGGTGCCATGACAGCAGCACTGTACTTGTAATGCAGCTATTTCTCTATGGTCTCATTTGGCTCTGTCTGTGCTCTGGCTTGGAATAAGCAGTGCAATGCAATTGGTAACCTAAAGTTCAGCACCTCAGTCTACCTTTTAACCTCATCATGAAAAAAGGGTTCCTTTTGAAAGTATGAGTCACTGACTGGTACTAGGAAATTGTATATCTCAAAAGAGTGGATAACGTCGTGAAAAACATGTTGTTAGGTACCTAACTTTGTTCTATACTGTATGACTTGTTCTTACTTAGTTCAATATTTTGGATAATGAAACCTACTTATCTTGATATTTACCCTCTACTTGCCTTGCAGATGGACAGTAAGATTAGTGGCTTAATGCTTGTGAAATGTGGAGAATATTAATTATTATTATTATTTACATATATCATATTGGTTTCTCATAAAAAGAAAAAAAGAAGCAAGCAAGATGTCATTTAAGAGTTTTTGTGGTTGCTGTTGTTATATACCCTGAATCATTCAAAGACAAGACTTTTAATCAAAGCCAAGTGTTAAGTACAGTTAATCATTTATTTGTGTACTTTACTTCAACAACTAAGACTGTTTAATGAGCTCAGTGTTAAGCACTCTCCCACCATTGTGACATATCCTTGGTCACAAAAATCTTGGGTGAAATAACACTAGCCTAAGGAATGTAGTACATAGGAAGCAGTTGGTCAGAATCTGTGTGACAAAAGATAAATATGTATATTTATGTGCAGATATAAATGAAGTGATTCTGCGATTCTGTAAATCTATTCTCATGAGCATTATGAAGCACAGACTGTCTGATTCTGAAGGCAAGCCTCTTGTCAGAAGAGTCTTAATAAATTAAAAGCATTATAAAACCAAAACAGTCAAAAACAAACAGACAAAACAAAACAAAACAAAAACCTTCTATCTGGCCTTAAAAAAACACTTCTCTGTGCATATTACACAAAGTAGCTCAATGCATCAGAAGTTTGATTACAGGGTGCAGAATAGCAAGTCATCAAAATAATATAACACAGGAGGTCTGTAGAATCATTAAGGTTAAAAAAGACCTCCAAGATTATTTAGTTCAACCCCCCTACCACCAACATTACTCACTAAACCATATCCCTGAGCACCATATTCAAGGCGATCACCTCCCTGGTTCTGATATAAGTCAGCATGCTGTTGGCCTCCTGCCACCTCAGATGGCATGATTTAGGTGAGCATCAACCAACACCCCCAGATCCTTTTCCTCTGCACAGCTTTCCAGAAACTCTGGAATGCTCAAGTATCAAGCTCAGAACTCATGCCATTGGATTTTGCCCATTAATCCAATCTGTCCAGGTCCTTCTGTAGGGTCTTCCTACCCTCTGGCAGATTGACACTTCCCCCCCAGTTTGATGTTGTCTGCAAACTTACTGAGTGTACTCAGTTCCCTCATCCAAATTATCAATAAAGATATTAAAGAGGATGAGCCTGAATACCAACCCCTGAACTGCAAAGGAGAATGATACATAACAATTTAACATATCCTTTGGTTTCACACTGTTACCATGAATTGTTCTAACTGAATGTAGACATTTTAAATTATTATGCATCTCTGGATTCTGGTTATGTCTTTAATCTAGTTTAATATTCATTATTGTTTTGTGTGGAGTTGTCTGGCAAACTTGAATTTGCAAAGTTAAAATGAATCTGTTACAACTAGAAGACGATTACTACAAGGTAAAAAATAATGAAAGGTTTCATAGTGTCTTTGAACTCTTGATTCTCGCAACCATTTGAAATTTGAAGTCAAGATGTAATTTTGAAAGACGGTATGTCTTTCATAATCATGGATATAATTTGTTAAAACAAGGCCTCATTTGACTGAAATCGGTGTTCCTAAACCATTAATAATTTTATGTATGAGAAAAGAAATAACTGATCATATGCACTCAAATGTTTAGTTGACTGGGTCTGACCCCAAATTTATGAAAATCTGGCAAATATCTATAAGTGTTGGGTAAATCCAAAGAGAGGAGAAGAGAGGAGAAGAGAGGAGAAGAGAGGAGAAGAGAGGAGAAGAGAAGAGAAGAGAAGAGAAGAGAAGAGAAGAGAAGAGAAGA
>NC_048926.1:66277703-66327977 GCF_011077185.1 Oxyura jamaicensis
AGAGAAGAGAAGAGAAGAGAAGAGAAGAGAAGAGAAGAGAAGAGAAGCAACAACAAAAAACACCACCACCAACAACAAAAAAGAGTTAATATGAACATATAGGTGATATTTCTACTTCCAGATAAGAATGTAGGCAGATACCTTGGAATTTTCTTCAATGGTCACTTCACACAGTAGTTAAAATGAAAAACTTTTCCCTTTGGTTGATATACTTGAACCTGGATTTTCCATTTTAATATTTCTACTAGCATTTGGAGGTGTACCAGGCAAGCCAGTGTCTGAAAGACAATGAATATATTTTTGCTTTTATCTTAAGCTACTAAAATAGGCTTATATTAGGTAAGTAAATTATATTAATTTAGCTTAGATTTCAGTTAACTATGTGTCTCAACAATATAATTATACCATATTGCTGACACCATGGAAGCAACAGTCTTCGTAGTTAGTTTCTTGAGTGCTTGATCATCACAAGATATTGTCACCTGTAGTGAGTCCAGTTACTTGATTCTGCTTATTGAACATTTTTTTCTTTCTCTCTCTTTTTTTTTTTTTTTTTTTTTAAGCCTTTTCCCCCCTTATCTGTAATTGTAATTAGAGGAATTCTCATATTTCTTCTGGAAAAGAAAATCATGATTACTGCACAGTCCCAGGCCTATTTATTCTGATATTTATTACACTTTTAACCTTTGTGTCCACTTAGTTTGAATAAAGTATGGTAAATGTAGAGATGGGTTCTAGTCTAAAAGTACTACTCAAATAAGCTAAATTAGAGCAAACTATGTTGATGTCCTTCTCTGAAACCTGCTTTACAGAGAAATTTTTCCATCTAGTAAAGAGAATGGAGAAGAGAGGGCTATACAGCTTTGGGGTGTACAATCCCAAAGCTTAAGGTTTCTGCTTCACTCAGGTTCCCGTTAAAACAATATTGAGACAACGTTTTTACCATCATCTACCTTTACATGCATAGCACCACATAGCTCTTAAATTAGACCTTATCAGTGCTCTAAATAGACTTGGCCCAGTCACTGCATTGTAGAAACCACTGTTGCACAAAGGCATACAACTCTTGCAAAGAGATGAAGGGTTTTACCACCACCATGGAGCTATACTGACATGGCCTGATTACTTCAGGACAAAGCTAGCTAATGTCCAGCTGATTATGAGCAGGGAAAATGCATCTCTTCCTGCAATGTTCTGTGTAGATGTAACCTTATTAACAATCTTCTCCTTTCCATATGTCTCCCCTAATATAGAAAGCTTTGAGTTGCTGCATATAAATTGTATTTAGAAGGTTATTCTATTAACATTTATTTTAGACTGTACAGACTTGAGGGAGGGGAATGTCATTTGCTATCAGTTTAAATAATGCTTAGTAGAATGGGGCCTTGACCTGCTGTGCTCTTACAGCTGCCATATTTAGATAAATAAGCATCTCCTGATTTAGTAAATCAGCATTTTGAAGCACAAGTAAAATTAATAAAAAGTGCAATTATGCTGTTTCAATGAAATGAACTGTACAGTCACCCTCTTCCCATTCAAATGGCCTTTTGGATTTAGGAAAAAGGTCAATGCTTCTGTCCTTGCTTCTAGCAGAGGGATTCACTCTTACTTTGTGTGCATTACTTTCCTTGGTCATCCGTAGTTATAATTCATGGTGGAACATAAAAAAACTCAGAGAATTCAGTTTAAGCAGAAAAGGGAAAACTTTTCTTCCCTTAATGGTATACTTGCATATCACAAGGCAGCACATTAACACTGTTCTCTGCCTGGGATAATGTCTCAGTGTCTCAGTAGGGCTAATTAAACAGAAAACAAGGGAAGTTTCTGCAGAAACTTCAATTCAGTATAGTGTCTAGGAAGCATCTCAGAAAGATTTTGTGAATTTTTTTGTACAGATCCAGCTGTTCGCCATGCAGCCTGAAGGGGACTCCTTATTTATAAGAACTCTTAACCACGGCTGATTGTAATCATGTGCAAACTGGTCTTTTCATCCCATGTTCATGAATACGTCTTTGTTATACTAAATGAGAGCTGCCGACTCAACATCTGTCCATAATGTAAGCAACTCACCTTTTGATCTCAACATCCATTTGGATGACTAAAAGGAATGTGTGCTTTGAGGGGAAATTTCTATGAATTATTTGGACTATTTTTGTTCTTTTTCTAAAAGAGGAAGACAATTTTTGACAAAATATTTCCATTTGAAATAGTTGTAAGGCTTTCCACTTAATATTTTCTTTAATAAAATTGTACTTCCTGTAACTTATTAGGGGCTTTGTGTTATTAATTTTATTAAAGAAAAGCAATGAAGGGTGAGAAAACATCCAAAATTGTATAGAATATGATAATTTATTATATCTTGTGGGAATCAACAGCTTGTTATAAATTCATTTTCCATGTAAATAGTTTTTTTTTTTTTTTTTTAAAAAAAAAAAAAAAAAGATTAAACATGGTCCTGTAATTGTTACTCACATGAACTTCAAACAAATTTCATTCTTTGATTACCCTTTAATGTTAATGTCCAGAAAAAATCAATTTATTTATTTATTTTTCATTCTTGCATTTGAAATAATCTTACTGAAGTTAAGGGTTTTGGATTATTGGTATGTCTGACAAAGCACATTTTATACACAGAGATTTAAGAGGTGACCTCCATTTAACTAGAGATTTAGCACACAGTAGTTTGTTAATGAATCTGGATACTTTGGGTGATTCAGTTTACACAGAAATTAAAGACAGAAATTATTGAACACCTTATACTTCCATCTGTAATCTAGAAAGCATTTAAAATAGCCCTTCAGTGAATCACATGCTCTGTCCCTGCTCCATGGTCATGTAAACTACTTACTCTGTCCTGTGAGACAGAAAGCAAGTCTTGGTATAAAAGAGATACAGGACTCAATGGGAAGAGGAGAGGATGACAAGAGACCAAACCAGTGTATTCACCTTACCTCTTACTATGTACACAAAAATAGATAGAAGATAGTCCTGGAAGTAATACAAATCCATGTGTGTTGAAGTTGTCCTGTTAGGCATCCTTTACTCATTTAGTAAGCAGTATGTGAGAGGCACATATAGCGTGGTGGCTACATCATCACCCTCCCTGCTGTAGACCAATGAAGCAGAAACAGAAAATCAGCATAATGGGACAGCAAATAGGTGCATAATCTTCACATTTAAAATCTCCTATGTGCTCTTGGGAGCTAGTAGTCATCCAGGAGAAAAAGAGATATTGTGAGTTATAAACAACTTTCCACAGCTGCTCATTGCAGCATCTTAGTGAGTTAACAGAAAGCCATCTTTGTTGTCAGGAAAAAATAGTAAAACATAAACTTTAATTATTTAGGGAGAAAACAAGGTCAATGGGAATGAAATTAAGGAATTTGTGTTTAGACTGTTGGGATGAAGATGCAGGCTTGCTCATCAACAACAAACTTAATGTACTTTCACCTCCCTGTAACCCAGCTGTAGAGTATCTTAAAAGAAAAAAAAGAAAAAAAAAAAAAAGAAAAGAAAAGGAGAGAGAGAAAATATAACCTATTTCTTCATAAAATTTTAAAAGAGTTTGGAGAGTTTGAACATGATGTTATGTCTTTTTTTTTTTTTTAAAAAAAAAAAAAAAGAATGATTAAAATTTCAGAACTGTTTGGTTATAGGTTGTGATCAGAAAATAAGATATGCTTATAGCTGAAATTTCTCAAAGCCTTTCATGATGATCCCCTAAACGAGAATCTCCCAATAGTGTTTTTTTTTTTTTTTTTTTTTTTTTTTTTAACCTTAAAACAGAACACTCAAGTGGTAAGTGGTAAGTGGTTATGGTTTTAGTAAGTTAAGGGATGTATTTATATCATTGTTCCTGCACAGAAATTTTCCCAGTATACTGATGTTCACTTGCATGCTTCCTGTTTCTAATGAAGCCTATTAGAGGTAATGTGAAACTGAAATGTGTTACATTCATGTTTCAATCTGTGTGGTTGGTAGGATAAACACAGCTGTTCAGGTATCGTGTAGTTGTTAAATTTATTTTATTATCAGCTATATGTTCTTCCCAGATGTTGGAATGGACAGTCAATTTCAAACTTCTGCCATGCATTAGGCAATAATAAGAAGGTTAAATGCATGCATAAAAGAAAAATATTTTCATGTGGCAGAGTGAAGAGTGCTTCACAAAGGAATCTGGCAAACAAATGCAAGATATACAAAGATGGTCACCGATACCTTCTTCATTTATTTCATTGGCTACACTATGATGGCTTTTTGAATTGTAAAATATAAGTTACATACTGAAGATTGGTAATGATTGTCAGCTGTTGGCATTCTGTACTTAGGTAGACTCCACAATCTAATAATTAAATTGATTTGTGTGAAGACATTTCTACAAAATTTGTTTGGATTCACAGGTGCTCACTCCATATTTGTGTATTACTTCTAAGACAGTTTTTTTTTTATTTTTTTATTTTTATTTTTTAATAGTGTAATACTTTCTTAAGATCCTGTAGCTCTTTCCCATTACAGAGAAGGGAATGACTTAATAATGAATCTTCTCTGTCTTCCTACACAAATAGAGTTAAAGGATCAGATTCAGTCAAATCTTATCCTCTAGAAACATAGTATCACAACTTTTATATGTGATAGTCATCTTTCATAGGAGTTAAACTGAAATGGTAACATGATTATGTCTCATGGTATGGGTAAACAAAAGTCTCTCATGTTAGGTCAAAGATATTTCTGGCAGTCAAAATGTTCTAGAAAATAAATGGCAGAGATTACAGTCACTATAAAGAAAATACTGAATGTATAGTCTGCCTAGCTGAGCACTAAAAATTCATGGAAAAGCCCTTTGCATATCAGTTAGTTCTGAAAGTAAGTCTGGCAAACTACTTGTATAGATCTGCAGACTGTTATAGTTTCAGTATCTTAACTGGGATTCATGTACAAAATGGATACATTTGAAATGTTATTATTTTATTATTTATTTTATTTCAATTTAATTTAATTTATTTTTATATTTCCCCCTGGAATAAACTTTTATTATATATATTTAAAATAACACACAGCTGTTCTTCCTCCTCTGTCTCCTAGCTTATCATTGAGTAACCATCTGGAAATAACTGTGAAAACACAGTGCTAGCTGAACCATTTAGCCAGAATTCAAGGATATAGACAAGGGCAAGAATTTTATCTGATTAGATCACAAGTGGTGAAAGGCCTAGATATTAGATGCTCTCACATTTCTTTCTTTCATTATTAGATTAATATTGCAATATTGCTAACATACTTCAAATTTTTTGGAAATATGTTTCAGCAATAAAATCCTTTGAATCTGGTCTTTTACACAGTAGTCTTTTATTATTATTATTGACTTTATGTAGATACATATCTGTTTTAAGTAAAATTTACAATAGAACAGTTGAGTTGGAAGAAATCTTCAAAGATTGTGTAGCACATCTATTAAACAAAAGAAAATCTTTACTTACTTTATGTGTCTTTTCAAAAGTATTTTCATAGATGGTCACATTATTTAAGGAATACAGAATCAAAGAATCATTAAGGTTGGAAAAGACCTCCAAGATCATCTGGTCCAACCATCTGCCTACCACCAATATTACCTATTAAACCATGTCCCTAAGCATCATGTACAATCTTTCTTTACACCCTCAGGGACAGCAACTGCACCACATCCCTGGGCAACCCATTCCAATGCCTGACTGCTCTTTCTGAGAATAAATGTCTCCTAATTTCCAACCTAAATCTCCCCTGGTGCAACTTGAGGCCATTTCCTCTAGTCCTATTGCTAGTTTTCTGTGAGAAGAAGGTCCCCACACTTCTGTTGTGGTTCAATCCAGCTGGCAGCTAAGCATCACACAGACCTCTGCCTCCTCCCTCCCTCTGTAGGATGGGGGAGAGAAACAGCAAAATGAGGCCTGTGGGTTGAGATAGAGACGGTTTATTAAGACAGAATAATAATAATAATAATGATAATAGTACTACTACTAATAATGTGTATGAAACAAGTGATGCACAATCCAATTACTCACCACCTGCTGACCGATGCCCCCAGGCTATCCCCAAGCAGCCAACGCCCCTCCCGCCCCAGCTAGCCACCCCTATATATTGTTCAGCATGATGTCAAATGGTATGGAATACCCCTTTGGCCAGTTTGGGTCAGCTGTCCTGGGTCTGTCCCCTCCCAGCTCCTGCTGCACCCCTAGACTGCCTGCTGGCAGGACAGAGCAAGAAGCTGAAAAGTCTTTGGCTTGGTTTAAGCACTGCTCTGCAACAATTAAAACATTAGCATGATATCAACACTCTTTTCATCCTAATCCAAAACATAACACCCTACCAGCTACTAGGAGGAAAATTAACAAGGGCAACTTCCTTTGAGGAAGCTGTAGAAAGCAATAAGGTATCCCCTGACCCTCCTCTTCTCCAGAGTAAACAACCCCAATTCCCTTAGCCGCTGCTCACAGGACTTGTGTTCTGGACCCTTCACCAGCTTTGTAACCCATCTCTGAACATATTTGAGGGCCTCGATGTCTTTCTTGTAGTGAGGGGCCCAAAACTGTAGACAGTACTCAAGGTGCGGCCTCACCAGAGCAGAGTACAGGGGGTAAAACACCTCCCCGGTCTTGCTGACTACACTATTTCTTATACAAGCGGGGATTTTGTCGACCTTCTTGGCCAACTGGGCACACTGCTGGCTCATGGTCAGGTGAGCATACGCCAAGTGTCTGCCTGGAAAGCTTATAAATCTCTATAGAGTTGCTTTATAACATTTAATGTGTTTGTAGCCAGCCAGTGTTACTCACACTTTTGGTATTCGCACACACTTTGCAGACAGTAAATTTATCACCAGCAATCCAAAGAACCTGTGTATCTGTTGCTTTAATAAATTGCACTACTCATTAATCGAGCCATGGTAGTTCTCATTGAAGGTGACCAAACTCTTTAAGTGTGGCCATGGTGCTTCATGGAATGCGAATAAACTGAGGGTGTATTATGTTATTTTTGCATCCATAATGGTGATAATTTCAGTATACTGAACACAACCAGATTTATAATGACAAATTGGGCATCACTCCTAATTACATAAATCTTTAACACGACACATCATATGGCAGTGTCCTTGTTTTGGTTAGGATAGAGATAATTTTCCTCCTAGTAGCTGTGTTTTGGATTTAGGATGAGAATGATGTTGATAACATGCTAATGTTTAAATTGGTGCAGAGCAGTGCTTACACTAAGCCAAGGACTGGGTGGCTGGTTGGTGGTGGTGGGTGGTGGTGAATGGACTGCTGCTTGGGGATAGGCTGGGCAATGATTAGCAGCTGGTGAGCAATTGCATTATGCAACACTTGTTTTGTATACATTATTATTGATAGTACTATTGTCATCATTATTATTATTTTCCTTTCTTTTCTGTGCTAATAAATGTCTCTATCTCAGCCCACAAGCTTTCACTTTTTGTTTTGATTCTCTCCCCCATCCCACAGTGGATCATGGAGAAGCCAATGGTTGTGTGGTGCTTAGTTGCCAGCCAGGTTAAACCACAAAAGTCCTTTTGGTGCCCAACTATTGGAGATAACTATTGATCTGACCACAGCTCGTTAAAGAACAATAGTTATAAGCATTAGCTCAGTTTAATACTTTCTAATCACAGTGCTGATTCTTTTGATCTCAAGTCTGCTGCGCCTGTTTTCCAAATGGAGTTATATAACACTACTTACTGTATGTGTTCCCAGTTGCACTGTTTATCCTTTAGGGGGACTGATTTAAGGTTATTATTTTGCTGTATTGTATAACACTGTTTATAATGTGATAAAATTACTGGTCATGAGACTAATCTGGTGTTTGTACTCAGCATTGCCATCAACTTTTGGAAACCGTATCTCAGAAACCATTAATTGCTACACCTTTTACCTTTTTTTTTTTTTTTTTTTTTTTTTTTTCAGGGAGCCAATCTGTGGAGGGAACATGGGGAGATGTTTTTTCCCACTCATTTACCTCATTCACTCTCTCTTCCTCCTTCATCTCCCTCTTCTCCAGGCTAGTTATGATAGCTCTTCAAAACTTTTAATATCCTTAGGATGTTCAAAACAGCATGTTCTTATTGTTATGTTTCCTGAAGAGTGGACGTTTGCAATTCTTTGGAAATTCACTACTGAACAAGTTCAAAATCCTAACAAAAAAACTGGCTGAATTCTTGAAAAAGGTGTGTTATCACCCTGTCAGTTCCAGAGACACAAATCACTGCAATATGCTGGGGGCTGGCCTGTGATTACTGAGCTGCAATCAATGTCCAAGAACTATCGAAAGGGACTGCAGGGTTTTGGAGAGATTGGTTGAAGGATCAGGTGCACAGCTAGTGTTTTCCTCCATCCTTCCAGTAGCAGGCATTCACAGAATCACAGAATCACAGAATTTCTAGGTTGGAAGAGACCTCAAGATCATCGAGTCCAACCTCTAACCTAACACTAACAGTCCCCACTAAACCATATCCCTAAGCTCTACATCTAAACGTCTTTTGAAGACTTCCAGGGATGGTGAATCCACCACCTCCCTGGGCAGCCTGTTCCAATGCCTCACAACCCTTTCAGTAAAGAAGCTCTTCCTAACATCTGACCTAAAACTCCCCTGGCGCAACTTTAGCCCATTCCCCCTCGTCCTGTCACCAGGCACATGGGAGAACAGGCCAACCCCCACCTCTCTACAGCCTCCTTTAAGGTATCTGTAGAGAGCGATAAGGTCGCCCCTGAGCCTCCTCTTCTCCAGGCTGAACAAGCCCAGCTCCCTCAGCCGCTCCTCGTAGGACTTGTTCTCCAGGCCCCTCACCAGCTTCGTCGCCCTTCTTTGGACCCGCTCAAGCACCTCGATGTCCTTCTTGTAGCGAGGGGCCCAAAACTGAACACAGTACTCGAGGTACGGCCTCACCAGAGCCGAGTACAGGGGGACAATCACCTCCCTAGCCCTGCTGGTCACACTATTTCTGATACAAGCCAGGATGCCGTTGGCCTTCTTGGCCACCTGAGCACACTGCTGGCTCATATTCAGCCGACTGTCCGCTATCACTCCCAGGTCCTTCTCCGCCTGGCAGCTCTCCAACCACTCATCTCCCAGCCTGTAGCTCTGCCTGGGATTATTACGCCCCAGGTGCAGGACCCGGCACTTGGCCTTGTTGAACTTCATGCAGTTGACCCCAGCCCATCGGTGCAGCCTATCCAGATCCTCCTGCAGAGCCTTCCTACCCTCGAGCAGATCGACACTCGCACCTAACTTGGTGTCATCTGCAAACTTACTGAGGGTGCACTCAATGCCCTCGTCCTTTCATTAATATTGAAAGGAACAGGCAGAGACAGATGATGAATATGTGGCTCTGAGGCTGGTGCCACCAGTGCAGTTTTGTTTTTTTTTGGTCATGGGAAGGTCTACATGACACTGGGACTACTGATTTTTGATGGGGAGAACCTTTCTCTGGGGGGGGAAAGGATTTTTTTTTCCCAAGAGTTTTCAGGGCTGATTGATAAGGCTTTAAACTAGATTTGAAGGGGCAAAGGGACAAAACCAGATCCACCAGTGTTAAGCTATTGGACCACATACCAATTTTTAACTCAACAAATTGTCGTGTAAGCTACAATTCTTTCTGTAAAATATGAATCCAGCCATATAAAATGAAATCTTCTATCTCTGTAAAAATTACGTTAGCTCTCTTCAGCTTAATCATTGCTTGTATCATATTCCCTATTTGTTATAAATAGCAGACAAGTCAAAAAAATGATTGAATTAAGTTGTGGTGAACTCATATGGGAAAGAGAAATGGGTTTGATCTAGTGTAGTACTCGGTAGGGTTGTCTTTTAATTAATGTGTAGGTACCTTCACACAACCTCAGCTGGAAGACAAAACTCAGTAATGTGATAAAAATGGTTTCCACACAGTCTGACTAGTCTTATTTTCCACTCTACTCATTTGATAATACAATTTGCAAGCAATTGCCACTGATCCATTGACAAATCATAAATCAGAAAAGTATATTTTATAGATCTACAAGATTCCAAAAATTCTGTAGTGCTTAATAAGATGGTTTCACTTTTGTTTTTTACTACACTGTTTATTAACAGGTTCTCTGTTTTAACATTCTCTTAAGAAGCAGGCAGCAATATTGTTTTCTGAATTCAAAGTTAAATGCAATGAGACTCTAAACAAAATAACTTTAAGGCAGTTGCTGATTAAAGCATTTAACATATATTTCAAAATTTTAAATGACTGAAATTGTAAACTGTATTCACTGAATCTTCGGGCTGAATTCCAGCTTGAGAAGCTCTCAATGTTTCATCTTGCCCAAATTTAGTGGTGTCTGGCACTTCTCAGATTCAATTAACTTCAGTTCTCGTGAAAATACATTATAAGCAAAATTTGCCCTCATAAACCTATTTTATATTGAGCCATACTTTTTTAAAGAACTGTTTAATCAACAGTAGTGTACTCTTTGACACAAATCCATGATGCAGAAGATCTTTATGAACAATGGCTTGTTATGTTATCCTTTTTTTTTAATACTTATTTATTTTGTCTGGGTTGTGGTATTAAATTAATGCAAATGATAAATGGATATGTGTCAGACATGAAGTCTACAGATCGTTCTTTTCAATTAATCCACATTTCCCAGCATTATGAAAGGTGTTTAGGAAAAACTGGCAAATGATAATTAAATATATTGGACCTGTTCTTGTTCTTATTTACATCTATTAAATGCATTAGTCCCACAGAGCTTTGCTGGGCGTAAATAGAAAGCAGAAATAGCTGAATATGGTTAATTTTAGCTTTCTTTCTTTCTTCCAGTTGAACATATTGGGCTGAATTTTGCTGTCATATATGACTGCATAATTCACTTGGGGTCAAGCAATTAAAAGTAAGAAATGATTATGCCAGCTGGAATTAAAAACATATAATTTAATATAATGCTTTTTACAATGTTTCTTCAAAATTTTGGATTGACTGAAAGAAATAAACTTTTCAAAAATCTTAAAGAAAAATTTTATTTGACAAAAGGCTGAAACACAAAATATACAACCGATATATGGCAGAAAGGGCTGGAATTGTTTCTGTCTTTTTCTATTTTCCATTTAAAAAATTATATAATTCTTGCTCAAGGCACAGGGCACTCAAATTACATGGAAGTGGAAGCAGAGTGGAGTACAGCAAAATCTCCCACCACTTTGCCACTCACCTAATTTTCTGCAAATTATTTTTCTTTGAGCAAAAGTCTAGATCAGGTTGTCATAATGCAGCCATAGGAAAAGGTAACAGCAGAAGGTTCAGGATCATTACTGTCATGTGTGTTAAAAGAACAAGGGAGGACAGAGGAAATGCTGCAATTGGAATGGAAACAGATGAGTACAATATTAAGCCTCTTTATATTAACATGACAGGGACAAGAGCAAATGCTGCAATCCAGACAGAAAAAATCTGGAACAAATATTGCTCTTCCATTAGGTAGAAGCAATAACAATTGTCATCATTCTAAAGGTGAAAACAACAAAAGAGGAAGGGAAAAAGCATCAGTTTTACTGGAAATGTCTGCAGTGGAAACAGCATCTTCTGTATTGCATCTGTTAATCCTTGCATTAACAACAGCACTGAAAAACAACTCAAAGGAAACATATCATTTAAACGCTATGTCTGTGTGCCATTGCTTAAAGCCAACTACAATGAATGCAAGATGCCATCCCAACACTTTCAACTCGGTTAGCCTTATCCAAAATCCACTAAAATCAATCCAAATCCTTTGCATATTGAATAAATCACTTTTGAAGATGGAGGGATCCAATCATAAACTCCTCAAACTCCAGTGCTACAACTGACCTTTCCTGTAGTAACTTTGGTTTACATACCCCTGACTCCCAGAGGATGTTGGAAAACTCCTCTACTGGAGAAATTCAAGGAGAAGAAAAGCATTTCTGAGTTTACCCTCAATCTAGTCTAGGTTGTCTTAAGATAGATCTAGCAGCGGAAGAGAAGGCAAACTCTAATGCTTTCCTGGGAACTCAGAAACTGAGGACAGATGAAGAATAGGGAGAAATGACTCTTCTGATGACTGGTATCAATCACATGTTTATGTGAGCTGGGAAGACATAAGAATAAAGCTAAGAAAATGAAAAAAAAAAAAAAAAAGTGGTAAAAACTTCTTACTAAAAAATCCTCTGTCTAAACCTCAGATAGAGGAAATAGTCTAAGCTCCACCAGCCAGTGGTTAATAGAGATTGAATGAGTCCTCTGACACTGGGGATTGCCCAGCTGAGGTTCTGGGATGTGAACATAACCCTAAAGAAGCAATTGAGGTAAACATTCTATAGCACCCATTTTCTTCATGAAGAGTTTCTCTAGAATGGCTGGTCTGCTAAAGTGCCAATTTATCTCAGGTTATCTATATAATAGAATTACAATTCTGCTGTGCATTGAGACCCTTTATTGGGTTTTCTGGTTAAAAGAGTAACTGTATGAAGTATAAACTTTATTTGAGCTGTAAAAATTATGAAATGTCCTTTCCTCTCCTTGAGTTCATTAAGCCTCCAGAGAAACTTTCAAAGCTTGTTAGTTTACTACAGCTTGCATTTCTCATTTCAATCTCAAACAGCAAAAAATGAGATCTAATGACTTTGCAGGTCATGGCATCTGTGTCACATACAGCGTATTGATTTGACGAACTACTTCATTATGACCTGAAATTTACTACTTGTTTATTCCCCGAACACTCAAACTTAAATTATTCTCTTTCTCACTTTCAACCTTATTAATGAAACAAAGTATTTAAATAGTTTATTAAAATTCACAGTATTAAAGTCATGTTGTAGTATAAGATCCAGTTTGCAATTTAGAACTGTTTCACAATAAAAACAACACTCATTTTGCACCCTTTCCTTTGTGTTGTAATAGCATGTCAGGCTAGTCTATAATCTAACAGAGAGGTATGTGCAATAGTAAAGAAGAAAACAGCAACAACAAATTGACTTTTCCAAGTACTTAAAAAGAAAGAAGGAAACAAACAAACAAACAAACAAAAACTTCTAGAAACTCCTTGTTTCTAGCTCTATCAAAAGATAGATTTTTTTTTTTTTTTCAATAATTAGTGTAGATACTTCACAAATTCTCACCTCCTTTAACCGCCTGTCCATTTTTAGGTATCAGTAAAAAGATTGATGGTCAAAATTAACTATAATATAGTATCAAAAATGTATTTTGCCTCTTTCCAGATATTGGTGGAATCATAGAATCATAGGCTATCTGAGTTAGAAGGCACCCATGAGGATTATCAAGTCCAACTCTTGGGTCGCCAAAGGACCAATCCTCCCACTCTCCCCACCCCCCCCCGCTCCCCAAAATAAATAAATAAATCAGACCATGTGTCTGAGAGTGTTTTCCAAACTCTTCTTGAATGCTGACAGGCTTGGTGCCATGACCATTTCCCTGGGGAGCCTGTTCCAGTGCCGTACCACCCCCTTGGTGAAAAAACATTTCTTGATACCCAGCCTGAACCTCCCCTGTCACAACTTCAAGGTATTCCCTTGGGTCCTATCGCTGGTCACCTGAGAGAAGAGATCAGTGCCTTCCTCTCCACTCCGTCTCATGAGGAAGGTGTAGACCACAATGAGGCTTCCCCTCAGTGTCCTCTTGTCCAGGCTGAACATTGTAAGTGACTTCAGCCACTCTTCATATGTCTTCTCATCTAGATCTTTTGCCATCTTTGCTGCCCTCCTTTGGACACTCTTCAACAGTTTTATATCTTTCTTATACTGCGGTGCCTAAAACTGCACGCAGGAGCACAGTGAGGCCACACCAGTGCAGAGCAGAGTGGGACAGTCTGTACGTATAACCAGCATTGCCCCTTCCCAGGTGCAGGATTTACCACTTGCACTTGTTAAAATTTATATTTTGGATAAGGTTGTTTTGGGGGGTATAATATAGGTATAATTCTAGTTCTTTAGGGTTGTGTTCAGCTGGGGAATTCCCAGTGTCAGAGGACTCATTCACTCTCTATTAAAAACTTCACTAGTAGGGATCAGACTGTTCCCTGTATCTGAGATTTAGACAGATTAATTTTTTAATAAGAGGTTGATACCATTATTTTTTCATTCTCTATAGCTTTATAATAAAGGTATAATTCAAGTACTGCATTGCCTTTCAGAGATCTCCAATCCTGTACATATTGCCTATTTCTCATTCGCCTCTATCTTCATCTTTTTGGGAGAAAATTCTGAAAACTAAGGAGTAGTCCAGGAAAGCTGGATGATTTTCAAGAATGAAATCTTAAAGGTGCAAGAGCAGGCCATCCCAATAAGACAAAAGTTGAGCTGACAAGGGAGAAGAGCATCCTGGATGAGCAGAGAGCTTCTTCAGGAAGTCAGGAAGAAAATGTGTTTATGAACTCTGGAAGAAAGGGTAAGCAACTCAGGAAGATTACAGTTTGCCCAGGGAAGTTGTGGATGCTCTGTCCCTGTAGGTGTTCAGGACCAGGTTGGATGAGGCCGTGGGCAACCTGATGTAGTGGATTGTATCCTTGCCCATGGCAGTGGGGTTAGAACTACAGGTCCTTTCCAACCAAAGCTGCTCTATGGTTCTATATGACTATAGAGATGTTAAATTCTGCAGGGAGAAAATTAGAAAGTCCGACTAGAACTCAATTTGGCCACTGTAGTAAAAGACAACAAAAAATATTTTTGTAAATATATTAACCGAAAAAGGAGAACTAGGGAGACTCTCTAACCTTTATTGTATTTAAAGGAAAACATGCTGATGAAAGAATACAAAAATGTTAAATGACTTAATGTCTCTTTTGCCTCGGTCTTCATTAGTAAGACCTATTATTCTCAGGTTACGCAGCCCTCTGAGTTGGAAAATGATGACAAGATGTCAGAAGAAACTCTTATAATCCAATAAGAAACTATAAGTGACCTATTACATGATTTGAAAGTTCACAAGTCTGAGGCCAGACAGGATTCATCCAATATACTGAAGGAGCTTGCAGAAGTACTCACCAAGCCACTTCCAATCCTTGTTAACCAGGGAGGATGCAGTTGACTGGAGGTTAGAAAATGTGACACGAATATACAGGAAGGGCAGGAAGGGGGGATAAATAGAATGACATACTTGCCAGTGACATTGGTACTGGGGAAGATTATAGAGCAGATCATCCTGAGTACCACCACACAACACATACAGGACAATAGAGCGATCAGAAGTAGACAGCATGGGTTTATGAATGGCAGGTACTGCCTGAGTAACTTGATCTACATCTATGAGAAGATGACCAGCTTAGTGCTTAGGCAAAGGCTGTTTACCTCAATTTTATTAAAGAATTGATACTATTTCCCACAGTATCTCCTGGAGAAACTGACTATTCATAGCTTGGACAGGTGTACAGTTTGCTGGTTAAAGAACTGTCTGTATGGCTGTGCACAAAGCATTGTTGTGAATGGAGTTTAATCCAGTTGGTGACCAGTCCCCAGTGGTGTCCCCCAGGGCTCAGTAGTGGGGTCAGTTTCGTTTAGCGTTCTTATCTATGACATGGATGACAAAATTGAGTCTATGTTCAGGAATTTTGCAGATGATACCAAGAGAGGCAGGACTCTCAATCTGGTTGAAGGTAGTAAGGTTTTGCAGTGGGGTTTGGATAAGATAGATTGATGGGCGGAGTCCAATGATGTGACTTTCAGCAAATGTAAGTGCTGGGTCGTGTATTTGGGTCATAACAACCCCATGTAATGGTACAGGATTGAGGAAAAGTGGCTGGACAGTTGCCTAGCAGAAAAGGACCTGGTGGTGCTGGCTGACAACCAATTGAACATGAGCTAGCAGTGTGTCCAGTGGATCATGAAGGCCAATGGAACCCTGCTCTGCACTAGAAATAGTCTGGCTAGTAGAACTAGAGAAGTGATTGTCCCCTTGCACTTGTCTCCCAGCACTGGTGAGTCATCATTGGACTCTGCCCATCAATCTATCTTACCCAAACCCCACTGCAAAACCTTGGTGTCCAGTTTTGGGCTCT
Organism: Oxyura jamaicensis; assembly: GCF_011077185.1. NCBI lineage: Eukaryota > Metazoa > Chordata > Aves > Anseriformes > Anatidae > Oxyura > Oxyura jamaicensis. Next base: position 66,293,744 of record NC_048926.1, read on the forward strand.
TCACTACAAAAATATTGAGTTGCTTGAACATGTGCAGAGAAGAATAATGAAGCTGGTGAAAGGACTAGAAGAGATTTATGAAGAACAGCTCAGGAAGCTGTGATTTTGTAGTCTGGAGAAAAGGAGGCTGAAGGGAAACCTCATTGCTCTCAACTACCTGAAAGGAAGTTACAGTGAAGAGGGTGTTCTCTTTTCTCAAGGAGCAAATGATAGGACACAAGGAAATGGACTGAAGTTGCATCAGAAAAAGTTTAGATTGAACATGAGGCAGAATTTCTTCATGGAGAGGGTGGTCAAACATTAGAACAAGCTGCTTATGGAGGTGTTGGAGTCACCATCCCTGGAGGTTTTTAAGAGGCATGTGGATGCCATCACTAAATGAAATAGTTTAGTGATGAGGTTTGGTAGATCATGCTGATGTTTGAAATTGGTGACCTTGAAGTTTTTTTCCAACCTAAATAATTCTTTTTTTTTTTTTTTTTTTTTTTTTTGCTTTAGTTCCAGAACTAGTAAGAGGAAGTAAGCCTAACTCTACCCATATTTCTTCTCAGAGGTTTATCTGTATTATATTCCCCCATGTGCCCTTGACCCACACAAAGGTGTAGCATCTCTGGGGTGGATCCTACTTACAGTGATCAGATGTCTTGAAAGCTGCTCATCAGAAGCAAGTGCTTATCCTTCATGGTTATCGTACTGTGTTGAAATGTATGTCATGTACAGGTTTTACTGTTGACTCCATAAGACCACTGAAAAAGTGGTTAGAAAGAGGAAAAAGAAAAATATTTTCCCACTCATTTTGAACTTCTGCTGATCATGCAAATGTTTAAAGATGATCGATAGCAGCCTAAAAGTGAAATTTGCCAGGTCTGTCAACATATACACAAGCCAAGCAAGAAACATAACAAACAAACAAACAAACAAACAGACAAAAAGGAAGTGCACATTCTGTTTACTGCCCTCTGAAACAGAAAAATATGAGCATCATTTATAATGTTCAAGCTTACTAAGCTTAGCTCTAGACCAGGAGGACGGCATCTTTTAGTAGAGCTTTCCCCATTATCATCTCTCTACACAGGCCAAAAATTCAGATTTTTTTCTTTTGTTCTCAGTCATTGTTCAATTTACATAATTATGTGCACATACAGAAAGACAGATGCTAAATAATTCCAGGCTGCACTGGTAGAGCAATAATTTGTTTCATCTTCTTGTATTTTTATTTTATTTTATTTTACTTTATTTTATTTTGTTTTATTAATATTTCTTAACTTTGATTAGTCATAGGAAAGTCTGTTATGGTTATTAATTCTTCTTTCAATCTGTGAGGCAAAGTTGATAATTCTGTGTACATGTCCAATTATATAGGCTAGCAGCACCAGCTAGCACAGCCATGTGCTTTTTGGACCCCATATCCCACAGGCTGAGGTACAGCTCACTTTTTCACACGGACAGCTCATCCTGAAGTTCATCTCTCTTCATCGCATGGAGCATAAGAAGGTGATTAGCCAGCGTGGATGTGCCAAGGGGAAATCATGCTTAACCAGTCTGATAGCCTTCTTTGATGAGATGACTACCTGGGTAGAAGAGGGGAGAGAAGTGGTTGTGGTCTACCTTGACTTCAGCAAGGCTTTTGTCACTGTCTCCCATAACATCCTCTTAGATAAGCTCAGGAAGTGTGGCCTAGATAAGTGGACAGTGAGGTGGATTGATAATTGGCTGAATGGCAGAGCTCAGAGAGTTGTGGAGGCCTGTGTCCCCCAGGCATCAGTACTGGGTCCAGTCTTGTTAAACCTATTCATCAACAACCTGGACAACAGAATGGAGTGCACCCACAGCAAGTTTGCTAATAACTCTAAAGCTTAGAGGAGTGGCTGATACCCGAGAGGGCTATGCTGTCATTCAGAGAGACCTGAACAGGTTGGAGGGATGGACCGAGAGGAACATCACGAAGTTCAAGAAGGGCAAGTGCAGGGTCCTGCACCTAGGATGGAATAACCCCAAGCAACAGTACAGGCTGGGGGGTGACCTGCTGGAGGGCAACTCTGCAGAGAGAGACCTGGGAGTCCTGTTGGGCAGCAGGCTGTCCATGAGCCAGCCTTTGTGGCCAAGAAGGCCAATGGTATCCTGGGGTGCACTCAGAAGAGTGTTGCCAGCAGGTGAAGGGAGGTGATCCTCCCCTTCTGTTCAGCTCTGGTGAGGCAACACCTGAAGTATTGTGTCCAGTTCTGGACTTCTCAGTACAAGAAGTACATAGAACTACTGGAGTGAGTCCAGAGGAGGGCTACAAAGATGATTAGAGGACTGGAACACCTGTCCTGTGAGGACCGGCTGAGAGAGCCAGGCCTTTTTATCCTTGAAAAGAGAAGTCTGAGGGGAGACCTCATTGATGTGTACAAATATCTAAGGGGAGGGTGTCAAGAGGATGGAGCCAGTCCCTTTTCTGTTGTGCCTAGTGAGAGGACAAGAGGCCGTGTGCACAAACTGAAGCACAGGATGTTCTGGCTGGATATGAGAGGGCACTTTACGGTGAGGATGACAGAGATCTGGAACAGGTTGCCCAGAGAGGTTGTGGAGATGTCTCTTCCTCTGGAGATTTTCAAAACCCGCCTGGATGCCTTCCTGTGCAATATGCTCTAGGTGATCCTGCTTGGCAGGGGGGTTGGTCTAGATGATCTTCAGAGGTCCCTTCCAATCTTGGCCATTCTGTGATTCTGTGATTTGTAAGTCTGCTGTCTAATTCTGTTTATTTATTTGATTGTTTGTTTGTCTGCTTATTCTGATTGAACAGACTGAATTAATATCTTAAAACTGGATAAGCTATCTGGAGTTGAACAAGACAGTGTTTCTTTGTCTAGGCTTTATTAGACTGGACTTTATTAGTAGCTTCTCCTACTTAACAACTGAACCTGAAATATTTCACATAAAGAGCTAGCTTTCTACTACCAGTTACAAATGCTCATTCTTCATCTCATTCAATATTTGAAAGCAAGTGAGAATTTGCTGGTAACTGTGGATAAACAATATCTTTATTTACTTAACAATTGAACTACTTGCTCTGCTTCTGCTGACCTGGTCAGGCCTGCAGCTGCCTTCCAGCGTCATCATAACATTAAAGCTTATGGCAGAAACTGTTGTCACAGCTGGATTTCACTTTCCATTCTTTCCTGTCAAAACACAAAGCTATCATTTTTTCTTTTTCATAAATAAGTAGCTGTATGTACCTGCTGGTTGAGACACAGCAGAGTAATATTAGAATCCAATATCTCTGAAGTTGAGAGTGGTGGCTGTACATTTCCTTTTTTAAGATTAATTTTGAGGTAGTTGCATCAAAAAAAGAAGAAAAAAAAAAAGATAAAATAGAGAGAGAGAAAGGAAAGAAAATAAAAAAGAAAAGAAATATCAAAAGACAATCAAAAAACAAGTTTGCTGACCTACAAATATTTTATTACAGACAAACCCTTTTGATCAGACAAACCCTTTTGATATCAATAAGTAAAAATGTTTAATTTGATAATTTAAACATTTTGTGCTTGTTTCATTTGTAATAAACTTGACTTAATCAGAAGCCATTTTAATCAAAATGCAAAAGCAAGCAAAAAGATTCTCTTTCCTCTCCAAACCAGAACAGTCTTCTCTTGCAAACATTCAGGATTTATCAAACACTCAGCATAATTTAAGTCATGTCAAAGTTAGGTGAATGACTTGGAAAAACAAACAAACAAAAAAAAAAAAAAAAACACCGCTAAAAAATTTTAAAGATACTATCTAGATTTATGTGATTATCTATTATGGTAGAGATAGAAGTAATAAATCATAAAATACAATCTGATCAATTAAAATGTTAATCTTTTCTGATGAAAAGATGTGGAAAATAATACTTATTGCTTTGAGACTCTGCTGAAAAGTGATTGAAGTCTGGGTAAACAAATAAATTGATTTTTTGTCTGTCTGTGAGAATAAATCCCTCATCAGCAATGGGGATTTTTTCACTGCTCTGCCCAGAAGTTCTATTTGCCATAACAGCTCTATTTTTTGCATAAACATGTATCTGAATGTATTTTTCATATGTAGATTATAAGTAAGGATATTCTGCTCCATAATTTGACAAGATTCCTACATATTAATATTAGCACCATCCCCAGGCATTAAACATCCTATTAAATTGACACTGAGAAATGTTTCAAGGTATATATATAATCTCAGGAAGATCAGTAATTATTTAACTCCATCTTCCTGTGTACCTGAAGACTATCCACAAGCATATATATTATGAATGCAGACTATGTTAAGGAAGTTACCACAACCCATAGAATCAAAGAAACATAGAATCATAGAATCGAATCATGGAATCATACAATGGTTTGGGTTGGAAGGGACCTTAAAGATGTAATTCCTCTTAAGAGACATTACCTCCTCTCCCCATCTTTTCTGCCTTAGATTTCTTTCATTTCAACAATCAATACAATACAATGCAGCCCAAATAGAGTCTTTCCTCATGTTTCCTTGTAAATTCATTCCTCTTGGTAGTTCTACCATTTGTGATTTCCATACATTCTACCAAATTTCTTGCTATTAAAAGTCCCATAGGCTCCACAATTATTATGTAGGGATACCCACAAGGAGGATGATGTTGACTTGTTGACTTTTTTTTTTTTTTTTTTTTTTTTCTCCCATAAGATAACATATTCTCACAAGGGAAGAGGGTCTGCTGTTTGATGATGCTCTATTTGACCTGGCATCATTACACAAACAAAATCTCCTCAATGGTGGTTTGAAGCATTATTACTGAGCCGCTGCAACAGATATGCTTAACATTTCAATTCTCAATTTTTAACTGACTTTCAAATTCTCACAATTTGAAACAATGTTTCAAACTAATAAATTTTCAGGGCTGATACAATCCCCAGACAAACAGGATTGGCATGACTGTCAAAATCTCTTTTTTTCTTTAATTGTAAGATTTCTTTAGTGCATTATTTATTTATTTTTTATTTAATCATTACCAGTCATTTCAGATGTTTTTTTGTTTGTTTGTTTTGGTTTTGGACATAAAATTAGATATGACTCAAAGAATATATTCTTACTTTGCTATAGTGCCTATTTTCTGGGAAGAAAATATAAATATAAGTGTAAATTATATTGGAGTACTTAAAGCTTTGTTTATTCAGCCATTAACATGAAACATGAGTGACCTTCAAAGCTTTTTCTGTGGGAAAATTTCTGTTGGCTTTTGTGCACACATATCAAGATAAAGTGAGATGTTAATCTGGATTTCCTAGTGTAATCATTCACTTCAAATATCTGTTTTTGGTTTTTGGGTGGTAGCTCTTCTGCTTACAATACCAGATGGTCGAAAACCATGAATAACATTAAAAGAGAGAAAACAAACAAACAAACTAGAAGCGAATCCTAGAAGATAAGATTCTCTTGGGAATATGAAGCAAGAAGCACCTTGTTTAGAGAAGAGTGAAAAATAAATCAGCCAATGATTTTCTTTTATAGCAGTATTTAAGCATATTTTCATTGTTTTTCTTGCTTATTTTTCTTCATGTCTGCATGGTGTGTGGGTAATGACAGTTAGCTAAGACAGTCCTACATTCTATGTGTATTTATGGATCAAAATAAATTATATGTAGTTCTTTCATGGCATTAGGATGAACTTAACCAAAGAATAGTTGTTAGTGGTACTTCACATTTTTTGTAGATGCCGATATAGAAAACATGGATTATGACAGTATGTATCGTGCCTTTCTGATTCTTGCTTTGCTGTCATGGATAGCACATTTTGCTGCAAAAACATACTGAGAATGCTGTGGGTCTGCTAGAAGTTCTGGTTAATTAATGTTCAGAGCACCCAAATGTTTCCTACAAACACAGCAATACAACAGCAGTTGTTGTAACTAGAACACTGAGGAATTAACTATCCCCTTTATTTGTTTCTTCACACACAATGTAATAGCCTGATCCTGTGTAGTTTTCAGGACGTCTATAAGGCGACGACAGGGTTAGATGTATAAAGCAAGACTTACACCCATTTGTACTACCTGATTAAAGTTCTCAGTTGAGCATAAAGATAAAGAACAGGCTTCTACTTTACCAGGTCAGCCATGTATGCATACAAACCATGTATGCATTGCTATTAAATCTTCTCAGAGAAGAGTCACATATCTAAAATGTATCATATATGCACATATTTTGAGATAAATATGAAGAATTGATTTATAAATCGAGATAACAGGCATCTTGTAGAATAGAACAAGGAGCTGGGATGACATAACAGTTTCTAATTGTATTTTGAATCTCTTTATAATTTATGCTACAAAGATCAAGCTGATTGCATATATATATAATAATAATAATAATAAAAAACTATAAAACACCCACAAAACAGAAATAACAACAAAACCCAACAACCAAACAAAACAAAACAAAGCAAACAACAAGAGAGCACAACTAAAAGCACAAGAACTAAAATAGATCAAGCATGAAACATATTTGTTTCTGAGTTTGGTCATAGTGGTGAAATGTGTCTCATTCTGTGTCTAATCGAAGATGATATGAGTTCATCATAATCTCACCCTAAAACAACGGTGATCATCATTATTGTTATCCATACAATATTTTTGCTGGAAGATCTGATAAACTTTTAAAGGCACATAATTCAAAAAGTATAGGCCAAAATTACACATACTGTCATGTGCTTTTAAAAGGCAGAATATACTCTATGCAGACATAAAATAGACATAGGCATTAAATTCCTGTAACATAAACTGACTCAACCTTTGACAATACACCAACTGTGCAATTAAAGCAAAGTGGTCTTCCATTGCACTCTCCCCATCCTCCGTTGTTACAGAAATGCGAAGCTCCTTCAGAAAAGTTCTTCCCTTTTTTACTTTTGAACAATATCAGAAGTACTTTGGGATTTATTGAAACAGAACATAAGAATATATAACAAAAAATAATAATAAATCATTTTTTCCTTTAGGTTTCCAGGAAGGAAAAATCAGAGAGAGAATAAAAATCTCTGGGCAGTACAAATTTATTTGAAATTTCCAGAGCAGCTCATAGGATACTAGCTCTTTGTGATACCATGCTGAATATAATGCAAACTGAAGGCTTGGATAATATGTGAAGCTGGAAATAATGGTTTTACACAGATGAGATGCTTACTGTGAAATAACAAGTTGTTGCATCTTCATTGGTCCACAAATATCGTCTGTGTTTCCTAAGTTTTCAGTAAACACTAGATAATTCAAATTGGATTAACCTGGAAAGAAAAACTATTTTTCCTTTATTTTTATTTATTTTTTCCTAATTTAATCATTAACTGTGCTATTAGGGCTCTGATGGATGACCTTTGGCAAATCTCTTGCAGTAAAAACAGAGAGATGTCTGTTCCTTTAAAAAGATGTCAAATCAGACACAACTTGGCAAATCATAGTATAATCATATTAATGTATTGGGTCAGCAGATGCTACAAACATCCAGTTTTATTCCACAATATATTTTAGCCAGAACTCAAAGACATTGGAAGAAGAACAGGAATATTTGAGACTTTTCAGTGAATTTTGCAGTGGAAATGATAAACTCCAGAAGGAGTGGATAAGAAAACATCTGAGAAGTGCTTTAAACTCAGTAGCTACTATTTACAGCAGACAGAAATACCAATTTATTGTCTTTCACTAAGACATTTTTTAGTGGCCGTGAAGGTACCAGTTGCCTACAGCTCTCTCATGAACCAGGAGAGGCTCTGGTCAGATTACTGGATTTTGGATAAAGCTTTCTTTAGGGTGTTTATATGCAATTTCTGCACAGAGCATAGACTGATAGGATGCCTGTTTATTGGGCAGTAAATTATAGGTTAGATTCAAGTTCTTTAAGAAGTCTCCTTAAAGGTCCAGATACGTACGAAGTAAGGGAACAGTTTTTCTCAGTGGCTGATGTTTATTTATAAAGCAGGCTGTGGAAAAGCTGTTCAGTAGACTGCTGATCAGCCTTCCACTTTCCAAAGCCTTCTCTGGTGTGAGCTAATGGCCAAATCTTATGCTGCAGTATACCTGCAGCATACACAGTGAAATATCAGTTCTTTCTCATGCCATTTTTTAATTTTTTATTTTTATTTTTTCTTTTGGCCAGTCCTTTGTGGACACTCAGATCAGTACTTCTCTAAGTGTCTGACACTGAGAATTAGAAAAGATTCCCTCTGGGGCAACTGGGAGGAAGGAGCTCTTGGAAGATAATATGTCAATAGCTGAATCTGCGATACAGCACAGAGAATCTCACAAGAGACTTCAGTCTTCTTTAACAGTTTTTAGGCTGATGTAAGACTAATTAATCCTAGTGGGCTATGTTTTCATTGGCTATTCTGTTTACAATAGTAAAGAGATTTTGAAACAAGTCTCCAGATGTTTTCACCTACCAAAAGTTTATTTAGCACACACTAACGAGACTCCTTTCAAAGGAAACGGAACCAGAAATTCTGATCCAAATACATTCCAAAAAATAATGGAAACATTAGGTTAAAACCAAGGAAGCTAGCCAGTGAGACACACATTTTCAATGTCCTTTGGGGATACTGACTGTGCCAGATTGACCAGAGCACACATATATAGGTGTGCCAAGTGCAGAGGAAAGCAGAGAAAAACCCAGGCTAATGCTGAGGGGAGCACATGCCCTCAACCACTGGGCATGTGTCTGTAAGCCCTTATGAGAAGATGAGGTAGATATTGCTTTTTGTACTGCAATATGTTTGTGTGTTTATACAAATTCTAAACTGTGTATTTAATTTCATATTAATATTATTTTCTTCACATTCTTTTTATGTATAAATGATTTGTTTAGAGAGAAAATTGACACTGATGTTAAGCCTTGACAAAATAAATAAATAGAAATTACTTTCTCTCTTACTTTTATCAAAGGAGTATCAAAGAGAAGAAAACTGTTCTGGACACAACAGTATGTATTCACAACTCAGAAATGATTAACAAAACAATCAAGATTAGAAGTTAAAGATGACTTGTAGCCACTTCTGAAGTATGTTTGAGACAGATGTCTGTGCCAAGAGAATGGATACCATAATCACTCATATGGCTTGATTTTGGTAACTTTTACTTCAGACTGGATGTTTCTGGATGACACACTGATATTATCTACTGAAACTTAGCCCACAGAGGGACTCTGAATTTGTTTGACTTATGTCAGAAAAAAAAAAAAAATAAACATGGTATGAAAATAGAGCATATGTAAAAGTTTTAAAGAGCAAACAAATAGGTCATTATGGCGGACATGTAGCATATAATCTATTACATAATTCCTCTTGTCATAACAACATTATTTTGCCCTGGTAAAGATGCCTAGATCGAACCAATTAGGCTTAAAGTGTTTCTACATAAACCACAGTGATGACATATACTAGTATTTTAGTTGCAATAAACTATTTGATGTCGGGCTTGATTTTAAAGGAGAAAATATCTTCCAATTCATATATATTTTCTTGCCCAGGTTTATCACTTTCTATGCTCTTTAGAGGACTTGGCTATTCATAGAAATCACCCAGACTAGGATTAACACTTTATAGAGAAAAAGCCAACACAACCAATGAGATAATCTTGCTAATTTAAGGGTATTACAGGATCCAGAAGAGACATACAGGATCCAGATAAGTCACCATCCATAAAGTTCTCTACTGCAAACCCATTTAAGCTATTGCATTAAAACAATAATAATAATTAAAAAAATAATAAATTCCACCCTTTCAAATATTGGAAAACGTTAAGGTCTGCAGGGTGCACCAGCCTATTTAGACCCATGGCTCAGGTTCTCACAATAAATTTGTGGTAATTAAAATATCTTATTAAAACTACATCTCCTCCAGTTCTCCCTTAGAAATCCTTCAAGTAGTAAATCTAGTCTTGCTAAAGCAAATTTCCAATAAGAGTCTCTGTTGGGTAAGCCCCCACAGATATTATCTGAACAGTGTTGAAGAATCTTACAAATTAAATGGAAATATGTTAATACTTTAAAGTGTTCCACGTTCAGAAATCAGTTCAGATTCTTATTTAGTTCTCAAACACCCCCTTCAGACCGTCATGCTTTCTCAGTATTACTTATCTTCCATTACATACCAAGTTTTACAGACTTTTGTTTAATTGCCAGCTTTTTCCTATTTATATTGTTATTCTTTCTTATACATAGACCTTTCTTTTTGGCTTGTTTCCGTTTTTTATGATGGATATGTTTCTGCTGCTCCATCTGGCTTTCCTGTCAACACAGCACAGAGTTCAGTTTTGAGATAGCCATATACCCCAATTAAGAGCTTGCATGGCTGCAAATCATTGCTGGGTCAGCCAGGAAGGGAATTGTGGGGTCTGCTGATGGGTTCCAAAACCGCAGCTCCCCCACTGGCCTGAGGGAGGCTGCTCTGTGGTCTCCCAATGGCCTCTAGACCAGCTGGTGGAACAGGACCGCAGCACTGAACAGAGGATGGGCCTTCTACTGTAACAGAAAAGGTGTCCACCTTTCAATCTTGCTGTTCTGAGGCTGAAACCCAGACAGAGGGGCTGCAACCTCCCCAGGCAGATGCCTACATCCAAACAGACTTTCCAAGGACTGAAGAACTGCCCAGACCCTCAGTTTAAGGGAACTCTAGTTTCTGGAAGTACCTGTAAGTCCCAAAGGCAGAGGTGGGTGTCATGGGTGTAAGTGTGTCCAGATGGATTAAATTTTCAAACAGGTAGCTCTGTTGTGAGACAAGTTCATCAGGCAATGTAGCATCCAGGAATCTGAGCAGGAGATTGACAAATGCTATTATCTACTGACATGTGTCCCCCCAAAATCCCTGCTTTAAGTCCTGGCAAGGAGAAAGTAAACAAGATTCCAGCCCTGAACCAAAAAAATCAAAAGATTCAGGAAAAGGGAGAGTAGACCCTTGTTTCTGCTCAGAGATGAAGGAGGAATCTTCCCCTTGCCCCTGAAGTGGCCCTGTACAACAGATACAATGTTCTAGGGCAAAAGAGTGGAGACTCCGAGTAACTGCCACAAAAAAAAAAAAAAAAAAAAAAAAAAAAAAAAAAAAAAAAAAAAAAAGTTGTTAGCAATTTGAGACTCCTTGCTGAGAGGCACTGAGGCACCCATTTGCCAACCAGATAATCTCTCCAGAGAGGTTTTATGCCTGTCTGGGGCGCTCATTTGTGATATCAAGCCTCGTGGGTCCCAAATATTACCATCCCTTCCTACTTTTTCACTTAGGATTAAAAGAAACTACGACAAAGAGATTCCAAAATATCAAAGGGGACTTTACGTCCCTTGGAATGATGTTAAATGGATGAGGAGAGAAAGTAGAGTTTTCCTCTGGCCTCCCAGTTACTTACTGGGACCCAAGAACAGGGAGACAAATGGACCAAGTGAATGGCTGGCTGCAAGGCTGGTGCCATGCTCAAGGTTTTGTGTTCTATAATCTTGGACACACTTTTGAGAGACTGTAGATGCTGACACCAGATGGGGTGCACCTGACCAGGTGGGGCAAGAGTGTTCTGGACAGGAAGCTGGCTTAACAAGTGGGCTTTAAACCAGATGCAGTGGGGGAAGGGGGTGTACCCCCCAGGAACTGTGCTCCTCAGGACGCAAACCTGAAGACTTTGTCACTTTAAGAAACAACAGGGAAATACTTGTGAGCTGTCCCAGAGTAATCAAGAAGGGTTCATCTGGAAAAGTGATGCAACTGATAGAGCAACCGAAGTGCCTTTACATCAATGCACACATCATGGGAAACAAGCAGAAGGAGTTGGAAACCATGGTGCAAGTAGACAAATATGACCTGACTGCTGTTGTGGAAATATGGTGGGTTGGATCACAAAACTGGAACACTGGAATAAAGGGCTAAGAGTTTTTCAGATGAGATAGTCAGGGAAGGAGAGCAGGAGATGTTGCCCTCTATGTTAGGGAAGGGATTGATTGTGAAGAGATTCCTCTGAGAAACAGCCATGGTTGAGAGTTTGTAGTTTAAAGGTAAGAACCACACCAATAAACGATACCTTGTGGTTGGGATGTACTACTGGCCACCTGATCAAGGGGAGCCTGCTGATGAGGCTTTCTGGTTTCAATTACAAGAAGCATCATACTTTCATGGTCTCCTCCTGATGGGGGACTTCATCCACCTGGATGTCTGCTGGAAAAGCTAGACCACAGACTGGAAGCAATCCAGGAGATTCCTAGACTATGTTAGGAGGATAACTTTCAGATATTAGACAAAACAACCAGAGGATAAGCGTCACTGGACCTGGTGCTCACCAATGCAGACAAACTCATGAAAGAGATAAGACTGGAGGCAGTCTGGGCTGTAGTGACCACTCCCTGGTTGAGTTTGTGATCTTGAGAAATATGGGTCTGGCAAAGAACAAAGTCAGGACCCTGAACTTCTGAAGAGCAAACTTCAAGCTATTTAAAGACTCAGTGGATGAGATCCCCAGGAACACAGCTCTTAGGGACAAGGGAGCTAAACAGAGCTACCAACTCTTTAAGGATGCTTTTGTTAGAGCACAAGAACTTTTCATCCCCCTGTGTAAAAAAGGAATCAAGGAGATGAGAAAACTGAGATGGCTGAGCAAGGACCTGCTGGTCAAACTAAAGTGCAAGACAGAAATGCACAAGCATTGGAAGCAGGAATGTGTGGCTTGGGAAAAGAGAGTACAGGGATGCAGTCCAGATGTGGAAGGCAGAGATCAGGAAATCCAAGGCACAGATGAAAATGAGCTTAGCAAGAGATGCAAAAAAATAACAAGATGGGAATTTGTACGTACACTGCTCAGAAAAGGAGAGTGCTCCCCTTCTGATAAATGAGAAGGCTGAACTGGTAACAACAGACATGGAGAAGGCTGAAGAACTCAACAACTTCTTTGCTTCAGTCTTCACTGCCAGTCACACTTACCATATCTCCTGAATCTGAAGATGAGGGATGGGGGAGCAAAGTCCCTCCCACTGTAAGAGAAGAGCAGGTTTGAGATCACCAGATGAAATTGGATAGGTGAGAGTCTACGGGCCTGATGATGTGCATCCCAGCATGATGATGTGCATCCCAGCATTCAGTGGGAAATGGCTGTTGCAGTTGACTAGTCTCTCTCACTATATTTGAAAAGCCATGTAGTCAGGCAAGATCACCAGTGACTGGAAAAAGGGAAACATCACTTCCATTTCTAAAAAGTGTAGAAAATAGGACACAGGAAACTATAAACAAGTGAGTCTCACCTCTGTGCCTGTGAAGATTATATAACAGATCCTCCTGGAAGCAATTTCCAGACACATACAGGACAAGGAGGTGATCCGAGACAGACAGCCTGACTTCACAAATTACAAATCATGCCTGACCAATCTGGTAGCCTTCTATTATGGAGTGACCGCGTCTGTCACCAAGGGAAGACTGACCACCAGTGTCATCTACCCAGACTTCTGTAAGGCCTTTGATGCAGTCCCACATGGCCTTGTGATGTCCAAAGAGGAGAGAGATGGATTTGAAGGGTGGATCATTCAGAGGAAAATAAATTGGCTTGAAGGTTGACCCAGAGAGTGTTGGTCAATGGCTCGATGTCCAGGTGGAGGCTGGTAACAGGTGGTGTCCCTCAGGGGTCTGTCCTGGGACTGGTGCTGTTTTAATGTCTTTATCAATGACATAGACAATGAGATTGAGATCACCCTCTACAAGTTTGCAGATGACACTAAGCTGAGTGGTACAACTGATACAACAGAAGGAAGGGAAGCAATCCTAAGGGACCTGCACAAGCTTGAGAATTGGGCCCACGTGAACCACATGAGGTTCACCAAGTCTAAGTGCAAGGTGCTGCACCTGGGTTGGGGCAATCCCAAGCAGGAGTACAGACTGGGAGAAGAACTCACTGACAGCAGTCCTGCAGAGAAAGACTTGGTAGCTCTAGTGGATGAAAAGCTCAACATGTGCCAGGAGTGCATTTCTGCAGGCCAGAAAGCCAACTGTATCCTGGGTTGCATCAACTAGCAGGTCAAGGGAGGGGATTGTCCCCCTCTGTTCTGCCATTATGAGGCCCCACTTGGAGCACCTAGGTCTGGGGCCCCCAGCACAAGAAGGGTGTGGACTTGTTTGAGCAGGTCCAGAGGAGAGCCATACATATGATCAAAGGGATGGAGCACCTGTTCTATGGTGAAAGGCTGAGAGAGCTGAGGCTGTTCAGCCTGAAGAAGAAAAGACTCCAGGGTGACATTGTTGCAGCTTGTCAATACTTATAGGGGACTAACAAAAAACATGGAGAGTAGCTTCTTTCTCAGGCAGACAATGACAGGACAAGGGGCATTAAACTAAAAGAAAGGAGATTTAGATTAGGGGTTAGGAGGAAATTCTTCACTCAGCGTGGGGTGAGGCACTGGAAGAGGTTGTCCAGAGAGTTTATACGCCATCCCTGGAGGTGGGTGTTCAAGACCAGGTTGGATGACACCCTGGGCAACTTTATCTAGTGGGTGGCATCCTTCTCCATGGCAGGGGGGTTGGCACTAGATAATCTTTAAGGTCTCTTCCAACACAAGCCATTCTATGATTTATTCAGTGTTTGCCAAGTTGTTCTCTAGAAATCTCATTAACGTTATGGCCAACATTTCCACACCATACCTTCCAAAGCAAAATCTGTCAACACAAGCTTTATAAATGAATGATGAGAATACACCCCACACTCACTGTTCCTATTCTACCCAGTTAGCAAAACTCCCAGCAGTGCTCACCCAAGGACTGGTCCATTGTTTAGTGACTTTAGCTCCCTGATCCTCTTGAATGTGCCATCTTATAAGAGGAAGGAGAAAAGACAATTTCTGAGATCTAAATGGACATTTGTTTTAATTAATTTCAAAAATAATTGCTTAAATTAATTTTGCCTAAAAATAATTTATTTGTTGAGGTTTAATTCTGTCTCTTTAACTCGTTAGTGTTTGAAACTCTGTTGGTTCATTTTTATGACTATCATGAAATTGGGTAAGGTTCAAGGATTTGTTCCACTCCTGCCTCTTCCTGCTCTCTGCATCTCCCAGGTTGTTTGTCTAAGGAAAAATCCTCAGTTCTCATTACTTAAACTACTAATCAAACTAATATCTACATAAAACTAATATCTACAACCATGACTGTAGATATTTTTGCCTGCCCATAGAGACACTTATGGCTGTTTTGGTCACATGCTTTTGAGAAGATGCAGATAATTTCCCCTACAGCTTAAGCTTGGTACACACACACACAGAGAAGAAACACAAATGACAAGGATGGGTGAGGCAGCAAAACAAGTAGGTGTGATTTTATTCACATTCAAACAACGTGAATTAAGTTGTTAACTGTGGTCTCCAGGGTATGAAACAAGAAGAATCTTTGCAATATAACTTGTAATAGTCTGCTTAAAAATGGAGAATGAGAAACATCCTTTTGCAGACCAAAAATATTGATGAGTACTTAGTAAATAATAATAGCAAATGATAGAAAATATAAATTTTTACCCTGGGTTGATCTGAATATCATTTGACTGGAAGTTTATTTGTTTGTTCACTGTTTAGGAAATGTTTTGAGGCAGAGAAATAAAATTGTTTTCATGGAACAGAATCCTGTGTTGGTAAGGTACTATGAACAGTGAAAAATACACTTTGCCCCCACTGACTCTCAATGTCATATGAGACAATAAGTCAGTAGAGACTGATGGGAAGTACCAGGCTCACTGAACAGGCAACTGTTGCAGTGCAATAACCACACATCAATTGAAGCAAACTATTTGCACTCTGAAATGTAGATAATTGGGCTAATTATTTTTTACCATTAATTATGATTTTTCTGGCACTTGAAGTGGAATACCAAGAAAATAGGCTATCCTAATTTCATAGATTTAATTGGAAGCAAAAAGAGGGGGAAAAAAAAAAAAAGAAAAAAGACACAGTAAAAAAAAGTTAGGACAAAGTCTAGGAAAAAAGCCTAGGACCTGTTTGGTCCAAGCTAGCTTTCTGTTCCTATCTTTTGCATCATGATTCAACTATCTCTATTTATCTTTTTGTCCTGATTTTGTCTATTGCCATGTTATTTGCCAGATTCCTGCATTCTATATAAGCAGTCAGAAAAGATAAAGTAACAGGACAAATGGAAAACCAGCATCACCTCAGTACCTCTCACCTCTTGTCTTTTTCAGTGATATATCTAAAATCATTGACTACTCTATTTGCCTGAAGTACAGCAGCATACTGTACTTAGTAAAGATCCTTAATGGACGACTAGAGTGCACAACTCAGTGCACTTAAGAATGCCTCTTTCATACTAATTGTGTCCAATCAAAGAACAAGATCAGTACAGACTCTAAATCATTTAAGCTTGTTAAAATGCCACTTCTAAGGCTCTTCGTGTCATTTTCAGGGTGTAGCTGCTTCATGCTGTGGCATGCTCTAGAAATAAAGCCAGAAGGAAGAGGAAAAGAAATCTACTTTGCATGTTTGTAGCTAATTTTCATCATTTCATTAGGAATTTGTTAGGTTTTATAGCTATCATATGTCCTATTATTTTTTAATTCTTTCTTAAGGTGAAGTGTTGTGTGTGTGTATGTTTTCCTTTTTTCTTATTTTCTTCTTCTCTCTCTCTCTCTTTTTTTTTTTTTTTTTTTTGTAATTCTATCTGTAGTAATGATTAGCTGGTAAAGGAGATGACCACATATGTATGAAACACTTTGTGTGTCATTGTGTGTTCTCTGAATAAGTTGTTCAGATGCAGGAATCTCCCCTATTCTCTTTCTCCAAGCCACCTCAACTTCCTGAAAAGATCAGAGGGTTTATACTTCTCTATCACAACAGTGGTTCAATGTGTTTTAATCCTTTTCTGATTAAATTCAAATTTTTGATACTATCTTTGACACTTAGTTTTCAGGAATAACTACTTCCCCAGCAAACAAATCCATCTCATCCTCATCTTGCTTTCTCAGCCATGTGCCTGGACTTCTGAAATACTGGATCATGTCAGGTACCACAAGGACTGAGCAATGACCTTGAGCAGGGAGAAACTATTACATTCATAGTGGGCGTGCCTGATTACTACAGGTTAGCAGAGAATAGAGTGAAGCTAACAGCCAAATGGTAAAATACTACTAGCACTTTCTCCCCCTTTTCCTGCTTATTTAAGTAACTGAAGGGGCAGACACAGTCATACTTCTATTAGGCAGACTGAAGTTGATTAAAATGTTGCATACGATGGGTGTTATCCACTAGGTTACTTTAAAAAGTGCTATCTACAAAACCTTTGTGAATTACTTCCATGATTCTGTGAAATATAATATCTGTCAGATGAATAAAGTTCCTAAAAGGTCAAAATGTGAATTTAAAGTTTTTAAAATTGCACAAGTGTCTTACCTCTGTGCTTCCTTCTATTTACCTGGAGTGGTAAAGTCACTACGCTGGTAGTAAAAGGTTCAACTATACCTTTCATAAATCTGCCTAAGCAACAATGGCCTGAAAAATAAAAGTTAGTGGGAAAAAAAAAAAAAAAAAAAAAAATCACCCTGACCTTTAAAATGAAATGATTGGAAAATATTTTTTTTCTTTAATTTTGACCTTGATCTTTAATATTTATTCAATTGCTTTTTATTGTATTGTAGCAGTAGAAAGAATCTCTATAGTATATCTCTGACTAAGGTTTCTGTTGGGTAAAATGTAAACAGAATATCTCTGACTAAAGTTCCTGTTGGGTAAAATGTAAACAGAAGTCTTATACTTCAAAAAAGATTTATAATATGAACATAAGTAAATGTTACTGTGATTTTTCTTTCAAAATATTGTATTTTTTTTTTCAGGTTATATTCCAACAACTAGTAGAACTGCCCTAAATCCAGCAGATCTCATACAACATGAAACCACCTACCTATCTGGTATGTAAAGTGAAAAACCAGATTTTGGAAACAGATTGTAGTTTCAAGTTTCCCAGGCCCTATCAACAGGAGAAGCTCATATTAACAGGGAGCTCACTCTCTTAGCCAGAATGAGAACTTGTTTTGGTCTCTTGCACAAGTTGTAAATCAATATGTGGCTCTTGCTGTGACCATGCCTGGCTCTCTGCAAAAGTTTAAGAGGCATTATGTGTGCCCAGTTGCCAGCTCTGTGTTGTCCAAGGGCAATTTGCACTAAAGAATTTTTAACTGTGTGAAACACAGATGTGGGGTTGGGAAGAAGAAAACACCAGCCTTCAAAAAAAATAAATAAAAAAAAAATGTATTTAAGAGAAGACACAAATACCTATATTTCAGTAGCCCATGAGCCGAGCTGAGAGCTCTTCCTGAATGTTTGATACTGTCTTTAGCAAGCATCTGAATATACTTTTGTATCCATGAATTTCTGTTTTTTCTGCCCTCTCCTTCTTGCATCTTTAATCAAATTCTCTTTGTTAAATAACACAGGGGGCACAGATCTCTTTCTGAGATTTCATAAATGTATCATATTTTTCAGTCAATGCAAATAAAGTTTAATAAAGATTATACCAACTTTAACACTATATTTTTATTGCATTTGGCACACTGATTGCTTTTGATATTTTGATTGCTCTCAGGAAACGTTGGTGGGATGAATCACACACCTGGAGTGCTGCAATTGAAGGTTATGAACTATTTGAAAGGAAGGCAAGAAAGGAAAGTTAGGGGAGTTGCCCTTTATGAAAATAGAAAATAATAATAATAATAATTACACAAAGATGTCTTTGAAGAACAGCACTGCACACTTTGAATTTAGGTGAAAATTGGAGACCAAGTTAACAAAGGAAACTTTATTGTTGATATCTACTACAGGCCACCCAATCAATTAGAGTATATTGATGAACATGAAGTTCTTTCTTCAACTGCAGGAAGGAGCACACTTGCAGGCCCTGATCCTGCTAGGTGACTTGAAGTACCCTGACATCTGATGGGAAAGCATTACAGAAAACTTCAAGAAATCCAGGAAAACTACTGGAGCGTGTTTAGAATAACTTCCTAATAAAAGTGTTAGAAAGATCAACCAGAAGGGTCGTGTTTGTGAGCCTGTTGTCCATCAATGCGGAAGAACTTGGTGAAGTCGGTTAAAGGTTAAAGGTGGCCAAAGCTGCAGTGATAATGGCTTTGTACAACATGCAGTCTAAAGGCATACATGGTGGGCAAAACATAGTCAAGACCCTAAACCTCAGAATGGAACACTTTAGCTGCTTAGGGCACTAGTCTGTGGGATCTCTTAGGAAATTGACCTCAGAGATAAAGGAGGAAATGATAGCTGGGAGATATTTAAAAACATTTTTCTCAGGGCACAAATGTTCTCAAACTTGATATGCAGAAAGTCAGGCAGGTAGGGAGGATAAGAGATAAAGACCTCTTAGCAAAACTAAAACAGGATAATGAAATGCATAGACAGTGGAGGCAGAGATATACGTCCTAGGAAGATTACAGGGATCTGACCAAGGACTGCAAGAGTGCAGGGGTAGGGGGATAAGACAAGAGAAGGCAAATCTGGAGCTGAATTTGGCTACAGAGAAGAACTCATTCAAATATAACAAAAATATGAAGATGGGCTTTTTCAAGCACATTGGACAATAAGACAAAAGAAATTGTACCCCTTGATGAATGAGACAAGGAAAAAAACAACATGGTGTAAGTGGAGATACTCAACAATTTTGCATCCGTCTTCACTGCAAAGTGCACTAGGAGAATGAAGTACCACCCACTATAGGAGAAGATCAGATTCATGACCTTCAAAGGCATTTGAATGAGCACAAATCTATGGGACCTGATGTGATACATCCACAGGTCCTGAGGGAACTGGCAGGTGAAGTTGTTAAGATGCTAACCATCATACTTGAACAGTTGTGGCAGGCCACTCAAGATGCCACTGGCTGGAAGAGGGGAAACGTTAACTCTGTTTTTAAAAAGGGAGAAAAGAAAGATGTAGGCAACTACAAATCAGTCACTCTCACCTCTGTGTCTGGAAAGATCATGGAGCAGATCCTCCTGGAAGCTGTGCTAAGGCACATGGACAACAGGGAGGTGATTGGCAATAGCCAACATGGCTTCATGCCAACATGCCTGACAAATTTGATGGCTTGCAAAAAGATTATAGCATTGGTAGATAATGGAAGAGCAATTGTTGTCATCTACCTGGACTTTTTCAAGGCATTTGATACTGTCCCAAACATCATCCTTGTCTCTACAGTGGAGAGACATAGATTTGACAGATGGACGACTCAGTAAGCAAGGGATTGGCTGCATGGTTGCTTTCAAAGTGTTGTGGTCAATGGCTCAATAGCCAAGTGAAGACCAGTGATGAGTCATGTCACTCAGGGTCCAGTGTTATATAACACCTTTGTTGGTTACATGGAAAGTGGGATTGATGCAGACTCAGCGTGCTTGCTGATGACACCAAGCTGAGTACTGCAGTCAACATGCTGGATACCATTAAGAGGGACCTTGATAGGCTTGAGAAGTGGGCTTGTGCAAACATCAGGAATTTCAACAAGACCAAGTGAAAGCTCCTGAACCTGAGCCAGTACAATTCCCAAACCCAAACATGAATGCAGGCTGCACAATGAGTGGACTGAGAGCAGCTCTGCAGAGAAGGGCTTGGGTGGATGGAAATAAGAATATGAGACAGCAGTGTGCATGCTTGCAGCCCAGAAAGCCAATTGCATCCTGGGCTGCATCAGAAATAATGTGGACATGAGGCCGAGGGAGGTGATTCACCCCCTCTTCTCTACTCCCATTAGACCCCATCTGCAGTACTGCATCCTGCTCTGGGGCCCCCATCATATGAAAGACAGAGACCTCTTAGAGTGGGTTCAGAGGAGGGCCACAAAGATAGTCAGAGGAATGGAGCATCTCTCCTACAAACACATGCTGAGAGAACAATTTTTTTTTTAGCCTAGAGAAGAGAAGGCTACAGGCCTTCTAGCAACCTTTCAGTACCTAAAGGGGGCTTACATGAAAGCTGGAGAGGAACTCCTTGTTAGGGAGTGTAGAGATAGGACAAAGGAAAATGATAATTTAGATCAGATATTAGGAAGAAATTTTTCACTATGAGGGTAGTGAGGCACTGGAACAGATTGCCCAGAGAAGTTGTGAATATCCCCTACCTGGAAGTGTTCTAGGCCAGGTTGGATGGGATTTGAGCAATCTGGTTCAGTGGAAGGTGTCCCCGCCCATGGCGGGGGTATTGGAGTAGATAATCTTTTAGTTCACTTGTAACTGAAACCATCCTTTAGTTCTATGATTCTATGAATCTCTGATTGTACTGCTGCTTAGTATTATCTACTTCTTAAATTAATAAATATAATCTCTGAAGAACCTTTCTCCAGGTAACATTTCTGTAACTACCTTCTTACTGCAAGGCTCAGCTGTTGCTGCTGCAGATCATCAAATGGGGGAAGCTTACAGTACTCCCTCTGAAGCCATTCAAGCACTGATGCCCACACAAAGTGCATCCACAGCTATCAATGCTGGGTAGTTGAAGGCAGTCTTTTTGAGCAGTGTGGTTGCTATCTCCTCTTCTTTCTGAGGCTGACTTGAAAATGCTCTGGGATACATGTGTACTGAAAAAGTACACTATCCTCAAAAAAGACTAGCAGCTCACACTATGACTCTACGGTATCATCTAGGATCTTTCAGGCACAGACAGATGTTTTATAATAACAATGACACTTATGCATTAGGCTTCATCTCAGATTCTAAAGTGATTTCAAAAAATCTTACATCACTGGGTTCAGACATATTGAGTACTTTTGGGTAAGGTAAAGCACAGGTGAAAAAATCTCATAAATCTCCTTTTTTTAATTTTCTTTTTTTTTTTTTTTCAAATACAAATTTTAAGAACATAAATGATCATTATGCCATTTGTCTGCTTGTCTATTACATTTCATCTGATTACTGTGCAAATGAGGTCATTGAAGTTATGTGTAACTAAGTGTATGCTCACACTGTTAAATAAGTTTTTTAGCTCATTTGAGAAAGCAATCATCCCCCTATTAAGATACAACTATGATCCCAGTATATTGTGACACCTTAGGTTAGCCATTTTATACCACATTTGCAATAAATTAGTCTGAATGCAGGATTTCTTTCTCTTTCAGTACAACTTCCAGCCAAATACTAGTAATTTCTCCAAATGTTCTAAGTCTCTAAACTGTGATTATATGCATAAGTCAACAAAGTATTTTCCAGAAAGGAATCATTCCTCACTCAGAACTACTCACTTTTATTGGTAGGTTATTTTATGGGGTAATCAGTGTCATTTACAAAAGTGCTACACTAGTCATTTGAATTTGACTGGCTTTAACTTCCAACCATTCACTCTTTATATGTAGTTTAGGTAGTTTAAAGGGCTCTTGAGTTTCAGATGTTTTGTCTCCTTGAAGAACTAACACACCATAATCAAGCTGTCTCTTCACTGATATGACAAAGTAAACTGATTAAACCCTGTATTTTTCCTTCCAAAAACAAACAAACAAACAAACACCGTTTCCCTAGATGTTCTGAGTAATGATTTGCTTTCCTTGGTTTTCCACATATTTTTATAGCTATGGGGAAAAACCTATACGCACATTGTTTCTGGACAGTATTGTCACGTCACTCAGAGAGATTAATGTGCCTTCCTTATTCCTCCTAGTTTTTTATTTATCTTCTTATACATCTAAGTATAACCTAACACTTTAAGTCATAGAAATTCACATATAGTTTTTAATGTGCTATGATGTTTAAATATTTTCAGGTCATTGCTTTCAAGGATACAAATGACCATTCTGTATGTCATAGTGGTGTTTCTTTTTTATTTTATTTTATTTTATTTTCCCTGGTAAAAAAATTGGTGTCAACTGCAACTTTGACATGAGTGTGATTCCTCTCCTCCTCCAAGTTGTATAGACATAAACAGGACATCCCAGCATAGACCTCCATGTACTCTCCTTGTTACCAGAGCACAACCCTGTTAACTACTTGCTGAATCATCCAGTCAGTGTTCCATCCATCTGATTGTCCATCCATCCAGGCCATAACAGCCTACCTTGGATACAAGAGTGATGTGTGAGACAGGGTCAGAAGCTTTGCTAAAACTGAGGAAAATGGCATCCAATTATCTCCCCTCATCCATAAATGCAGTCATATTATCGTAGAAAAAATTAAGTTGGTGAGTTATGGTTAACACTTGGCAAATCCACACAAAACATTCAAAAACACATACATATCTGTGTGGCTAGAAAGATGTTTAAATTTATATCAAACGTATTACAATGAGTTCATTAATGACCTTTGCATTACAACATCTTTATTAATGACCTGGGCAATATGGCATCAGCAAGTCTGGAGATGATACATAACTGGGAGAAGCTGAAATATGAGAGGGTTGTGCAATCATCCAGAGGGACCTGAACAGGCTGGAGAATTAGTCTGAGAAGTTCATGAAGTTCACAAGGGACACATGAAAAAAAAAATGTATCTGGGGAGCACTAACCTAGGCAACAATAAATACAGGGAGCCAATGGGCTTCAGAGCAGTTCTGTAGAGGAGGACCTGGGATTCTAGCGAGCAACAATCTGACCAAGAGCCAGCAATTCTTCTGCAGAATAAAGAAAGCCAGCAGCCTCCTGGGCTTCATTAGGTTCATTAGTTCATTAGTAATCTTCGTTCTCTATTCAGCATTGGTGAGGCCACACCCAATACTGATCTCCTTAGTGAAAGACAGGAGCTTACTGAAGCAAGTCCTGCACAGGGCCACAAACATCACAGAATCACTGCAGCATCTTTTGTATGAGGAAAGGATGAGAGGACTTAGGCTGTTCTGCCTTGAAAATAGAAGGTCCAGAATTTTATCTATGTGCATAAATTCACAACTGGAGGGAATGAAGAAGACAGAACCAGGCTCTTCTCAGCAGTGACCACTGACAGGCCAAGAAGCAATTGGCACAAAACAACAACAACACGAACAACAGAAACACATGAAACTCCATCTGAATACACATCTGAACACAAGTGAACTTTTTTAATTTTTATTTTTAACTTTAACTTTTATTTTATTTTTATTTTTAATGGGAGGGTGTTCAAACACTGGGAGAGGTTGCCCAGAAAGAGGTTGTGGAGTCTCCCTCCCTGGAGATACTCAAAACCTAACTGGGCATGGTCCAGGGTATCCTTCTCTAGCTGATCCTGCTTGATCAGAGAGGTAGGAATGGAAGATTTCAGGAGGTCCCTTTGAGCCTAAACCATTCTGTGATTCGTTAATTTCAGATTCATTTTTCATCTGTTAACATAAATATAATTTTTAATTTATAAATATTTCTATTCAAGCTTACCCTATTTTAATAATGTCTATTTATAACTTTTTAATTCACCATACCCAAAAGAGGGATTTTATTCATAGTAAGTAGTCAAGGCTGGCAGTTGATATTTTGCTTTAGCGAACAGGGATATTGTTATTTCTCAGATGTTAAAAGGCTCATAGGTAAGCACCTTAAGTCTATGGGGACTGCCTATGGCAGTTCCAGATTTCCTAGTTTATGGTCTTTTTGACAAGGGTTCTAAGCTGGTGTTTGATTTTCCAAATAGATTTATTTTTATGTGGGATGCTTTTATTACACACAATAACAGAGAATCATTTTGTCAGTGGGACGGTTCTGTGTATATTTTTGTTTGTTTGTTTGTTTGTTTTTAGCTTGGTTTTAGAGTGAAGATTATTTATTATTTATTTAGAAATAATATTTCTATATTTTCAGTTTTTTGTTAGGTATAGTAATGGCTACCTGAACACATTACTGTTCCACAAGGGGAACACTGGCAGACACAAGGTGTTCTGCCAAAAATATTTATTCTCCCTATGGGGTGATAATACATGCAAGTGATGATGACTATACAGTTGTATTTATTTAGTTATTTAAATTTATTTCCACTTCAGCAAAGATATGATTACTAGACTAAAAAGACATTCTGAGTGAACATGCTGATTTTTGGTCTGAAAAAAACACCAAAAACCAAAAAACATTTATTTTCTATGTATATCTAGGTACATTTGGTGAGAGAGGTACCTCCCCTCTCTTAAAACGCCTCTAAGACTGACCTAGCATTTCCATTTGACCTCAAAAGCTCATCTGTAAAAATCAGGGCAAAAGCTGCTGTTTTGGCCTTGTTCTTACTGTTTGCTCTAACAGCCTTTTTGTTTCTAGATCCAGCTGATAACCAAAGGTAACATGGTATGTGTAACTCCAAGTGAAGTTTTTTGTTTGTTTGTTCTTTTTTTTTTTTTTTTTTTTTTTTTTTTTTATAGGAATCAAATCAGTGCCTGTGATTTACTACACTGCATTCCAGTTTCTTCCTGCTGAGCTCGCTACACATCCTCTGTTGCCTCCTCCTTCCCCCATTCATAGCACGAGGCTCAACTACACAGCCCCCAGCTGGAAAGTCCTCCACACACTTAATTGACTCCATGGCTCTCTTCATTTCCCATCAGAAAAACTACCTTTTCTCCTTGTCTTACAACCCCCTAACCTCTCAGATAAAACAATAAAATATTATTTCCCACTTTCCAAGTACTCAGTCAGTCTCCCTTACCCTTTTCCATAATCTTCACCTTTGCCCCAGTCTGCATATTCCAATCCTGTTATATACTGTATGTTACCTGTGAATGTTTGTGAAGATTATATAAAAAGTAGTAGCTAAGGGCTGATTTTCTGCCTTCTGTAGAGGGAAGAATCTGAAAAATCTGTCTACTTTCAGGAGGGAAGGACTGATAAAAAAAAGGTTTGGTAAGAAAAACTTCAGTATAACATTCATATACACCATTAAATGTGCATTTGTATATATCTTTCCATCTATATCAGCTTTTTCTGTGCAAAACCTGCATGGATGGATACAGAGCTGATCCAAGCTCAGAAAAAAAATATAAAAAAAAAAAAAGAAAAAGAAAAAGAAAAAAGAAATAAATTTTAAAAAAACAACCAGCTTAGAACTTATGAGCTTTGTAAGGGACTTTACTCACTACCTACAGTTCATGAAAAATGCAATACAATACACTTACAGAATCATGCACAGAATGGTTGAGATTGGAAGGGGCCTCTCGAGGTTCACCTCATCCGAACCATTACGTAGGGCTGCTTAGATTCCCTTGCCCAGGACCATGTCCAGACAGCTTCTGAAGACCTCCAAGGAGGAAAAGTCCACAACCTCTCCAGGCAACCTATGCCAGTGCATAAGCACCCTCACAGTAAAAAAGTGCTCCCAATGTTCAGAAGTAACCTCCCATGTTCCACTTTGTACGTATTGCCTTGTCCTTTTAATTGGCACCACTGAAAAAAAGCCTGGCTTCACCCTCTGCACCCTTCCTTCAGGTATTTGACCTTCAGGGGTCTCATTGATGAGATCTCCCCCTATACTTCTCTTCTCCAGGCCGAACTCTCAGCCTTTCCTCATAGGAAAGATGCTCCTTCAAGGCTTTTTCTTATGCCCTTTCCAGTAGCTCCATGTCCCTCTTATACTGAGGAATCTCAATGTATGGAACAGAGAGTGTTTAAGCTGAACTTCTTCTACCACATAATTTTGTGGGCAAATTTATAATAGGTCCTCTCATTTTCCAGCTTTCCATTTTATCTGTCTCAAATTGGCTTTCAATCAAGTAAATGAAAAGCTTTGTAGACTGTTGGTGGTTTGCTAACCATAAAGTGGAAGCCATTAGCAGGGCTTGTGCCAGACATGTAGCCTATAAATGTATAAACATATTTAAATATAAATATATATATTCTTCTTTAAATTATTTTTCAGGGCTTTTCTTCTGCAAGTGTTACAATACCTTGGTTTTATTTATCAACCCCCAAACTCCTAAACAGTAGCATATTTTAAAGATCAGACATATTAATATTTGCAAAAAGCATATTGAAAATTATCCTGTTGGTTCTATCATTTGCTGTTCTCATTGCTCTGTTTACTGCAGCTAAGGAGGATAAAGAATGGCAAATGATTGTAGTAAGTAGTATGCACATTCAGTAGTCACAAACTACACAGCCCTGACAATTTTACTGAAGAAATCCACTAACAAAGGTGACAAACCAAGCAAAGGATATTTGTGTCTACAAATACATTTTTAAGTGCCTACAATCCTGAGGTGACATCATCAACCAAAGTGACATGTCCAGATTTCCTGTAGGGTTCATGTAGACAGTAAGCTCCAGTATGTAGATAATCATTGATTTTCTTCAAGCATTCTTCATCAGAACTGCAGTGCCTCCTTCGGAAGCAGGGTGCCTTCACCTACTCGAAATCTAGACATTTGTTCTTTCCTGTAGAAGGTGCCAACCACTCTTTGGAGGAACTCAGAAATGTCTAATCTTCCTCCAAAAGAAAGACACCGGTAGTACAAGGACAGCTACTAGAAACAGGTCTCCTCTGTTAAATAATATTTGAATTCAAAGAAGTCTGGCAATTCTTGCAAATTTCTCCACTCCACACTAAAAATAAACCCAAGTAGTATGCACATTCAATAGTCACAAACTATACAGCCCTGACAATTTTACTGAAGAAATCCACTAACAAAGGTGACAGACCAAGCAAAGGATATTTTTGTCTACAAATACATTTTTAAGTGCCTACAGATTAAATAAATGTTGTCTGGTTATGGTAGCAAGGCAAACATAAAACTGGTGATATTGCAGGAACGTGTCTTGCATCCTTGCCTTTTAGACAGTATATCATATGGTCAGCTTTAAGATACTTATGAATTTAAAGAAATTAAAAATAAATAAATAAAAGCAGTATCAGTGTTCTTAAAATGAAAAGCAGAATTAGATTTCAAGGACTACCATTTACAACTCAGAAGATTGCTCTCTTTTTTTCTGCTTTTATATTTCTAACAATCATCACCTAAAGATCATACTTTATGCCTTTTTCATCTATTTACATCTTTGCCTATAATCCATTTTATGTATCTTATTTACCAGATCATTAAAATATACTGAAAAAAATAAACTCCCCCCACCCCTTTTTATTTTTTTTTTAATTTTTTTTATGATTTCTTTAGAATACAGGGAATGGTACTGTATTTTTATCTGTATTTTATTTTTATGTTTTAGCTAATGTATATTACCGGAAGAGAACAGGAAATTGTGCAGCACAGAATTGTGTTTTGTATAGTACCACAGTAAACTTTCAAGATAGAAATAGTTCTGCTAAGCAACAGAGGGAATAAATTAATTTAAAAAAATAAAAATAAAAATCACCACTCTGAGAACGTACAAGCAGAAATATGCTCACAGGGGCCCTTTATTATAATACTGACTTTAAAACCCCTATAGCACCACAATTAAAAGGGGCAAGATATTCACTGTGCAAGCAGTAGCTGGTCAAACATAGGGAAGACAACCAAGTCCTTTACCAGACAACTGCCAGTCTCTAAGTGACAGCAGAAAGTCAGGAGTGTCCCTTGATGGGACATCTGTGTCTTTGTATTTATTACTGCCATACTACAAGATTGTACACACTGGAATAACCTGAGCCTCTCTTTGGACACATACCTGATACCTGCACACATACCACATTATAGTACTATTCACGTGTGCAAGAGCTTTAGAGGGAAATGATTAAATGACATTTTACACTCACCACTAACTGCTCATGGCAGGATGGGGAATTTCTGAGTGGCTGGCAGAACACGACTGTACTCTAAGTGAAACAGATTTGGTAGAATAGTTTCAATTATATACCTAAAGAAAGGTTCTGGACTGAATACAGCCTTATCAAATGCAGTTCACTGAGTCTGAAAGCAGCTGTAAATTCAGTGGAACTAAGAACTACAAACCATGTAATTTGAAAATGTTCATCATCCAATACACCCTGCAGATTATAGACAAGGCCATTTTAGTTAAACAAGTAACTCAGAAATGTCTCAGAGTGATGGCAAATCACAAAAGGGTGAAACAATTGTTGTTCAATCCTAGGCCCTATAAATTGTTGCAATTGTTAATGGTGCAAAGACAGAAATAGACATGATGAAACACAAAGATGTGTAAAACCTGCCAAGCTCTCTCCCATGCTCACAGTCCTTCTTGGCTTGTTCTGAAACATATGCCATTGTAAAACCGTTAGGAGCCCCTTAGGATCTATGAGTCCAGTAGATTAACAGTTTGCACCTCCCCTCTAATATGGAAAGATGTAAAAAAGTCCTGCAAGCAGCACTAATGGAGCGAGCAGCGGGAGTGCAGGAGGTAAGGGGGAGGACAAAGGGAGAAAGAATCTCCTCCTGAGGTTTTCATATGGGAAGTGTTCTTGTAAAATCATTGTATTCATCTGGAAGAAAAAAGGCACTAGAGATCTTCTACAGATGTCTTCTAAATGTTGCCTTTTAAAAAGATTCCATCAGGAATGTTAATTTGCAGAATATGTTTAGGGACAGGTGAATGAAGGTTTTCTGGCTTTGTAAATGGGGGAAAATCCAAGGAGAGTGCATACCTCTACCTTGAGGCTTAAATGAGGGCTGAAAATTTTGAAAGCTATCAGTTCAGTCAAAATGATGGTGAACACGTGTTACATTTAGAAACACAGTCAGCCTATTGAGTTTCTCACTTTTAGTTGTGCTTTAAAGGCTGACAATAGTTTCATAGTGGCAGATAATTGTTTTTTTCATCGATGTACTTTTGAGTTCATTACAGATTCTAAAGAAATGCTGTGATCATAGAAGAGGAATTTACTTGCTGCAGATTTTTGCATCTCCCTGTGAAGGCAGCCTGCTTCATAGGTTGAAGAGCAGAAAAGGGCATCATGGAAAATTCTTCTAAAACTTTCCTCTTGAGACTATAAACTTGAAGTGCCCACTTTTCCCCAAGTGTGACAGGTCCTTGTGTAGGACCTGTCTCAATGTCTCTCCTCCTTTTGCATGCACATTTGCACTTTGTATTCTGGTCCCTGTCTCTCTGATATCAGCAGTCTGCAGGAAGCTGTGCACTATTATGAGTAAAAGATACTGGGAAATTAACAACCTATGGCCAATTAACCAGATTTTCTTTAATTGACTATAGTTAGCAGATGTATAAAATCAGTTTTCAAGATAATAAACTATCCTGAAATGTATTATCTTGATGTAATATTAATATCTTCTATTAATTTTATTATTTCTCCTAAGATGTGAATATATATATATATTTTCCTGATATGTTCACCACAAATTGCAAAGCACAATAAATCTTCGTCCTCATTTTGAGATATAAAATGAAAAGTTTATTGACTAGATAACTGGATATTTTCTCTGCTACAGTTTAATGCTCCTACTCATTGCTGCTTGAGAAGTCTTTGTTTCCAGATATGGCAGTCCTAAAGGCAGTTCCTTTGGGAAGAAAAATAGAAGGCAGAACAGGTTGCTTGACTCTGCACTGAATTCATCCACGGTAGTGCTTATGCAAATTAAAAGTATGTTCCTAGTGTTCCCTACTGTTCACTGTAATCATAGGTAATTAGTTAATAAGCTGCCCATATTAAAAATAAAACAAACAAACAAAAAAACTTTTTCTTCATGAGAATACTGCAAATCATCCGAAGAATTAATGTACAAAATACTTTTTACTGACTAACTACTACTGAAGTAGTTTCATAATGTTTCTCATTATTTCTTTAAGCAAGTGTAAATCAGAATTTTTAATTACTTCTTGGCTTCTTGGGGAAAGAAAGAAAGGGAAAGAAAAGAAAAAAAAAAAAAGTTTGATCCCAGATTTCTCATTATAACAATTCCCACTTTCATTCCATGTATTGGAATGTGTGAGTCAGACCAGCAAAGTTATAACATAATCCAATAATTGGAAAGATGGACTTGAACACATTCAGAATAGATCTGAGATTGTGTTTAAAAGTGAAGATAATTAAGCAATGTGAAATTTAACATAAGACTCCATGGGGCAGGTCTACCAGAAAGTATAAAGTGTTAAAGGGTCAAAGCAACCCCAGTACTGCCTGAACAGTTTAGCAATTACTATTGTGGGAAACTGATTTAGAGTCAGAAATCCAAAAGATCTTCTGGGGACAATTCTCACAGTTGGAGTAACCGTACTGTGAAATCTCACGGAGGAGAAATCTTGCTTGTCCTGCCACAGGGAAGACTACAGGGACTGCAACAATTCTGGTTTAGGTTTCTCTGCATCCTCTTGTCCTCCAATGCCTCTGTGATAATATCTAGCTTTGATGGACTTTCTCTTGCTTGAAAACTTATTTGTAAGGTAGAAATTTAAAAGTCCTCAAGAAAACAGATGATATAAGGAATGATAGAACTGCAGTCACTGAAATTGAGATAAGGTACAAAGATAGAAAAAAGTTAATTCTGCTGTCTAGTTTAAGTTACAAGATGTGATTGGGAAAATAAATGTATAAATTCTGATACTAAGAAGAGATCAAATCAGCAGAAGATACCTAAAATATATAATGAAATATATATTGTTGTGAAACAGGCAACACAGCTGCAGATAGCAGCATTTCTTTATATTGTATCATGGTTCCTTCAATCCACAAAATGTGGACCAGATACATTTCTGTAAAAGAATAATCATAACAAACAGAATGAAATGGAAATAATGATCATTCAATCTTGTTAACAGTATGCTTTTTCATTACCCAAAGGACAGTGCAAAGACTCAATGCATTGTCTTACTTGTAAGATTGCATGCTGAGTCAGTAATTGTGGTACCATTGTGATAAATCTACTCTTATCAGTATCAGATTGCTCAATGAACCTTCTAGAGCTGAAATTAGATGTTGTTAATTCTTATCACTCTAAGTAAGCTAGTTTCTCTAATCATTTCAACTTGCCTGATAAAAACAGACTAAAATTTTGAATCACAGTCCAATATGGCACTTAGGCACAAAAGTGTTTGAAAAAAAACTCTTAGAGAAAAAAAAAAAAAAAAAAGAAAAAAAAAAAAAAAATGAAAAAAAAAAAAAAGGAAAAAAAAACAAAAAAAAAGGGGAAAAAAAGCAAAAAAAAATCCAGGGAAAAGGATGAGAATACTGGTTCATTACCAAGCCACCAGATGTTTTGTTTAGTATAATGGAGATTTGACCATTAGGCGAATTCAGGACAGAATTTTGGAACAACAGTTGTTCCTTGGGGGCTGGGATTCTAGAAACTGGTGCCATTGACTCTGGACCTACTTTGCAAGTACATTATTTAACTGAAGATAGTGTCCGGTGTCATGCAGACGGGGATTTTACTAGTGTCTCCACTGTATCAGGTATTTGTTCAATTTATAAGGTTTGCCTTTGGATAACATGTATCTAGAGCAATTTCTCTTCTTGGAGAAAGGGACCTTCAAGGATACAATAAAAACATTATTATTATTATTATTATTATTATTATTTGTGGTGGTAGTGCTTCACTGTCAGATGGGATAAACCCCAAAACATAAGGTAACATCATTCTTTCTTTGGATAAACACTGTTAAGTCCCAGGCAGAGGAACAGCAGTGTTAAGTAGTTTATAGTCTCACTTAGAAAAATATACAAAACTTATTGGTCTGTATCTGATATTAAAAAGAGCTGTAAGGAATCAACACTCTTGCAACGCAGATATAATGTAAATAAGGCTTCTCTACAATAAAGCTGACAGAAAATATCCTTTAAGTTGTACAGCGTAAGAATCAGAAATGTCTGGGCCTTTTGGTGTGTGATGAATGTTGATTAAAATGTGATCTTTCTGTACAAGTCTTAGCTGAGCCTGGGAAGATCCAGGATAGGAAATATATGTTGTCAGTTCTCAGAGTTACTATGGGGGCTTTAAATGTCATTTGGAAAGAACGGCATTTAAACTGTTTCTAAACGCAATTCTATAGAGTGCTCCAGATAATTTGATAATTGCCAGGGAGACTCCATTGACTTCATGGTGATTACATCAGTCACAAGATACACAGAAGTGTGACAGCCTGAACTGTAGGGAGGTATGGTTTGAATGATTTAGTCCTGATAAACACCGGGAAAATGATAGCACTCAAATCAATGGATGTTGATGGCTACTTTTTTTTTCTTTTTATCTGGGATTGTAATTTATTTTTTTTAGTGAAGGTATAATAAATACATTCAGTTACCACTGAGCAAGTTTAGAGAGTGGGAAAAAATGCATTCTGTCAGGAAAAAAAAAAAAAAGAAAAAAGTTTCATTTTGTTTACACTGAAATACTGTGAATGTCCTAAAACTATGCAGATAAACACTGCCTGTATTTTCATAATTTTATATATATCTGCTAGTTGTGCATTTCCAACAAAAGTAATGTGTGATGATATATTTCAGAAATCTGAGTTGAGAGGATAGTATGATATTGATAGCTTGTGAAACCTGATACCTAACTACTGCATGTAACTCAGAGCCTACCTGGAAGTCTGTTGTTATCTGGTCAATATGACTACAATGTCACTCCTCTCTTTTTCTCTATGCATGTGTAAATTGTTTGCCAAATCATTGGCAAGCATTACCCTACCTGTGCTAAGAAGACCATGGTTAGAGCACCCCCAGGAAGCATTTTAGGCAACACATAAGAATCACCAGTTGTAGATAAAAGTCACCTGTGGTAGAAGTGAAAGTTTTCATACAGGTTTGCAGTGAATGTGTGCAACTTTCATTAGTCTCAGCCTCTCTGTGTCTAATACATAATGTTCAATATTACTAATAGCACTTAACATGTGGAACTTCAAAGTAAAAATAAACTTTAAAAAGTATATGCTTTTATGGAAAAAATCTAACAACTGAAAAAAATCATAAAATATTATTGCAGTATTAGGTTCTTTACAATTCCTTAATCTGGACCTATGACAATTTTCAAAGAACCTGGAGGAAAACATAAGAAAGTTTTGCTGGATGTATACTTTATTTTATATGGTGATGTCTACAGAAGTAAAGAGAACATGTCACTGGGTGGTTGACTATGGGACTCTACTGAGTTCTGACAACTTAATATATAAGAAGTAGCACGTATACAGTTTATTTTCAAATGAAAGGCTTAATATTATTTTCCAAAAGGAGATAGAAGCACTGATGAAAAGCACAGGATTATGTTTATAGTAAGGATTTGTACACATAAGATATACCTGGATGATCTTCAGATTAGGATATACTTGGAAGATACTTCAGGTTTTAGTAGGATTATTTTTATGTGAGTTTTAAGTGATCTGGCCAATTTACACTTAGTTGCACACGGAGATGAGCTCAGTATAGGTTATATCAGATTTTTCTCTTTCCATCCTTAAGCTCTTCTCAGTCGTGAA
>NC_048926.1:66328077-66349492 GCF_011077185.1 Oxyura jamaicensis
TTTTTTTTTTTTTTTTTTTTTTTTTTTTTTTTTTTTTTTTTTTACCTTCTAGGCATAATTTCTTCAGCAGTACCTCCAAGGACTATTCTGATTTTAGAAACCTGTACAGCAGGTCAGCTAAACTTATATAGAGATGTAGAAAATTGCTTATTTTTTGTTCCTTAAGTAGGTTTTTCACCTCTAGAATTCATATGAATGAATGCTAGTTCTGGATTTAGAATTCAGAATTCTTGTCTCAAAAGGAAAAAAAAAAAATTACTTGTCAAATTGACATGGTAGTTACCACTGAAGTGAAAACATAATCCAGACCAGTAACTTTCATTCCAACTGAATATTAAAAGGTGAGCCCACTTTGTGGGTCTGTACGTGTATGCCCATAGTGCTAGAAATGAGTGAAAAAAAAAATAATCTTATGTTTCTTCTCTCTTGAATGTGTCATAGAAATTTCATAGCTCATTAAAAAATATGCATTCAGAGTGTATGTTATAATAATTAAATTGTTATATATCTTCATAATCCCATTAGAAGAGTAAAAAAATATTTCTGTGTATTATGAATATCTTTTTTTTCCTTTCCTTCACACCCACTACCTTTTTTTTTAGGTGGATATTTAGCATTAAATGCATTGTGGACTTATTCAAAAACAAGTAAAAGGATCCATCATTACTCAAAAAAAACAAGAAACAGTGAGCTGCATGTAGATAATACTCTCTTACATTTGTCTTTATAATGTGAAATGAGGTATGGAGTCCCTTGCACTGAGTTACGATGTCCGTTACTGTGTTTCTTGGCTTGGTCTTTTCTGCTTTCATTTTCCATTCTTTGATGAGAGAATTTTGAATTGCAAGTTCAAGTTCATTAAACTTGCTTGAAGAAATTAATACCATATTTATACATTAGTAATAAAATTAAATGATGTTATGTCCGGAATGTTGGAAATTTCTCAGTGTTTTTCTGCAGGGGAAACAAAGCCAAATTTTAAGGCAATAGAGAAGGGATTTCTATATAATACATTCTCTAATATTTTCTTATCATCATTGGAGGTGGTAAGTCTTAAAGGCAGCTTGATACAGTACAGTCTGAAAATGCATTTTGCTTTTTTTTTTTTCCTGCTCTTGCAACTTGTTCTTTCTTATGTTTGTGGACCAAGCCAATACAGCAAAAGGACAGTTATGTGAAACCTTGTTGGCAAGCCCTCAAAACTGAGCTGAGTTGCACACAGGAGGCAGGACTCACATAGGCAGCAGAGACAAGGTATGTTGGCACGACAATTTCAGGGTCCTGCTTGTGTGTCAGCAAGGTATCAAGGAGAATGCCCTTTTCTCACAACACTGGTCAACACTGGTCAAAACAATTTCAGAGCTAGGCTTTGTCTTGGGAAGAGTGACCATGATATAGTAGATTTCTCTACCCTTGGTGAAGTCAAGAGAAGCATCAGTAAAACTGCTTGGACTTCTGGAGTGCAGACTTTGAATTGTTCAGGACACTGGTAGGGAGGGTCCCTTGGGAGTTAGTCCTGAATGGCAGAGCGGTCCAGGGAGGCTGGATGATCCTCAAGAAGGAAGTCTTCAAGGTGTAGGAACAGACTGCCCCTGCGTGTGCCATAAGATGAGCTGGCAGGCAAGAAGAATGGTGTGGCTGAAATTTTGCTGTGTGTTCAGGAGTAAAAGAGAGTTTATGTCTGGTGGAAGAAGGGACAGGCAACTTGGAGAGAGTACAAAGAAGTTGCCAGCATATGGAGGGAAAAAAAAATCAGGAAGTCCAATGCCCAGTACAAGCTCAACATGGCCATTATGGTCAAGGATAACAAAAAATGTTTTTATAAATGTATTAATGGCAACAGGAGGGCCAAGGATATCCATTCTTTAATGGACACAGGGGGGGACATGACTACTGAGGATAATGAAAATGTTGAGGTTCTTAATACCTTTTGTCTTTACTAGCTAGACCACGTATCCTCAGGGTACTCAGCCTCGCAATCTGGAAGTCTGGGAGAGGGAGCAGAATAAACCTCCCAGAGTTCAGATGGAAACAGCTAGAGACCTGCTTCTCAAACTGGACTGTCACAAGTCCATGAGGCAAGATGGGATCCACCCAAGGGTGTTGAGGGAGTTGGCGGATGTAACATGCTGGGACATTTTCCATCATCAGTCATGGTCATCTGGAGAGGTCCCAGATGACTGGAGACTTGCTAATGTGATGTCCATCTTTAAGAATAAATTAGGTGTTATGTACAAAAGCAAAAAAAAAAGTCATAAAAGGAAGGATACTGAAGCATCACAAGAAGCATCATTATGCAAAGTAAACTCATGAGATTGTATCAACCTAATCAAGCCTTCTAAAATTTATCTGGGTAATACACAAACCAGATCAATCATTCCTTTTTAGAGGAAGTTTGAATTCTGTCTTGCTTTCATTTAATAGCTTCTAAATCAATATAAGCTTAAATTGACAATTACATAAAGACAGCTAGAACACTTGTAGTTTTAGAGTTATGGCTTTGATGAGGAACCAAGTGCATGCCATATGGAAGAACTGAACCATTTCTTAGGTACTTGTAGTGGGTTTATGTGGCAAGGTTTTGGTAGCAGGGGTGCATAGGGGTGGCTTCTGTGAGAAGGATCTAGAAGTTGCCCCATGTTTAGTAAGGGCCCCACTGCTGACCAGAGTTGAGCCAATAAATGATGTTGTTTTGTGCCTCTGTGAGAGCATATTTAAGACAGGGGAAAAAAATGCTGCACCACACAGCAGCTGGGAGAGTGAGAGGAGTGAGGAACAGCCTTGCAGGCACAAAGGTCAGTGAAGAAGGAGGGGGAGAGGTGCTCCAGGCCCCAGAGCAGAAGTCCCCTGTGGCCTGTGGTGAGGACCATGTTGAAGCAGGCTGTCCCCCTGCAGCCCATGGAGTACCATGGCAGAGCAGATCTCCACACTGCAGCCCATGGAGGAGTCCCCAGTGGAGCAGGTGGACCTGCACCAATGGAGGCTGCGGCCTGTGGAAGACCCCTGCTGGAGCAGATTTTGGGCTGGACCTGTAGCCTGTGGAGAGGAGACCACACAGGAGCAGGTGACCTGGTAGGAGCTGCTGCCCGTGGGGTATCCAGGTTGGAGCAGTTTGCTCCTGCGGGATGGACCCTGTGGTACAGACCCATATCTGGAGCAGTTCTTGAAGAGATGCTGCCTGTGGGCAGCCCACACCAGATCAGTTCAACAAGTACTGCACCTCGTACAAGGGACCCCAGAGCACAGGGGACTAGAGTGACTGAGAAGGAGCTGTGAAGAAGAAGGGCTGTAGGCTAACCATAACCCCCATTCCCCTGTTCCCCTGTGCTGCTTGGGGGGAGGAGGTGGAAGAGGATGGATGGGGGAAAGGTGCTTTTGGTTTCTTTCCTTTGTTTCTCACTTCTCTAGCTTGTTAGTAATAAGCCATAAATCTTACTGTTTCCCTATGCTGAGTCTGTTTTTCCTGTCATGATAATTACTGTGTGATCTCCTCACCTTGAGCCCTTTTCATCATATTTTGTCCCCATTCCTCTTTGAGGAAGGGGACTGAGAGAGCAGTTGTGTTGGAGTTTGGCTGTCGACTCGAGTAAAACCACCACACTTTTTTCCTAAATAATCCTTATATTGTGAATTAATTCAGTCTAGCTCTTCTTCACCACAAGAATGGCACAAATCTGACTGTTCTCAGGAACCTGTGCATATTCATACTCACACTCTCCAGATCCAGCCTTCTGTGTACACTCTGTGCAATACTATCATAAATTCATCTTATACCGCATAAAGTGATGCAATCAAGCCAATGCTTTCTACCACACAGCCTTCCCAAGGTTTCCCTGAGGCTGTAAGGCAATGGCAGCGTGAGGCAGGGGATGCACCTGTTCCCCACAGTTCCCCAGTACCAGATTTGCACACATACATTGGAGCCCACAGTCCTGTTGAGGAAAGCAAGGCAAAATGCAATGGCAGGAGCACCAACAAACTGGCAA
The DNA here is from genome assembly GCF_011077185.1 of Oxyura jamaicensis. Lineage (NCBI taxonomy): Eukaryota > Metazoa > Chordata > Aves > Anseriformes > Anatidae > Oxyura > Oxyura jamaicensis. The sequence continues at coordinate 66,332,064 of NC_048926.1, forward strand.
ATGTATTGTAGATCCACACTGTCCTTTTATTCTGATTATGACACGAGGAAGTACATTCCCTCATTTTCAGTTGCTTTTTCCACACTCATAAAAGGTGGGACTGGATTTAGAGCAAGGGCAAGTCTGCTCCATGTCTCACCAAGTATTCTGTATTGTGATAACATCTCAGCTACTACAGCCTGTGTCACTCTGTAATTCAGCCTGATATTTCCATGTTCTCTACATTAACATCTTCCAAAGGGAGAAAACACATTTATTTTGCAAGTTTAGAAAAGTCAAGATAAGACAATGTGAATGATGCAGAAAGTTCAGAGAAAGGACTGTAAATGTAGAGTCCATTGAATTACTTTATGCTGAAGAAAACAATACATGGTGAAACCCACACTGGAAAAGGCGAACAGTTGTCTTCACAAGCAATTGTTTGAAGGGAAAACTAATTTTATTTTCTCAATCCAAAGAATATGGATTTCTTTAGGTCTTCTTTAGCATTAGAATATGCTCTTCTTTAAGTCTGAATCAGAAGCTGGATAAAATACCTCACTCTTAGTTCAGTTATAAGGAAGATGCTGTATGCTCAGAAAGTTGCCCTGATTGTCCAAGAGATAGATTTGATTTATATCTGTCTGGTCGTATCAGGCCAAACTATTATGTCTCTGCATCTTAACATGGACCTGTTAAAAAAAATAACAACAAAAAATAATGTCCTCAGGTATGATAGTGGTAGGATCATTTAGAAAGGTAGGTAGGAAAGAGATATTTTCTTTTTGTAGGTAAACTTGTTACTTCCTTTCTATAAGAAGGAGAAACATGAAGGGGATAAATGTCACCAACTAACAGTCAAACAGACCTCAGTTTTAATATGTCCCTTAATATTAAAATCCCTTCATGCCTAAAGTTCTTTTTGCCTTTTCTATACAAACACTTTCCATAAAAAAAATTGTTCTAAAAATGATATGACAAATCCTTCTTTAGCATTGTAAATATTTCAGGATTCAATTTTTCTTTGAAAGAATAACATATTATCCAAAGTATTTGGCCAAGCTACATACTCTATTTTTTTTTTGTTGTTTTGTTTTCTTTCCACCCTTACTCTCCCGCAGTTTCTGCTTTGTTGTTGCATTAAAAATTAATCATACTTAACATAATCATATTTAATTTAGTTTTGGATGGCAAAGTTAATGCCGTATGTATGAGTATCTGTGAAGGAGCTAGAATTACCACTTATAGGCAGTCAATGATTTAGAGAAGTGATTCTTCTAGTTATAATGCTAGAGGCTTGAAGACTCATTTTCAGTATTTAACTTTGTGTCTTAATCTAGCCAAAATAATCTCTCTTTGGCATTAGCCAACTATCAGCAGAAAGATAAAACATGTCAATGAAAAACAAACATATTACTGAAACAATAGGGAATCGTAAAGCTTCTTATTAAAATGAAAAATATAAAAAGCTTCTTAAAAATGTAAGAAATAATTCCTCTTGACACTTTGATAATCACTTTCTTTTTCATTAGACATTCAGATGGCCTGACAAATATGCCATCAATTTCCTGTTCTCCTTTGATCTCCAATAATAGTTTTAGAAGGATGAATTAGCATAAACCTTGAGTGTTAGGTTCCTGATTTCTGTCTGATCTTAATGATTAAAAATTATGTACATGAATCACAGTACACAGACAGACACTATTCCTCCATAAATGTTGATGTACACCCTGGTAGAAAGGAGTTAGAAAAAAATACTTGATGGGTAATAAAACATCTAATTATGTTCCTGTGGTTTTGTGATAGATGGCCTATCCCAGGCTGACGAAGAGTGGTGAAAAATACCTTAGCCTTTTCCTCTCATATTTTTGACATATGCCACATATGCTATAAAAGCATTTTTAAGAATGTTTCTAGTATTATTCTCCCTCTCTACCTCTCTGACACATCTCCTATTGATCCATCTGCACAGCAGTGTTTAGAATATGTCTTAGAAACTAAGCATCTTCTTATAGGAGAATCATGCTTTCACAATGAACTTCATCTATAGAATAAATCCTCTAACCTGATGCCTCATTAACATACTGTTTATATAAACTACATGCTGATGGAAAAGAGTTACTGAGGTGGAAAAGGGCATACAGTTGCATTCGCCCGATGTTATAGGTGGCTGCAGATGACCTAGAGACATCTCTTACAATCAATCTTATTGCAAGTAATATATCAAGTTTCAGGTGAATTATGAAAGAATTTTAAAAGTGTTGTTCCCTACCCTGGCTCATTTATAGTCTGTAGTATTCTGCAAAATAGAAGGGCAGCAGAGGCATCAAATGGTGTTGAGAAGGTGGAACAAGAGTTTTGAAACTGTCCTGGTTTCAGTTAGGACAGACTTAAGTTTCCTCCTAGTAGCTGGTAGAGTGCTATGCTTTGGGTTAGGATGAGAAGAGTGCTGATAACATGATGATGTTTTAATTGTTGAGCAGTGCTTACACCAAGCCAAGGACTTTTCAGATCCTTGGTCTGGCCTGCCAGCAGGCAGTCTAGGGGTACAGCAAGGGCTGGGAGGGGACAGACCCAGGACAGCTGATCCAAACTGGCCAAAAGGGTATTCCATACCATCTGATGTCATGCTAAACAATATATAGGGGTGGCTAGCCGGGGTGGAGGGACAGCTGCTCGGGGTTAGGCTGGGCATCAGTCAGCAGGTGGTGAGCAATTGCGTTGTGTATCACTTGTTTTGTACACATTATTATTAGTAGTAATAGTATTATTTTCCTGTCTTAATAAACTGTCTTTATCTCAACTCACAGGCTTCACCTTCCCGTTTCTCTCCCTCATCCCGGAGAGGGAGGGGGGAGGGTGAGCGAACGGCTGTGTGGTGTTTAGCTGCCGGCTGGGTTAAACCACAACAGAAACATGCCACAGAAAATGTAGTATTGATTAATGATTAAATGTTGACTTTGTTATGTCTTTCAGTGCTGTTTCAGTATGTGTCCCGCAAGTGCTGCATCTGCATCACTTATTTGAAATCCTTTTGCTGTTTCACTGACTACTCGCTCCCATGGCACAGCTGGAAGTGACAGCAGTGAGATTAATGTGTTACTTCATGAGTTAGATCTTGAGAACTTCCTGTATCAACTCAGAATTTAGATTTGTTTTCTGTTTATCAACAATGGGCTACATATTTCATAGAAGCCCCACTTACATTTACCTTTGAAAAAAGAAGTTTTAGAACAGCGTTTAAATAGAACTACAACACACCTTGAAATGCAACACACCAGAAAAAGCAAGTGTGTGAATGTGTACTGGGTTTAGGTGTCAAAGTCTTGGTACTGGGGGCCTGCAGGTATGGAGGTGCTCCATGGTGGAGCAGATATCCATGCAGCAGACTGTGGAGAACCCCCATGCTGGAGTAGCTGGATATTTCTTGAAGGAACTGCAGCCTGTGAAGAGCCCTTGCAGGAGCACAGGAAAGGTATGAAGAGGAAGGGGTGGCACTTACAAACCCTATTATATTCTGTCCATTATCCTCCATTATCTATCCCCCACTTGCATCAATAAACTTTGGCAAAGAGGTTGGGAGTGATGGAGTAAAGCCTGGGAAATGATGGGAGGCAAAGTATTGTTTTAATATCTGTCTTTTTGTTTCCAGCAACCAAAATCTATTTTATTTGAAAATAAATTTAATCTAATTTTCCCCAAATTTAGTCTGTTTTTTCCAAGACATAATTGGTGAGTTATCTTCTTGTCTTTAATTTGACCCACAGAATTTCTCACATTGTTTTTTCCCTCTGTCCTCCTGAGAAGAGTGATTGAGCAGCTGAGTGGGCATTTAGCTGTTTAATAAAGTTAACCCACCACAATGTCCTATACACACATATGCCTTATCAATTTATATCCACTTGTACATCCTAGTAACTATGAGAGAAACATATTTTTGTTTCAATGGTGAACAGAAAATAGATTTGACTTCTTGTCTGCCATGTTCTTCTATGGTTATAATTTCTTGGTGTGTCAGGCCTTTCTCAGCAACTATGAACATAACAAGCTCTCAGTTCCATTAAATAGTTAAATTAATAAAATAAAATAAAATTTATCTTTAATTCTAATATCTTTTTATCAAATGAGTGTGATAATAAAATCTAACACTCTTATTACTTTCAGTAGCTGAATTAAGTTTTTAAAGGGTAAAAATAGAAGGCTATCTGATACTAAATAATGTATGGAAAAGGAGTACCTTGGCAGTGAGTTAATATTTAACACAGTTTTGAGGTTACTGTTTGGATGATAATTATAGCTTGAGTTACATAAAATATAGCTTTAGCCAAGTACCAGTGTCTGTACAAACTTTCAAAATATTCAGGCTGGTGAGGATGTGTGGTGGTTTTACCTTGCTACGCAGCTGAATTCCACTACAAGCACACTCTCATTTCCTTTTCTCAAAGGGAAAGGGTGAGAAAATATGATGTAAAGGTTTCAAGGGTTGAGATAAGGGGAGATCATGCATCAGTTAACATCATCAGCAAAAGAGACTCAGTATAAGGAGATTAATATAATGTATTGCCTATTACTAGCAGACTGGAATGGAGAGGAACTAAAAGCAACTTAAAAATGCCTTCTCCCCCATTCCACCCTCTTCTATGTCCCCTGAACAGCTCAGGGGAATGGGGAATAGGAGTTGTGGTCAGCCCAGGAAGCTTTGTCTCCAATGCTTCTTCACGGTCACTCTCTGCCCCTGATTGGGGTCCCTCTCAAAGGATGCTATCCTTCCTGAACTGATCATACATGGACTTCCCACAGACAACAGATTTTCAAGAACTGCTACAAATATGGGTCTGTACCATGGGTCATCCGACAGAGCAAACTTCTCCAACATGTCCCCTACTGGTGGCAGCTCCTGATAGATCACCTTCTCCTGCGTGGGCTCCTTTCCACAGACAGCAGCTCTTCAAGAACTGTTCTAATGTGGGTCTGTACTACAGGGTCCTTCCTTCAGGAGCAAATTTCTCCAGCATGGATCCCCCATGGATGGCAGTTCTCCCTAGGTCTGCTGCTCCTTCATAGGCTCCTCTCCACGGGCTGCAGCTCCGGCCCGGGGCCTGCTCCTGCGGGGGCTCTCCATGGGCCGCAGCCTCCTCCAGGCCACATCCACCTGCTCCACCGGGGGCTCCTCCATGGGCTGCAGTGTGGAGATCAGCTCTGCCATGGTACTCCATGGGGGACAACCTGCTCCCCCAGGGGCCTCTCCACAGGCTGCAGGGGAACTGGTGCTGTGTGCCTGGAGCACCTTCCACCCTCCACCTGCACTGCGCTTGGAGGCTGCAGATCTGGCTCTCACCCCTCTCCCAGCTGCTGTTGCCCAGCACTCCAGCACTTCTTTCCATTCCTTAACTCTGCTCTCCCAGAGGCCCAACCAGCATCGCTTACTGGCTCAGCTCTGGCCAGCAGCAGGTCCCTTTTGGGAACTGTCTCTGATCTGATGGGGCAGCTACTGGGCTCTGCTCACACAGGCCACCCCTAAAGCCTGCCTACTACAAAAGTTTTGCCATGTAAATACAGGATGTTATTGAATTTATTTTTGTTGTTGTTGTTGTTGTTGTTGTTGCTGTTGTTTTTTTCCCCAAGTATACTTCTTGCTCTGGAACTGGAGCAGGCTGCATAAGAATGGTAATAATTGTATGCTAGTTAGAAAGTAGGAATTGGTTAATTAAGTCAATGTTATAGTCCTGAGTGTCCACAGTGGCAGTCCAAATGAGGTAAATTATTTCAGATAACAATCCTGTGTGCAAAGAAGATAGATTTGGTCATCTGTTCTGTGATCATAAGTTTCTGTTTAATTTGTCAGAGTTTAGGGATACAACTATGAGAGCAATGACCTCTTTTTTCTGTATATGTTAGGCAGTCACAATATTCTAAAACTCTGCCCTTACTGACCTCCTGGATGAAGACACAGATGTCCTAGTGAGAGCTGAAGTTACTAACACCATATGAAGCAACAGAAGAACACATGGCTTTCACTCTCTCCTTTGTCCAAAAATAAAACAACAAGAAACAAGTAAATAACCATATTCCATTCCTGCCAGGTAGTGTCTGGTCTACTACAAATGATCCTCCCCTCTTTATTAATGAATCCTGACAATTCCTTCAGACTCTCAAACAAACTACTGCTTCATGTTCAACTAATAAGTCCTGAAATTCTTTTGAACAACTTTGCTAAATTTGGAAGATTACAAGAAAGTAAAAACAATGAAGAATTAAATAAAAACTGAGTGAATGCAGTAATACCCATGTGAAACAATTTCAGCTGTTTTCACAGAATCATAGTATCATCAAATCATAGAATGATTTGTGTTGGAAAGGATCTTCTAATTACAAACCCCCTATCATGGGCAGGGACACATTGCACTAGATCAGGTTGCTCAAAGCTACAACCAGACCAGCTTTGAACACTTCCAAGGAGGGGACATCCACAGCTTCGCTAGGCAACCTGTACCAGTGCCTCACCATCCTCAGAGTGAAGAATTTCTTCCTAATATCTAATCTAAATCTACCTTCTTTTAGTTTAAAACTGTTACCCCTTCATGTCACTATACTCCCTCACAAAGAGTCTTTCCCCAGATTTCCTGTAGGCCCCTTTGAGATACTGGAAAGCCACTATAAGGTCTCCTCTTCCCCAGGCTGAACAACCCCAGCTCCCTCAGACTGCCTTCACAGGAGAGGTGCTCCAGCCCCTAATTATCCTCATGGCCTTTGCATTACATTGGGCTCCCAGAGCTGAATGCAGTACTGAAGATGGGGTCTCAGAGAGCAGAGTAGAGAGGGAGAAACATCTCCATCGACCTCCTGGCCATGCTTCTTTTGATGCAGCCCAGGATATGATTTGCTTTCTGGCTGCAAGTGTGCACATTGTAGGCTCAGGCTGAGCTTCTCATCAGCCAACATCCCCAGGTCTTTCTCTGCAGAACTGCTCTCAATCTGCTCTCCACTGAGCCTGTATTTATACATAGGATTCCCCTGACTCAGGTGCAAGACCTTGCACTTGGTTTTGTTGAACTTCATAAGGTTTGCACCAGCCCACCTTACCAAATCTTCTGAGGATGTGCTCCCTCTGTCTGTGCCACCAACAAAGATGTTTAAGAGCAATGGTCCCAATACCAGATCCTGAGGAATGCCATTTGTAACTGATCTCTGCTTGGGCATTCAGCCATTCATTGCAACACTTTGATTGCAACCTTGCAGCCAATTGCTTACCCACTGAGTGGTCCAGCTCTCAAATCCATATCTCTCTATTGTAGAGACAAATTTTCCTTATTTTCTGTGTGCCTCAGTATAGTTTCCAGGAGGATCTACTCCATGATATTTCTGGGCATAGAGGTGAGACTGACTGGCCTGTAATTCCCCAGTTGTTTTTTTTTTTTTTTTTTTTTTTTTTTTTCCTTTTTGAAAATGGGGTTTATGTTTTCCCTCTTCCAGTCAGTGACAGCTTCACCAGGCTGCCATGACTTCTAAAATATGGTGGACAATGGCTTCGCAACTTAATCTGCCAGTTCCCCAGGACCCTTGGGTGCATCTCATCAGGTTTCATGAATGTGTACATGCTTAGGTTGCTTAAGATCCTCTCACACCTGATCTTCTACAGGGGGCCGTTCATCATTCTCCCAGTCCCTGCTTTCTGTGACCTGAGCTATGTGGCTAGAGTTTCCATCAGTGAAGACTGAGGCAAAAAAGTTATTGAGTACCTCAACCTTTTCCATATCCCAAGTACCCAGGTCTACTCTTTCATTCAGCAGAATGCCCACAATTTCCCTAGTCTTCCTTAAATATTAACTAGCTTTCTTGGGTCCCTCTTCCCTCCAGGGCTTTGTCCTGTGGAGCTCTACCAAGCAGATCTCTGGAGAGGCCAAAATCTGCTCCCTCAAAGACCAAGGTATTTAGGTTGCTGTGCTCCCTCCTTGCTGCCCCCAGGATCCTAAACTCTGCCATTTCATGGGCACTGAATTCAAGGCTGCCCTTTGGCTTCATGTTCCTTACCAGTCCCTCTTGGTGAGAATAAGGCCAGCACAACTGTCCTTGTTGTCTCCTCTATCACTTGGGCGAAGAAGTTATCATTGGTGTATTCCAAGAACCTCCTGGATTGCCTGTGCCCTCCTGTGTTGCCCCTCCAACAGATATTGGAGTGGTGAAAGTCCCCCATGTGGACCAGAGCTTGTGAATGTGAGGCTGCTTCTATCTGTCTATAGAGGGCATAATCCACTTGGTCTTTCTGATCAGCGGGCCTGTAGCAGACCCTCAACTGTAACGTCACCTGTCCCTGCCCTTCCTTTAATCCTGACCCAAAAACTCTTGCTCAGCTCTTCATCCATCTGCAGGCAGAGATCTATGAACTCTAGCTGCTCACTGTCATAGAGGGTAGTGCCTCCTCCTTGTCTCCCTTGCCTATCCTTCCTGAAGAGCCTCTATCCTTCCATTCCAACACTCAAGACATGGGAGCCATCCCACCATGTTTCCATAATGCCAATGAGGTCACAGCCCTGCAAGCATGTGTACACCTCTATCTCCTCTTGTTTATTTCCCATGCTATATGTGTTTGAGTTGGGCCCCTTATGAAACTGACTGGCTGGAGTGGCTGGAATTCCTTTGTGCTGCTCTTCAGCTTCTCTCCTGCTGACCCTTGACACCTCTCTAGGCTCTGAGCATCTATCACTTACACTAATATCAGACTGATGGGTGATTAAAATTATCTATCTCCTCCATAAAATACAGTAATTATTTTATTATTGCAAAGATCAAATAGGAAAGTATGAACATATTCATGACAAATCTCATTATTAAAGTTAAAATGAGAATACTGGTAACATTACCAGCTTAAGTGGAATGTGAAACTGCAGTGCCAAACATTTTTTTCATTGTTGGAAGATCACTAGGTATTGGTGTATGCAAGTGATAATAGTGTTTTTAAGCAGATATTAAAATTAATGTGAAAGGAAAAATGATGTAAATTGTTTATTTAAAATAAACCTGTCCAGCATCTGCTGAATGAAATCTTGATAGTAAGTGCATACTAGATTGCTCCTGAAGGTAGGGACAAGGACAAGTCCAATCAGCTGGTAGAGGATTAATAATGGCTTGATCATTCTGCACATATTGAAGAAAAATAATGTCAATATGGTCTTTTTTTCTGAACATGCTAGTGTAACAGATGACTAATTCTATCTGATTTATATTATCATATTAAAACTTCAGTGTAAATTCATGTGACTTCATTCCATACAAGGCATTAATTCTCTTTGTTAAAATTAAATACAATGTTTATTCTGTGTTCATAACAATACTGTGTTCTGTCTTGTGGAGCTGCACTGACATCAATAGGTTTCATAAAATTGAAAAACATCTGTATTGTACTGGGAGCAAAACTAGACATATTGTGACTAGTCATGTTTACATGCATATTTTATACTTACATATAAAATACAGTAATTATTACGATTAAGCATAATGGTACAATCCTCCATGTCCATGGAAGTCACTGACCTTTTTGTTGGAGGTGTCACTTGGGATCTCCATTAGTGCCAGTTATGCAGATGGTTTTTATGAAATGGACATCTGTTGATTAAAAGTTGGACTAAAATTAAAAATGTGCTTTACTTATGGTTGTTAATCATTACTTATCACCCTGCCTCACATTATAACTAGCGATGAGCTCTCCAAAACATTGCTCTGTTGTCATGATAATGGTTGGATTTTATCCTCTCTTGAATATATGCAAATAGTAGAGGTGACTGCTTCTGGCTATTGACTTCACTGGCAACAGAAACTACTGACTTTTACTGACTTGCATATCACTATACCGATTAATAGACTAGATGTGCTTTGTCACCCTCTGTTACCATTTCATTTTTCTTCATTAGTTGCTAATAACTTCGAAATGACCATTGTGAAAATTGCTTTTGTAGATACCAGACTTTTGCACAAAACTTCACAATTTTACAGCAGACTACAAAGTACTTATCTATGTGATACTCAGTTCCAGAATAATCTGCATATGAGGAAGAGAGAAGACTTAATGGAAATATTGGGAAAACATTTGCAGAAAACATTCAGCTGAAGTTCTGGAAATTAAAAAGTTGAAAAAAAAAAAAAAAAAAAGCAAATATCCTAAAACTAATGTAAGTGGAGCTTCTAATATATTTAAACTGGGGAAAAAACAGAAAAAAAAAAAAAAAAAAAGACTCATACAGAAAAAATTAATTTGTTATAGGGCATTTCTAAGTGGGAAAATTAAGTTTTTCTCAAGTCCACAATTTTGGGGACTTATTTTTTTTCAGTCTATGACTTTTTTAAAGTCATAAATTTTTGTAACCTGTTGTCCAATAATTCTTGTGAAATTTCTATTTCCTATTATGTCATTCAGTTTTTCATTCATCTTCAGGGATCATTTTTGGTATAGCTTGCCTTCGATGAGGCTACATTACAGACCTAAAATAAATGATTGGTTTTACGGTTGGTAATCCTCCACCAACATACCATTTCTTTGTTTACATGATCAACAGATTTTAAAAATTTCAAAAGCAAAAGAGTAGCAACTTTTTAAAAGGATGGATTGTTTGATTGTTTGGTTGGTTGGTTTTATATCTTTTTGGACAAGAATAGAGAGATGTCATAAAACTTAATTTCCCAGCATATCATTTGCTTCTCTGAGAGAAGGTCATTGAAGAGATGCATGAGATCTCTGTTCTTGAATTTGCAGGAAATTTTAACTGGACTGATCAGTTTTTTTGTTTTGGTTTCTCTGAATATTTATTTATTTATTTATTTCCCATTACTGAATATTACTTTTCATGCATTTGTAATAAAGGCATCAGATTTAGCCTAGATGGCCCCTTCATCATAAAATACTTTTGAGTAATGAGAGGAGTCATAGATAATATGATTTTGAAAGTAGTTACTTTTTTTTTTATTATTATTTTTTATTTTTTCCTAACTGAAAGGAGCAATCCCTCCTTGGTTGGCAGGCAGAGAGATGATATCATAGCACTTTTTTTCAGGTTCCGTATAAAGCAGGACACTGAACGGGAAAGTCTTGGAGACTCAGAAGTTCGATCCTACCTCTGGCTTTTACATGCAGTCTGGAGCATTAATGGGCATGTTCTAATTCCTGCTCTGTTAATGAGGTGTGTGCTGAGGTGCAGATGCATACACAAAAATATCACTCCTGGACCTCAGCCAGATTGTAACAAACAAAAGCTCTTGAGTAATGTCTTCAGAAGAACACCATTTTGTAATTTACTGTCTAAGAATATAGTTGAATATTCTTGATATTTTTTCAGAAAAAAAAAAAAAATCCTTTCTGGAAATGCCGTTGTGAACTACAGAAACCCTGAAGCCAATCCTTTAAACTTTATTTGATGTGATTAAATTAAAGGAAATAAGGTTTAAAATGCTCTGGGTACTAGAAGCCTAGCTCTTTAGTCAGGCTCAAAATACAGCCTAAAAAAGTGATTTGAGCTTGAAGGAAAAAATAATTCAACTAAATATATCTATTCAGTTCCTTTACAGGTGCTGCTTGTATTTTCAAAGATCAGTCTAGCATGTGAGAGTTATTAGGAACAAATAAATTGCTAGCTTAAGACAATTTAAATGTAGGGGGGCATCCATAAACACTTGGCAAAGGAAGGTGACTGAAAAAAAGTGTTAACATTTCACGGCAACATTTCTTATTTCAGTTAAATCTATCTCTGCCTCCAATTCTTTATACTGCAATAAAAGGATTTGTTTAAAATTACACATTGATAATAGATATTATAAAACATGTAACCAGTACAGTAACAGACCAAGTTCAGCATTAGCCTGTTCTTTTAACATCCACACTGATTTCAGAGAGTTTCTGTGGTGGGTTAAACTTGCCTGGCTACCAGGTGCCCACCCAGCTGATCTCTCACTCCCTCTCCTTGGCACAATGAGGGAGAAAGTATGATGAAACAACTTGTGGGTTGTGATAAGGATGAGGAGATTACTCATCAATTAGCTTCAAGATTGAAATAGTCTTCATTTGGGTAAGATTAATTTAACTTACTGCTAAGTAATAATAGTGTAGAACAGTATAAAAGTGTGAGAACTACAAGAAAACTAAAAACACCTTCCTCTTGCTCCCACTTCTTTTATTTCCTCCCCCCTCTTCTCTTTCCTCCCCCGAGTAGCACAAGAGAACAGAGAATGGGCTTTATAACCAGTCCATAATACTTCGTCTCTACCTTTCTTTCATGGTAACTGTCTCCTTCTCCACTGAGGGCTACTCCACAGACTGCAGCATAGAGGTCCGCTCTGCCATGGAATCCATTGGTTGCAGGGCGACAGCGCTCTCTGGAGCCTGGAGCACCTCCTACCTTCTGGGGGTCTGCAAGACTGGTTCTCCCCACTCTCTCCTTGCTGTTGTTGCCCAGCAGTTCTTTCCCTTCTTTAACTCTGCCCTCCCAGAGACCCAAGCAATGTCACTCACTGGCTTGACTCTGGCCAGCAGTAGGTCCCTTTTGGAACATCTGGAGCTGGCTCTGCTCTGACATGGGGCAGCTGCTGGGCTGTGCTCACAAAGGCCACCCCTGCACCCCACCCACTACCAAAACTTTGCCACGTTGACCTTCTACAGTTACATACATTTTACTGCACTATTTGCTTTATTTTAATATTCTGGACAGAGACAAGAGTCACAGATTAATTAGAATGCAAAAGCCACAGAGAAGTAGCTAATTTTAGCTGAGCTTAGGAGTTACAAGAACTGCTTGTGGACTACTACGTAGTAGTAAATCTCCTTCTTGCTAAATACAGTAAGAGGTTAAGCAAAAATCACGCTGCAACTACAGACCTTATAATTTTGTTTCACATGTATATATCTTTTCTTAAACATAGCTCTTACCTACATCTTATCTACATGAGCAGTGTGGCTCATGTACCCACAGTCAATAATACAGACAATTGATAATGCCACAATAATTATGTGACTGTAAATTTGCATGGTTTGTTCTCTATTATGTACATTTTTGCTTTTCCACTGATTTCTAACAAGGATGTATACCAATTATTTTATTTATTTTATTTTTGTGCAACTCTCTATTTTTTCTTGAATTAAAAAAAAAAAGTTATTTAGAAAAATCAATAAATAAAACATCAAAACAGACACAGAGGTCTTTAGCAGGTATAAACAGAGATTTGTTCAATCTGTTACTGATTTAAATAGGACTTACGGGTGCATATACAAGTATAAACACATATAAATTCCATATATTTTTTATGTGATAATAACTAAAATAGTAATACAGTATGTAGCATGTTTGACCAGAGCCATGGTTAGAGGCTACCAAGACTGCACATAGAGGAAACTAGATCTTCACTGGAAGAGACTTGCAAAGCCAAAGATCTTATTATAATGAAACACTAACCTAAATACTTTTGTGCAGCACTTGAGGAGCATAGAAGTGCATTTGGTCTCAAAGCATTTGAAACTGGTTGCAATTTTTCCAACTGACAGGTTATTTCAAATTATTCCAAACATGGACAGATTCAAGCAGTTTGCATATAAACTTGGAAACAAGGCAAAATAAATCTGTTAGAAGAAGGAAAATGGAATGTACTTAACAAAATAAGCATAAGATCTGACAATTTATTACAGCAGTGCTGGACATTAAAAATGAACAAAAGCATAAGAAGAAATTAAGAATATTATACTTTATTAATTTTAAGTAAAGAGTTGAGAGGTGCTGATAATTTTTGGAACAGTGCTGAGTAAGAGTAATGATTACTCTGCACTAAGATTAGCCCCTGGAGGCAGACACTGTTTTTGAATTACAGTCCTTCCTCCTTGTGTATGGAAGTTTGTAATTTACAGCTCTCCCATTCTATTAGTGAATCACAGACTTTCCTTCTCCAGGCTATTTGGCATGCTGTGGGCTGGGAACAAGCACAGAGTTACCAACTGCTCTGTTCTACCTCTCTGCCTCTTTTGGCTTCACACTCTCTAGAAGAAAATGGAATAAAAAGACACATTTTCATCTATGTTACTTATATCTGAAGGCTAGTTAACCAGAAGATGGATATAAGACACATGCCAATTCACAATATGATTCTTTATTAGTTTTAGGCTTTTGACATTTTTCATTACATCTATTTTCTGAAAAATTGGGTAAATTGGTGAGTGATATGGGTAATATGAATGAAAGAGATGCTGGTCTGATCATCTTTGTGATTGTGGGACCAGAACTGGACCAATAACCATTACTAATCCACTTCAGAATAATTTACAAAATAGTCATCCGTTGCATCTTCCAGTTATCACATCTTCTGTCTTGCTCTAAATAATAAAAAAAATAAAGTAACTTTGGCTGAATATGAAAGGACTAGTTCAGATAACAAACAAATTTCCTAATTCTCATCTGCTTGCCTTTTTTTTTTTTTTTTTTTTTTTTAACTAGTATTGTTATTAATTATGTAGTCCAAGCAACAAATATTTAAGGTGCTCTGATAACAGAGTTACGAAACATTTTGTATCATCTGGATCAATTTCCATAAATAACATTTCTGTATTCCAGAAATTTCTTCTTCAAGTACCACAAGCTCACTAACTCCTTTTTATCAGACTAAAAATACTTTAAATCTTTTGCTCAAAAACAAAAGCAACAACAACAAAACAAGCAAGCAACAACAACAAAAAAATGAACAACAAGAACAAACAGAAGCTACTGAAACCATATGTTATAGGATGAGAAAAGGAAAAATCATGGGCATTTCAAATACCTTAGGTCCCTCTGATAGCAACAGTAAAGGATTTGAAATGTTAAAATGAACAGAGAAAGCATCATTCATAGAGGCAGTTAAATTTAGCAATTGCATGCTAAACTGATCATCTGTCTCATAATCACTCCAAAAAATATATAATTATTGCTCTGTTCTGTGTTCTTAATTTAGATTTTTATTTTATTTATTTATTTTCCCACAGAAACTGCTGGACTTTCAAAACTGGAAGTGATAGAATGCTGAAGTTTGGCTTCATTGATCTCAGACTATATTCGTTTTGCAAAATAAGCATAATTTTGAAAGACGTTATTTCAATGAAGTATAAAGACATAATTCACATCTCTTGGCATACCACGAATACTATTTAAAGCTTAATAGTCAAGTACATTCAAAAGCAGGAAGGCCAAGTTTTTTTTTTTTTTTTGTTTTGTTTTTGTTTTTTTTTTCCCTGATTAGACTTTGAAGTTCTAAGTGAAAAGCTTGCAATAGCTCATGCAAAACATCACAAATAGGCCTTTTAATATACCTGAAACATTGAACATCTTCAAGGGTAAGTGGTGTTGGCAGCTGTTTCTTTCACTGAAAGCTATGAGCTTGGGGGTTGAAAATATAGGTCATGAATTCAACAAAAATGAGAATCAGTGATTTCACTGGGGGAGGATTTTTGTTCTGGAACCTTGAACTCAGTAGAACTCTGATTCAGCATCATTATTACTCAACCTACTCCTGATGTGGGAAAATATTTATTCTGATGCTGTTCTCTTAAAATTTTTACTGCACAGGAAATAACACTTGACAGAAAAGTATTTCTTATTGTTTTCTACATTCAATCATTCTCATTTCTTGGCTTTTCAGCACACAAATCATTCAATAAATGTATCAATTAATTCCTTAAACGTACTAAAGAAAACCGATTTATATATATATATATATATACTATTAGCAGCTTTGATGACTATAAAAATATTAAATTGCATGGAAAAATTAAATTGTTCTAAATTTTTCACATTTAATATATATACCTCATTGGGCTGAGAAGTGTCTTTGTTGTATTTTAATGAAAAGTATCTATTTGATTATCTTTAAATCAAAGTTTTATATTAATTGATATTTTTCTTAAATATTTTATGCATAATAAGGAAGGAATTCAATTAACTTTTCTTTCTTAAAAGAAGTCTGTATTAAGAATGCCAATGAGAAAGTGTTGATTTGTCTTTGTCCATGGCATTAAGCTTTTATATTATTATTGGCTGAATCATAAAGGAAACTTGTCTTGCATGTTACAGGAAGCAGGTTTCAGGGAAGTAAAGAGCTCTGTGAAAATTAAACCTGCTATAGATGCATTGGCACTGGAAAAAATTGAAGGAACATGCAAACAGCTTTATTAATTAGTATGTGTTAAAATACTATTTCTTTATTCTCTGGACGTAATGCTGAATATAGAATAGGCAGAGTTTTACTTTTAACAAATACCATAACAACTGCAGTAGCTGCAAGTGTTAAGTTACTAATACTTTTCATCACTTTATCTCTGTGTACCCCTTTCACTGCCTTTCAGTACTGCCAAGTACTTTTAGGACAAGAAAAGATGAGTCAGATTTATAATTTTATTCCAGATTAGACTTCTCAATGCTAAGAGAAATCTATGAAACAGATCTTCATGGACCTTAATCAGACTTTATTCTAATCGATCCTAAATCACTGTATTGACAAGGTAAATCAACCTCTTCTGGGAGAAGCATAATCACACCAAGTTTCAATTGTTATTACATGTGAGACCTGACCAAGCACAGGCTTGGAAATATCACGTTCTGTGAGATCGTGAGGGGTTATGTTACGTAGTCTCCTCCCAGTTAACAGGCTTAAAAAAGGAGTTTTGTTCATATAAGAATCCAAGATTAAATTGTACATTTCTATCCTGTGTCACAAAGTATTAACATAACACCAGCTGAAGTCCTTAGCAAGACAGAAAGGCTGAACATGACAGCAAGGGCCATCTGGCTTTACATAGACCTGTAGCTGCTCTTGGTAAGGGTGGTAATTTAAGGAAGATGCATTATCCTTAAAATTAAAAAAAAAAAAAAAAAAAAAAAAAAAAGTTTTTGCTTTATAAGATTCTCAGTCTGAATTGCATACAGATTTGGCATTGCTTTTCAAAGCATATAGAAGCTTGAAAATAATCAATATATTACCATCAGACACCTATTCAGAAAAAACTAAATCTGGCAAAGCAAATTTATAATCCTCTTAATGTTCTTGCAGTTAATTCAGGTAGCACATTACCAATCTTGAAAACATAATTTTAAAATTTAAGCAGAGATATAAATAGAGTTTTAGAAAACATTTTCCAAAGCATTTCAGAATTTTTATTAACCTCAAAGTCCAAGTTTTTCAATGGAAATAGCACTGTATGTTCCTTCATAACATACAGTTTATACCTTTGGTTTAATCAAAACCTTGTGGATTGTGTGTCATAAAGTTTGTATGGCTGCATCTAAAAATATAGAAAATGAAAAAATAATTACAAGACCCAAGCACGCGGCTCTAATTTCCAATGGATTTTCTGGAGTAGTCACACTATTCCAGGACAGTACATTCAAAATTCGTTATAAAAGTGGGAAAAAAAAAAAAAAAAAAAAAAAAAAAAAAAAAAAAAAAAAAAAAAA
>NC_048926.1:66349592-66353997 GCF_011077185.1 Oxyura jamaicensis
AAAAAAAAAAAAAAAAAAAAAAAAAAAAAAAAAAAAAAAAGTTTTTTCCAGTTTTATTTTACTTTTGACAGATATATTAAGTGAAAATAAATAAAAATTTGTAATGACAAGTCACTTGCCACACACAAACAAAAGAGGTTCATTATTATCAAGAACATAGACAACATGTATGCTTCAGTATTGGTGAATCAGAAAAGCAAGTTGGTTTGGATCTGGGTTCAGAAAAGATCCTGAGAAGGAAATGTGCCTTGTCTTAATTCTTTAATCAAGAACTACTTTTGTCAGATTTTAATCCATTATTTGTATGTTGTGAATGTTGTACTAGTCTGCTGCTTTGTTTTGTTTGTTTGTTTTGTTTGTTTTGTTTTGTTTTGTTTTGCCTTGCAGTAATTTATAGACATTGAAATTTTAAGCCAAGGAGCAGAATATCACTTAGGCCTTTTGCTTGGTAGTGATCATTGTCATTTACAAAATCAAATATGAATGAAACTTGAAGAAGCATGACAGGAAGGAAGTAATGCTCCTACCAATTACCTAATGCAAGAATTTTCTGATATTCAATTCCCTCCTTCTTAGCCTTACCATCTGCTTCATTTAGTAATTATATTTACAAGATTGAGCCTGCTGGCAAAATTTACAGCAAAACTAAGACATTGGGAACACTTTTGGAAATGAATATAAGTGTAAGAGGTGGCGAAAAAAGACACAGATGTGCAAAACAGAAAAAAATATATTTTCAAACTGCACAAGGATGGAATATTATGCTTTTTAGGGAACTGACAGAGAAGCGAGATGCATCTAATTCCCAGTCATATCTTTACTGGCTTCTTAGATGCACATCTCCCACTGTCTGTCTGCTTCTCGAGTGTGACAGGTTCTTTCAAAGGAACACATATTTTCAATGGTCCTTCTTAAGCTAACGGAAGTCTGCCACTGATTTCTATGGTAAAACTTGGGGGTGGGGCGTGGAGGTGAAAATTTATTAAGTAATGATCAGAAGTTACGATCTTACATATAAGTGGGATAGCGCACTTACAGCATTTATTTATTTATCTATTTATAACGTAGAGACAGATGAAATAGGAGAATATAAAAAACACATCTGTGAAGGTGCTGTTTAAAAACTGAGTTTGTCTTCCAGTTATTATTATTATTATTATTTGATTTATAATAATCTAAGAAAAAATGTCCCTAGACCGTTTTAAAAATGTTTTAGAAGATTGTTTTGTGTTTTGGGAAAATGAGAATTGTTTGGTAACTCTGGGCAAAGTTTTCACCACTAGATGACTGTTCAGCTCATCACTTTAAGAGACCTTTTCCTTCTACCATTCCTTGCTGAATACACTAAGAAACAAGAGAAAAAAAAAAAATGTTGCTGTATGAGCATTATCATCCTTTTGGGCTGCAAAAGTAAGAAGATTGCATCTAATTCATGAAAACTCCTCTACTTCATTATATTTTTCACATCTACTAAGAAGGTAAAAGCAGAGATAAGCTTTTCATTAACTAAAATAAAGTTAATTGAGTGAGTCTCAGTTGCTACTTTGGAAGAAATCCAAATGACAGTGGAAATGACAATGATGACAATGGAAAGATACAGCATTTAGACTTGTGGCCAAGTAATAAGTAATATTCACTTTATGATTTACACTGATGTTAAACTGATAGTGGGAAGGAAAATGTTCAAGAAGAAGAATTCTTAGCCATAGTTGAATGTTAAAAGGATGTCCAGAGGCAGGGAGTTATATCCTCCCAATTCTGGTATTCTCTTTTTGAGTAAAAGAAGAAATAGAAAAGATAAAGGGATATTTTCTTTTTGAGCATGTATGTGTCCCAAGCATTGAAAACAGAAATTATGTGATGATTATGGCTACGGATATGTAATGGTGTTTTCATACAGACTGCTATCCACTGGCTCTTTAGCAGTCAAGCAAGCTCTGTGGTGTGCGAGCCAGGATCCAAGTCAACTAAAACCTCCAGAAATCTTTCTAGTGATGCCAGCAACCTCTCAGAGGCTGCAACAAGCACAGGATGTAGGTTTTCCCTTAATTAAAAAATAAAATATCTAAATCTTGTACAAAATGTGAGAGGTTGCTGTTAATATCTCATAAACCTTTGATGATAAGACATAACTCAATGCATTTTATCTGGTGGTATTTCACTATTTGACTCTTCATGTTCTATGTAGTATGAACTGATCAGATTCTATTCATGTGTGTAGAAGAGGGAGACAAAGGCAGATTTTCATATTTGCTATATGAAGAGTGGTGATGAATCAGGGTAGAGAGCATCAGAATAAAAAATGTGTTTCCAGACAATTCTAGGCAACACTGGTGGGACATTACAGATTTAACACCCTTAAGTTGGAATTTATTTGAATCAAAGCAGATGTGGCATTGTTTTGCTTCATTAAGTTCTGCATAATTTACTAGAATGTGATGTATACGTAGGATTTTTTTTTTCTGTGTAACAATGCCAAATGTTATGCAGATGCTAAGATTGCTGCTACTCTGGAGCAGTGGGAAAGAGTATTTATTTGAAGAAGCTGAAGAAAATATAAAAATAATTTTTATGCCCATCTTTTCTTGAACTTAAAATGAATCAATATGAAAGACTGATGAGGAGAAGGATTTCTCTTATAAGAAATAGATATTTCATTACATTATTTTCTTCTGGAAATGATCAATTATGAGAAACTGTGGAAAAGAGGGTAAAGTGGTTTTGTCTTTTGTCTTATTTTTTTTTTTCCCTCTAGAATGTATGCAAAATCTAAAGCCACCACACAGATTTGTTCCTTTCAGCTGTTACTGTCTTTCAAAATAGCTTGACCTTATGCTTTATCTCACTTAATCACAGAATCACAGAACTGAAGGGGCTGGAAGGGACCTTGAAAGATCATCGGGTCCAACCCCCCTGCCAAAGCAGGTTCCTTAGAGCAGGTTGCCCAGGTAGGCATCCAGATGGGTCTTGAATATCTCCAGAGAAGGAGACTCCACAACCTCTCTAGGCAGCCTGTTCCAGTGTTCCATCACTCTCACCCTCGGTGTGGAACTTCCTTGTGTTCTATTTTGCAGCCGTTGCCCCTTGACCTATCCCCACAAACCACTGAGAAGAGGTTAGCTACATCCTTCTGTTTCCCACCCCTCAGATATTTGTACACATTGATAAGATTCCCTCTCAGTCTTCTCCAGGCTGAACAGACCCAGGCCTCTCAGCCTTTCTTCATAGAGAAGATGCTCCAGGCCCTGTATCATCTTTGTGGCCCTCTGCTGCACTCTTTCCAGGAGATCCCTGTCTTTTTTGTACCAGGGAGCCCAGAACTGGACACAGTACTCCAGGTGAGGCCTGACCAGGGCAGAGTAGAAGGGGAGGATCACTTCCCTTGACCTGCTGGCCCCTCTCCTTTTAATGCACACCAGGATCCCATTAGCCCTCTTGGCCACCAGGGCACACTGCTGGCTCATGGTCAACCTGTTGTCCACCAGGACCCCCAGGTCCTTCTCCTCAGAGCTCCTCTCCAGCAGGTCGTCCCCCAGCCTGTACTGAAATGTCTGGTTGTTCCTTCCTAGGTGCAGGACTCTACACTTGCTCTTACTAAATCTCATTTGGTTTCTTCCTGCCCATCTTTCCAGTTGGTCCAGGTCTCACTGAATGGCAGCACAGCCTTCTGGCGTGTCAGCCACTCCTCTCAGCTTTGTGTCATTGGCATACTTGCTGAGGGCAGACACTATTCCCCCATCAAGGTCATCGATGAAGATGTTGAACAGGACCGGACCCAGCACCGACCCCTGGGGAACATTGTTAGTCACAGGTCTCCAGCCAGACTTTGTGCCACTGATCACCACCCTCTGAGCTTGGCCAGTCAGCCAGTTCTCAACCCATCTTACTGTCTACTTGTCTATCCCACACTTTCTCAGCTTTGCTATCAGGATGTCATGGGAGACAGTATCTAAAGCCTTGCTAAAGTCAAGGTAGATGACATCCACTGCTCTCCCCCCATCTACCCAGCTGGTGATGCCATCATAGAAGACAATGAGGTTGGTCGAGCACGACTTCCCCTTGGTGAATCCATGCTGACTACTCCTCATAACCTTCTTCTCTTCCAATTGCTTGGAGATGGCATCCAGAACAAACTATTGCTACACCTTTCCAGGGACAGAGGTGAGACTGACTGGTCTGTAGTTTCCCAGATCCTCCTTCTTGCCCTTCTTGAAGACCGGAGTGACACTGGCTGTCCTCCAGTCTTCAGGCACCTCTCCTGGTCTCCAGGACCTTTCAAAGATGATAATGAGAGGTTCGGTGATCACCTCTGCCAGCTCCCTTAGCACACGTGGATGCATCCCATCAGGACTCATGGATTTGTGTACATTGAGGCACTCAGACGCTCCTGAACCATTCTCTTGTC
>NC_048926.1:66354097-66395040 GCF_011077185.1 Oxyura jamaicensis
TGAAGGAAATAAAGCATTCAGCATCTCTGCCTTCACGGTGTCTCCTGTTACCAGGACACCCCCCTCATTCAGCAAGGGACCCAGATTGTCCCTAGTCTTCCTTTTACTGTTTACATACTCAAAAAACAAACAAACAAACAAACAAAAAAAAATTATTATTATCTTCTATCTCTTTTGCAAGCCTCATCTCTAGGTGGGCTTTAGCCTTCCTCGTCGCGTCCCTGCAGGCCCTGACAACACTCTTATATTCCTCCCAAGACGACAGAACCTTTTTCCACATTTCATACACCTTCCTCTTCCTTTTGATCTTATCAATGAGCTCCTTGCTCATCCACAGAGGTTTCCTGTCCCCCCTTCCCTGATTTCCTACTCTTAGGGATGCACCGATCCTGAGCTTGGAAGAAGTGCTGTTTAAATGTAACCCAGCTCTCACAAACACCCTTGCCTTCTAGAAACCTAGCCCATGAGATACTCCCAAGCAGGTCCCAAAAGAGGTCAAAATTGGCTCCTTGAAAGTCCAGGGTAGCAATCCTGCTTTTTGCCTTACTTCCTCCACCAAGTTCCATCTTGAACTCCACCATCTCATGGTTGCTGCATCCCAAGCTGCCCCCAACCTTCATATCCCTAACAAGCCCATCCCTGTTGGTAAGGACAAGGTCCAGAAGCACTCCCTGCCTTGTCAGCTCCTCCACCACCTGTGTCAGAAAATTATCTTCAGCGAATTGCAGGAACTGTTTGGACTGCGCGTGCCTGGCCAAGTTGCTTACCCAGCAGATGTCTGGATAGTTGAAGTCCCCCATGAGAACCAGAGCCCATGATCTTGAGTCTACTACCAGATGCTTGTAGAAGGCCTCATTGACCTCCTCCTCCTGATCTGGTGACCTGTAGTACACCCCCACAACAGTGTCCCCCATACCAGCCCACCCTTTAATTCTCACCCCCAAGCTCTCCACTTGCCCTTCACCCTCTCCCAGGTGGAGCTGGGTACACTTTAATTGCTCCCTCATGTAAAGGGCAGCCCCACCCCCTTGCTTCCCCAGTCTGTCTTTCCTAAAAAGGACATAGCCCTCCATGACAGCGTTCCAGTCACCTGACCTGTCCCACCACGTCTCTGTGAGCACAATGAGATTGTGGCCCTGTGATGGAACGCAGATCTTGAGCTCATCCTATTTATTTCCCATCCTCCGAGGAGAGGGGGGGAGGGGACGGGAGGGGAGTTGAAGTCTAAGGAGGAAGTTGTAAGAAACCCATAATTAAAGTTTTCACTGCCTTTTATTTTTGACATTTTTATATGAAGCACTTTCTTGTACATGGAAACAATTTGTCAAATTTGTACTTTGTAATGCCATGTTCATGTAAATTTCACGTGGCTCAGAGAAAAGGTACTAGCTGCATAACATTCACTTGAAATAAGATCTGAGAAGCTGGGACAGAAGTGTATGGCAATATTTCACAACCAAGTGAAATTGCATCTTTTTGGAGATTTTGTTGTTTTTGTTCTTGTTTCTGACAACAAAGCTAACACTTCAAATTTGTGTAAACTTTCAAGCAAGCATTTGTCTGGAACTCAGCTAGAACTTTTGGCTTAGAGATGCTTACAAACAAAAGGACTTCTCTTTTGTAATTTAGATAAAAGTGAAACCTTGTAATATTATTTTCTTAATCGCTGGGAACAGAAGAAATGGTGGGATTTCAGTCATTTGGAGGAAAACAAACAAAAACAAACAAACAAAAACAAAAACAAAAAAAAAAAACAGCTAGATGAACTGGAGAGTAAACTTTCATTCTTATAAATTTAAAAATAAACTCATTTTCTGATAAATCTCCACCTGAATAACCTGCATAATCTCTTCTTGGTAAGAATCTAAATCTCCTTTTTTTTTTTTTTTTTTCTTTTTCTTTTTCTCTAATGAACCCTTGGCTGTATATATGATATCAGTATGCTTCCTGCAGTGAAGATTAAACTGATATTAAAGACCAACAACAGCCCAGAAAGGTTGAACTGAAGAAAAAAAAAATCATATAACATCATACAATATAAATTCATATAATAATATTCCTGCAGTGGCTTATGATTAAAAATAGTGCAGTAAAACAGAACCACATTAATTACATAATATTTACTTCATTGTTTTAATTTATTTTATTTACATGTTTCTAGAATTTTATACTGAACTAAGACCAACTGGGGCTAAATATTTTTAAAGAAAAATCAGCAAAACCACATCTACAAACTACAAACAGTAATATAATGTTGATACAGCTTCTATTTCAACAGAGAGGGTTATTTTTATCTTAAGCATTAATATATTGAACAGGAACTGAAAATGCTTTATCCCTTCATTTTTTAATCTTTATCTCTTCGGTTATTACACACTTCACATTACAATGGCATACAGCTATGCCTGATTGATACCAGTGACACAGAATATAAGTAGCTCCAAAATCAGTATTTTATCTTCATTGTCCATGAGAGGATTTGAAATCGAATCAGTTGAGAGAAATATATATATTTTTCCATTAAAACCATACTCTGTCAACCTGAGAAGTCCCCACCCCTGTACTCCTCTCATGCTCAGATATGTATTGCTTTCCTCTTTGGCTGTATTTGATCCCAGCAAACTTTTTGCTTTAATCTCTTCAATATTGTTGTTGTTCTTGTTGTTGTTTTCAAAATCAGAATCTATGTTTTACAGTGTAATTTGAAATTACTGTTTGCCATTCAATGCATGCACAAAAAACTTTAACAAAATTCACAAAATTCAAGTGGATTGGCTTAATTACAGGAGAGTAAAACAAGCAAACAAACAAAAAGTCTTGAGATCTGAGTCTGAAACTGGAAAATTGTAACACAAAGAAGATAAATAATTTGATAGCCAAAGAGGATGGAAGAAACTACAAAGTCAATTTAAATTGTGGAAGATGCTGGATTCATACATGAATTACAACACGACAACAACAATGATAAAAAGGTATTATGCTAGAACACATTTATGATGCATGAAACTTATGATGTACTCATTCAGAGATCTTGTGGATGGAAATAGCACTGGTGTTTCCAGCTTTGTATCAATTTACCTGGCTAAGATCAATGAGAAAGCTCCTAGGGTAGTTTCCAAACTTTCAAGTGTAACAAACAAACAAGCAAACAAAACCTTCTGTTCTGACTGTCCTTAGTCTTAATAGAATGTTTTTTATTAGTAGTATGGTTAGTAGTAGTAGTAGTATTTAATGAAGTTTCATATTTAAAGTGATTAATTAATGCATAAAGGACACTTCTGTTATAACAACAACAAAACAGCCCTCGTGACAGATCCATTATACATCTGCCATCTAAGACCTGTTCTATGATGCTTCCCCACTTGAGTGGTACGGTTATTTTCAATGATACAGTTTTATAAAAAATAATGTGAATCTTTCTAGGTAAAGACATGAAAACACAATGTACTTTTTGTTCCTAAAGAAGGTGACTGACTTTCTCTAGGTGCTTTGCTCCCTTTGGTGTATTTTATTTTCTGCATGCTGTCTTCTTATTTTATTCTCATAGCAAAGCAAACGGGCACCCTATGTGTCCTTTTGTGTGCTGGGTCTGGCTGGGATGGAGTTAAATTTCCCTGTAGCAGCCCATACAGTGCTGTGTTCTGCACTTGTAGCTAGAACAGCTTTGTTATCATTGGAACAATGTGACCTTTGATTTTTATTTATTTATTTATTTTTCCCCTCTTCCTTTTCTCTTTAGTTAAATCATCCTTATCTCAACCTGTGAGTTTTTTTTTTTTTTTTTTTGACACATTCCAATGTATCAACAAAATAACTTAATTATCAACAAAATATAGACATATTTTGCCAAGTCGCAAAAAGGAAACACAAGCTTTCCTATGCTTTATGGGATTCTGGAGAATGCATATTTCAGGCTATAGTCAGATTGTGAGAACTCTATATCGAATGACTTGAATGAGTGTTGTGGTTTAACCCGGCTGGCAGCTAAACACCACACAGCCGTTCGTTCACCCTCCCCCCTCCCTCTCTGGGATGGGGGAGAGAAACGAGAAAAAAAAACTGAAATCTATGGGTTGAGATATGGACAGTTTATTAGGACAGGAAAATAAAATAATAATAATAATAATATGTACAAAACAAGTGATGCACAATACAATTGCTCACCACCCGCTGACCGATGCTCAGTCTATTCCCAAGCAGCTGGCCCCCCATCCCGGCTAGCCACCCCTATCTATTGTTTAGCATGACGTCAGATGGTATGGAATACCCCTTTGGCCAGTTTGGATCAGCTGTCCTGGGTCTGTCCCCTCCCAGCTCTTGCTGCACCCCCAGCCTGCCCGCTGGCAGGACAGAAAGAGAAGCTGAAAAGTCCTTGCCTTAGTGTAAGCACTGCTCTGCAACAAGTAAAACATCAGTGTGTTATCAACATTAGTCTCATCCTAAATCCAAAACATAACACTCTACCAGCTACTGGGAGGAAAATTAACTCTCTCCTAGCTAAAACCAAGACAATGAGGAACCATTTTGAGTGGGACCCTGAGGAACAACAGACTTTTGAACAAATCAAACAAGAAATAGCTTGTGCAGTAGTCCTTGTGCCTGTCCATACCAGACCAGCTGTGCAAAACGTACTTTACACTGCAGCTGGACTAGGTGCACCTAGATTGGGGATGCAAGGGTGACCTGTTTGTAGCTTGATGGGCCCGTGAAACATCAGGACATCTGGGGAGGGATGCAACATACAGATGGACTCGTGATCAAGGGGTGGACATGACCACTGAGGACATCACATAGGTCAAATGTGCTGTGATCAAGCGAGCCATGAGGGTAAAGTCTCCCTGGATTAGGAAGTGGTGCCTTGGATTGCGATACAGTGAGGCCTGATAGATTGACTATATGGGACCCTTCCCACAAACCTACCAAGGCAAAGGGTACATACAGATTGACTATATAGGACCATTCCCACAAACCGTACATACTCACCATGGTAGATGCAGCTATTGGGTGTCTGGAAATATAACCAGTAAACCATGCCTCTGCCCAAAACGCTATCTTGGGCCTGGAAAGGCAGGTGCTGTGGCATCATGGTACACCAGAGAGAATTGAGTCTGACAATGGAAGTCACTTTGGAAACAGTCCTGTCAACTCCTGGGCCAAGAGGCATGGCATGGAGTGCTTGTATCACATCCCCAATCACCCACAAGCCTCTGGAAGGGTTGAGAGGTACAATGGACTGTTAAAGACCATGTTATGAGCATTAGGTGCTGGTACATGGAAACACTGAGACATAAATCTACCAGAAGCCACTTGGGTAGTTAACAGCAGAGGGTCTGACAGCCGTCCTGGTCCTGCTGAAGCAAAACCCCTACACACTGTGGGAGGAGATAAAGTCCCCATAATGCATGTAAGGAAGTGGATGGGGAAGGTGATGTGTGTTGCTCCTGCCTTGAGAAAAGGCAAACCCACTCAGGTGACTGTCTTTGCCTAAGGATGAGGGTACACCTGGTGTCATGCAAAAGGATAGGGGTATCAAGTACATGCCTCCAGGTGATTTAACCTTGGGAGAAAAGTAATCTGTAATCTAAGTTCTGTGTTGTAGGAAGACACTGCAGAACCAATGAAAGGTCAACTTTGCAAGGAGCTGGGCAAGTGCAGCAATGACTTGAGCTAAGCTGGTGCTGGCATCAAGAAAACCAACTCCGTTTGCTCTGAGTGAATACTTTGGCGGATGAATCTTAAATCATCAACAGTTCTTATGAACATTTTGTGGAGAGGCCTATAGATTGAAAATAAATACAGATCTATAAATCTTTTAATAAACAAGGAACAGTGGTGATGAGAATACCTATATACTAAAGTATGTGGGACCTGAGTATGACACAAATGTATAGGGAGTGGAGATTGTGCTGGGTCTGGCTGGGATGGAGTTAACTTTCACTGCAGTAGCCCATACAGTGCTGTGCTCTGTTTTTGTAGCTAGAACAGTGTTGGTATCTCACCAGTGTTGTGTCTGCTGCTGAGCAATACTGGCACCCCATCAGAACTCTCTCTAATCGCTGCTCCCTCTCCCCCCGCCACTGAGCCAGCAGGAGGGGCCATCACCAAAGGGATATTCCATACCATACAATGTCACACTCAGCAATAAAAAGTGGGAAAGGGGAAGGAGAGAGGGAGCTCTCATTATGAAGACATCTGTCCTCCCAAACAACTGCTCCTGGGAAGGCCCTGCTTCCCAGGATGTGGCTGAAGATCAGTCACTGATGGGAAGTAGCGAGTAATTTCTTTGCTCTCTGTGTACTTCTGCATGGCCTTTTTTGTTTTTGTTTGTTTGTTTTTCCCTCTTCCTCTTCCCTTTAACTAAATCATCCTTATCTCAACCCATGAGTTTGTTTCTTTCCAGCATACTTTCTTCTTCCCATCTTCTTCTAAGGAGTGGGAGAGTGGTTGTGGTGGAGTTCAGCTGCCCAACAAGGTAAAAAGCACTACATCAGCGCGGTTTCACATTTGACTGAGAACAGAAGGCAAATTGAGAAATAAGTTTTGTTTTTCTTTCTGGATCAATAGACTGCAGTTCTTTTATATTTGACATGTAATATCTCCTTAGAATCTCCCTTACCAGACCCATCATCTGCCACTGTCTCATTGATTGACATTTCCCATCCATTTCCAGGTCTGACACTCAGGTGATCTAAATCTTTTGCAACGGAGTACACAATATTTTATTTATTTTTTAAGATATGAATCAACATTCATATTTGTCCACTTGTATAATGCATATATTATTACTGCTTGTATGGAAAAAGAGACATCTATTTGTGAAATGTGTTTATTTGATTCGTGTCAGTATGGAACAATGCTAGGGCCGCATGATGAAATATAAGCTCCTACTTAAGAAAAACAGAGTGATTAGTGTACATAGTTCTTGTATCATGCAAAGGAATGATCCAGCAATTTGTGTAAATAGAGGGTTTGAAGGGCGAACATTGAGACTCTAGTCTGGGAGATAAGAGGACCAAGGAGTTGTTTTTTTTAGGAAACTGCAGACTTTTGCATGGGACGCTGCACAATCCTCTGATAACCAGCAAAGAGATCCAGCAAATAAGGAGAAAGGGGGAGTTGAAGGACGACCGAAGGACAAAGCCTGGAAGACTACGAGCCTTCAGCACAAGAGACCCCCAGAAAGACCACCAGAGACTGCTACGCATGCGTCCAGAGAGGGTTTGGATTCCAGGTACTAATTATAATAACCCCGCCTTTTCTAGGAATAGTGATGAATATGTATTAGTCTAGGAGCATCAAAATCAGCCACCTGATGTAACAGGTGTGCGTCCTGGTAGAGCAGAGACTCCCGGTGCACCCAGCGCTGTTTGCTTGCCTCTATTCGCTTAATAAATCACAAAAATCCTATTTGGGACTTAATCATTTATCACATATTGAAACTAAACGACACAGTTCATAGAATGAATGACCTATTAGTTTAGTTAGATGCAGTGACTTTCAGTGCCAGGCATTAATAATCATTTCTTGTACTTCAGCTTCTGACAACTACTACTGAAGGTTTCATAAGAGGGAGTGGAGAATGGAAGCAGGTTCTGGTCTGGCACAGCAGGCAAAACACCTCACCCTCCCAGCTGCCCCTCCAAAACAGGTATGAGGCTCTGGAACTTGAGGAGCAAGCAAATGACAATGTGGACAAAGGTCCCTCCACATTAGGGGAGTTGTCCAGGGCAAGTCAACCTCAGACCTGCATCACAACAACCCCCACCAAGAAAAAAAAAAAAGCATTATTGTCCTAAGGGACTTCCTTGTGAAGGGAATTGAGGATCTGATTTGCCCTCCAGACCCAACCCATAGGGAAGTCTGCTGTCTCCTTGGGGCTTGGGTAAGGGACATAGCTACGAAAGGCACTCACGTGGTATGTCCCTCTGGTTATCACCCTTTATTGGGTTTTCATGTTGGCAGTGATGAGATAGCAAAGAGAAGTCCAAGAGCTATCAAAAGGCTTTGGGGCAATTGGCTGAAGGATCAGGTGCATAGGTAATGTTTTCCTTTATCATTCCAGTAGCGGGGATCAATATTGAAAGGAACAGGCAGACACAACAGATCAATAAGTGGCTTCAAGGCTGGTGCCAGCAATTAGTTTTGGGTTTCTTGATCATGGGAAGGTTTATATAAGGTTTTATGTAACCTCTCAGGTTTTTGGCTTACTAGAGAGCACCTTTCTCAGAGGAGGAAAAGGATTTTTACCCGGGAGTTAGCAGGGCTGACTGATAGAGCTTTAAACTAGATTTGAAGGGGGAAAGGGACAAAAACAGGCCCACCAGTGATAAGCTATGGGACTGCATGCCAATAATTGAGGGACTGCATGCTAATGATACCCTTCAGTCTGCCCCACTAGGGGCTGGGTCCAATGAAATGTCTGAAACAATTCTATACAAGTGCATGCAGCCTGAGAAACAAGCAAGAGGAGTTAGAAGCAAGAAGCATTGGCTCAGCCACAGAGCTATGACATCATTGGCATAAGAGAAACCTGGTGGGAAAAGGCCTGCAACTTCTGTGTTGCGATGGACAGGCTCTTCAGAAGGGACAGGAAGGGCACATGAGGTGTGTGTAGGGTTGCACTCTATGTAATGGAGGCACTGGACTGTATGGAGCTTTCAGTTGGTGAGAACACGATTGAGAGCCTCTGGGTAAGGATCAAGGTAGACTACAGAGCCATGATGACAACACTGTTGAACTGCTCTCTAAAGAACTGAGAGATACTTCTAAATCAGCTGTCCTTGTCCTATCGGGGAACTTCAACTTGCTAGATGTCAGCTGAGAATATTACACAGCTGACACAAGCGAGACCAAGAGATTTCTGAAGCACCTTGATGATAACTTCTTGGTATAGGTACTAAGAGAGACAACTGGGAAAGGTTCCCTCCTGGACCTGTTGCTTGCAAGCAGGGAGGGTCTAGTGGGTAAAGTGGTAATAAGTAGCTGCCTTAGCCATAGCAACCATGAAGTACTCAAATTCAAAATCTTTGGTGATAGGAGGAAAACTACCACCAAAACTTCAGCCCTAGGTTTTGAGAGACTTATGGAGCTGGAGACTGCTTATGGAGCTAGATAATAAAGTCCCCTGGGAAACTGCTTTTAAAGACATTGGAGTCCATCAGCACTGGTTGTTTTTTAAGCACTACCTCCTCAGAGCACAGCAACAGGCAATATCAAAGAGTCAGAAGTCAAGCAGGAGGGGCAGAAGGCCAGCTTGGCTGAGTAGGATTCTCCTTTGAAGAGCTCAGATGGAAAAAGAAAGTTGTATGGCGGTTGGAAGCAAGGTCAGGCAACACATGAGGACTACAGGGATGTTGCTTGCCTTTGTAGAGAGAGAATCTGGATGGTCAAAGCTCAATTAAAGTTAAAGCTGGCCATTGGTCTGATACTTGATAAGGATGATCACCTCACAAACAGGGACATAGACAAAGCAGAGACATTTAATGATTTTTTTTTTTACCTCTGTCTTTAACATCTGTGATGGCTTCTAGGACACCAACTGTCCTGAGTTGGAGGACTGTGACTGCAGGAATGATAAATTCCCAGTTAACCCTGAACTCATGCAGGATTTGCAGCTCCACCTGCATGAATACAAACCCATAAGGTGGGATTCTTCCTGGAGTATTCAGAGAGCTGGCTGATGTCATCACAAGACCTATCTCAATTATTTTCCAATGGTACTGGAAATCTGGAGAAGTCCCAGTTGAATGGAAACTGGCAAATGCGGTCCCAAATCTTAAGAAGGGCAAGAAAAAATATTGTGGCTATTACAGGCCTGTCAAATTCATTTCAGTGCCTGGTAAAATTATGAAGATTATTCTCCGTAATTTAAATTTATAATTATAATATATCATTATATAGAAGATGATCAGAGCAGCTGATCATCCAGGACTGGAACACTTCTCCTATAAAGAAAGGGTGAGAGAGTTGGAGCTGTTCAGCCTGAGGAAGAGAAGACCTCATCACAGCTTTTCAATACTTACAGGGGGCTTATAAAAAAAAGATGGAGAACAACTTTTTGCTCAATCTGATAATGACAGAACAAGGGAGAATAATTTTAAACTAAAAGAGGGGAGATTTAGCTTAGAGGTTAGGAGGAAACTGTTCACTCAGAGGGTAATGAGGCACTGGAAGAGGTTTCCCAGACATATTGTGAATGTCCCATCCCTGGAAGTGTCCAAGACGAGGTTAGATGATGTCCTGGGCAACCTGATCTAGTGGATGGCATCCCTGTCCATGGCAGGGGCATGGGAACTAGATGACTTTTAAGGTCCATTTCAACCCAAGACATTCTATGATTTTATGATTCTTGGAGTTATTGAAAAACACCTGAAGGACAGCTCAATCATTGCTCAGAACCAACATGGGTTTGCTAGGGGAAGTTCATCTCTACCAAACTTCATTTCCTACTAGGAAAAGACCACCCAGCTAGTTGACCAAAGGAAAAGGGTTGATGTAATCTTCCTGGATTTCAGTAAAGCTTTTGATACTGTCTCTCACAGTATCCTTCTGGACAGAATACAGTTAGATAAAAGCATAAGAAGGGTGAACAATTGGCTGATGGGTTGAGCCCTAAGGGTTCTTGTAAGTGGGTTACCTCACACTGGTGACCTGTCACTATTAGGGTTCCCCAGGGTCCCATTTTAGGACCAGTCATCCTAAATGATTTCATAAATGATTTGGATGAAGGACTTGAAGGTTTTTTGGGCAAGTTTGTGGATAATTCAAAAATGAGTGGAACTGTTGACTCTGTTGAGGTTGGTGAGTCCTTGCAGGGAGATTTTGAGAAATTAGAGAACTGGGCAATCACTAACAATATGAAGTTTAACAAGAGCAAGTGGCAGATTCTGCACCTGGAAAGGGGCAACCCTGGTTAAACATACAGACTGGGGGATGAGATGCTGGAGAACAGCACTTCAGAAAGGGATCTGGGGATTTTCATCGACAGCAAGCTGAACATGAGCAGGCAGTGTGCCTTGGCATCCAGGAGGACCAACCATATCCTGGTGTGCATCTAGAACGGCATTGCTAGTCAGTCGAGGAAAGTGATTGTCCCACTCTGCTCTGCACTGGTGCAGCCTCACCTCAAGTACTGTGTGAAGTTTTAGGCACCACAGTATAAGAAAGATATAAAACTGTTAGAGAGTGTCCAAAGGAGGTCAACAAAGATGGTGAATGTTTTAGAGGGGAAGAAATGTGAGGAGTGGCTAAGCTCACTTGGCATGTTAAGCCTGGAGAAGAGGAGACTCGGGGGAGGCCTCGTTGCGGTCTACAACTTCCTCATGAGGGAGAGCAGAGTGGCAGGTGCTGAGCTCTTCTCTCTGGTGGCCAGTGATAGGACCTGTGGGAATTGTTTGAAGCTGCAACAGAGGATGTTCAGGTTGGATATCAGGAAATGATTTTTCACCAAGAGGGTGGCAGGGCACTGGAACAGGCTCCCCAGGGAAGCAGTCATGACACCAAGCCTGCCAGAGTTCAGGAATTGTTTTGACAATGCTCTCAACCACGTTATATATATATATATATTTTTTTTTTGGTGGTCCTTACAACTCAGATATTCTATGATTCTATGATTCATATTCTCTGATTTAATTTCTTATT
This sequence comes from Oxyura jamaicensis, assembly GCF_011077185.1. NCBI lineage: Eukaryota > Metazoa > Chordata > Aves > Anseriformes > Anatidae > Oxyura > Oxyura jamaicensis. The sequence goes on from NC_048926.1 coordinate 66,365,738, forward strand.
CTTGTGCCCTGGTTTCAGTTAGGACAGTTATTTTTCCTCCTAGTAGCTAGTAGGGTGTTATGTTTTGGATTAAGATGAGAAGAGTGCTGATAACATCCTGATGTTTTAATTGCTGCAGAGCAATGCTTACACTAAGGCAAGGACTTTTCAGCTTCTCGCTCTGTCCTGCCAGCAGGCAGGCTGGGGGTGCAGCAAGAGCTGGGAGGGGACAGACCCAAGACAGCTGACCCAAACTGGCCAAAGGGGTATTCCATACCATCTGACGTCATGCTAAACAATAGATAGGGGTGGCTAGCTGGGGTGGGGGGCCGGCTGCTCGGGGTTGGGCTGGGCATTGGTCAGCGGGTGGTGAGCAATTGCATTGTGCATCACTTGTTTGTACATATCATAATAATTATTATTATTTTCTATCTTAATAAACTGTCTTTATCTCAGCTCACAGGCTTCACTTTCCCGTTCCTCTCCCCCATCCCAGAGAGGGAGGGGGGAGCGTGAGCGAACGGCTGTGTGGTGTTTAGCTGCCAGCCGGGTTAAACCACAACATCTTGCTACGGAAATAAAATAAAAGAGAGTTGCTGTTCTAAGAGAGTTGTTGTTAAGCTCTATTTTCCTTAAGATAGACAAAATTCAGATAATACTATGGCTATGACTAGTAGTGTGTGGACTTAATGATAGAATGATAGAATGTTAGAATGATAGAATCAGAATTATTTGGGTTGGAAGAGGGACCTTAAAGAGCATATATTTCCAACCTCCCTGTCATGCATAGGGACGCCTTATACTACTAGATCAGGTGACTCAAAGCCCCATCCAACCGGGTTTTAATCACTTCCAGGGATGGGATATCCACACCTTCTCTGAGCAACCTGTTCCTCTGCCTCATCACCCTCATAGTAAAGAATTTCTTCCTAATATCTAATCAATATCTACCTTTTTTGTTTGTTTGTTTGTTTGTTTAATACCATTACTTCTTGTCCCATAACTTCACTCCCTCACAAAGAGTCCATCTCCAGTTTTTCTGTAGGCCATCTTAAGGTCTGAGGACTTAAAAATATCAGTTCTCATTCATAATTTTCTAATAGTACAAGATTTTCATAAGGTGTTCCCTGTGTAGGATACAATTTCTAAATTGATCTGCATATTTATTTTTGAAACAAATTCAAACTAAAAAAAAAAAAAAAGCATTCCTCTACATATAACTTGAAAATTTTATTCAGCTATTTCTGTGTTATTAGTTGCTTTTTCTGTGCAAATACTGTATATACGTAATGTTCATTTATTAATATGCATAATCTAAATCTATTGCATTTATTTATTTTATGACACATATATAAGTAGATATAATATTACATTCCAATTCATAGTAGATGGGAATGTTCTTTTATGCAATAATTGAATTAATTGCTACTATATCATGTAATATCATGTAATGTGAGCATGCTAAAACCTAAATATTGTTGCCATTGTCTTTACACTATTGCTCCATGTTTTTCTTCTTAAAATCTTATTTACTTATTTGTTCATTTATTTATTTATTTATGGGTTTAGGTGAGCTAGAACTCTTGTTGCAGCTTTCCATTTATACATTTATACAACTAAGTGTAAAAATTGTGTCCTTAATTGGGAAATTATTTAAGCCCCTATGCAACCTCAAGCACATGTATAGTACATAGTAAGTTATTTTCTTCCAATTCTCATTCAATTGAAATAGGTTTGTTTGTGTGCTTTAAGGCATTTCTTCTTTTACCAGAAGCAGCACTCACATAACTTGAAATCCTTTTTCCTTATCAACATTGTCACACCTGCATTGTATGTATACACAATATCTATGTGTTCCTCAGAATTTTCTCTACAGCTCAGTGTTATGTGTCTTGGCCCTATATAGCACATGGAGAAGTTATGAGTTTCAGAGATGTTATGGGATACTTTTACATGCCAAAAAGGGGAATAGCACATGAAGAGGTAAGTAACTGAATAGGAGATGCAATCCAGCACTCACAGTGACTGACAGATTTCCTGTCCACTGTGCTGCTCCCCAGCAATTTCTGCACCCAGCTCAGGGCCTGGGTTCAGGGTACAAATTGGGTCTCAGCAGGCTGAATGGTGCCTATTGAGATCCAAAAGTTGGAGACTGAATCTGAACCTTCTTACGATGAGGAGAAGGTGTAACAGACCCTCAGATTTTCAGGTGTACAACCCTATAACTTAGTTATAACATTTCTAGAACACAGACACCTACTGTGCTCAGGCATATTTTCTTTAAACTTTGACATTGTCATCTGCCAGAAGAATATGTTCAAATTGGACTGGTTTGTTGGTTTATCATTTTGGCACTATAATCGGTCTCTGCACTAGCTAAATCAATTGTATTCCAGTACTGACCTTGTCATAACTAAGCTCAGGCAAGGCTGAGTGTTTAATTGTTGAAGCTAGTGGAAAAACAAAACAAAACAAAACAAAACAAAAAAGTAGAAGGCCAAGTGGTGAAACTATTAATGTTTAAACAACTTTAGTTTTCTATGACCAAACAGTCTCAGGATAGCCTGGGCAACTCTGGGGACGCAGGTCTGCCTGGTTGGTTTTCAGATGCCAGTTTTGAGTACACATACCTAAAAAAAACTTAAATGTTTTATATAATAATATCAGATAACAGACTAAGACAACATCAACAACAATTATATGTCTGTTGTTTTTCTTATGAGGTCCCTTCATATCTAGCCCATACAGCAAGCTATCAGGATATAGCAAGCTATAAGAAACCTCTGAAAGATCCTTCATACAGAAGAGGTTTGCAAGGTATGGAGTGATGTCCTGGTTATAGGCATATGCTGGTAGAATTATTTTACATCATTCCAGATGACAGCCATGCAAATGATTGGTTAAGATAAGACCTCCTTAATCAGTCTAGAGGTATTTTCTTTTATAATCTTCCTATCTTATTGTCTTTTGTTATAATCAACAAACCAAAGTGTAAAATAGTATCATCCCACAGCAAGATGTTGCTACTCAATTCCAAAATGTTATTAATAGTATAAATTCTTCCTTTACTATATCTACAGGCTATGTATACTGGTGTTGTACATCAAGAACATATCAAAATTGGGAAACTCTTTATTGAGAGCTGAGTTTTGCAGCACTTATTAATGCATCTTGCTCTAAAAAATCATCCTGGATTTTACTGTGCCAGCCAGCAGAAACTCAGCAATCCTGTCATGGCAATTTTCAGCTATTCATCAACCTGGTAATGCACACCCACACTTGGCATGGAAAATGTGATGTGAAACAACAGCAGATGATGGATTATGATGATGGTAAATAACAATGATAATGGCTATTGATTTTTTTTTTTTTTGGAGGGACCCTTCACTGCCTATTGTATGTATAAAGAGTGACACAAACAGGTGGTGTTACTAGATATCGTAAATTCACATAAAGAAACTGGACATTTGCAATTTTTTCTGTTCTTGGAGGTCAGAAAAGCCAACTCTGTTTCTCATATGAATATAGGTTAATATATTCTATATTGCTTTTCATTACTGGTAAACTATAATGGTGTTTTGAGATGTTATTTAGTAAAAAAAAAAAAAAAAAAAAAAAAGTCAGATGTGATCATTTCTGTCATCTAAATATTAAAACTATGATTTGGGGATTTGTGTGAATCTCATAGAGTAAGTATCAATTTCCTAGTGCTGAAAAGAGAAAACAAAAAAAAAAAAGGCTTATATTTTGTAAAAATAATTGACCTTTCTTGCCAGTTCAAATTCCTTTATTTTTAAAAATTGTATAGCACTTAAGTAATGTTCCCCAAATATAAAACCAATAACATGTATAATGTGATATGTACTATTAGTGCTTAAACCAGCATTCAGAGCCAACATGTGCTTGACTAACGTGCTTCTGATGAGATAAAAACTGTGTGAAATTAAAATGAACATCAGTTTTCTTGGTTAATTCCCATAGTCTTCAAGCTGTAACTTTAATGGTCTGTCCTATCTGACTCCAGAGGGACTGCTTAAAATGAAGGAAGTAAGTAAATGTTTGGAATAGCAAAACTTCATTAATAATGTAGTATGTGGAACATACCTTTTATCATTTCACCTTCCCTCTGCCTGTTAAATAGTTTCTGTTAGGATTACTGATACTGTTTTGAACTCTGAGCAACTACATTCTTTTCCATATTACCTATAAATTTTATTTTTCCCACTGTGTCTAATCTCTTTTTTAAGTCCATGGTACTTTAACGATGAGCTGAGGCAGTACCCTTCCTCACTTCCTTGCTCCTGCACAGGATCTGAAGAGTAGTAAGAAAGGTTTTTTGGCCTGGTGAAGCTTAGAGTCTTATTAGGCAATGCAAACGAGTTTCCACCACTAACATGCCACATTGAAAATGTGCTTAACCCAGAGGACTAAAAGTCCAGTCTATCCTACCCACCAAAGGCAAAAGATGTGTAGCCACCCAAACTGCTAGTATCAGCCCCAAACCTTTGAAAATGTTGACCTTTGTGGAAAACAGACAGATTTCCCACATTAAATGTAAAACAAACTGCTTATATATCTTTATGGGTCTTTCAAAGTGGCTGGAATCTTTGATGTATGATCATTTCCTTTGAACTCTAGGAAAACTACAAGCTTGTTTATATTGCTGATTTCCATCTACTACTTGTAGATGCACTTCCTTATTTTATAAGGGGGAGGAGACACTCTTTATAAATATATATATATCCATATATATGTACATGACAAATCCCCATGCTTCGAAAAAGGGTACAGACCTTTGTCTAAACTATTTTTTTGTGTTGGCTGGAATAACAGGATAATTTTCTTTTACTGAAGTACTACTTTATGCTTTCTGTTATGAGGAAATAACAGGTATGCTAAAAAGTACCAGTGACAGCATATATTCCCGAGGGTTAGCTGAACTATTGATATTTTTTCTATGTATCTTCAATGACCAAAATAAATAAATAAATAAATAAATAGCAGGAAAGGAGAAAGCAGAGGCTAAGCACTGCCTTGCTTCAGACTGACTTTTAGCTATTAGCTGGGAGGAAAAATGAAATGGGAAAAAAGGAGTGAGAGAGGAGAAGTAAAGGGAAAAAAATGTATTAAAAAATAAAAGTAGAAAATAATCATCCAGCTCCACGTTAAAGCCCACAGACTTCCAATCTACAAATATGTAGGACTGTGAAACTGAGGTTGCCCCCCACCATCCCCACTTCCATTTGAATTAGTTTTTCATATCACAACATGCAAAGCATCCACTTGGTAAATAATAAAAGATCTTTTATTGTATCTCAAATAAAACAATTGTTTTATGAAAATTCACATAAGCAAGTGGTTCATGTAGGTGGGTCAAGTTTTTTAAAAATGGCCTCTGGACCTGTTGCAGAACTTCGCACGTTAGTCTGTGTGTATAGGTAGTCCCATTAAAACAATATGTTCCTCTGAGTGAAATGTGCTTAAGTATTTGTTGGTAGTAATCATATTTTCAAAACTACAGAAGTTTTAAAAAGTGTCATAAATGCAATGGGAGCTCATATAACCTTTTTTATTTCTGAAAGCCAGCTGTTCACTAAGTATTTTTGTTCCCACTTTTAAGAATGACCTTTTAGCACATTCTATTTAGCACGCATACTGACATCATTTGCACACTACATAATATACTAAATATAATAATAATAATATATAATATATATTTTTTACTCAGCATGGACCAAAGTATTCCATAATGGAAGACTCTGTATTTTGAAAGCCTTCACCATAAAGAAGTAAATCTCAGACCAGATGAGAGAGGTAAAAATTTTTGTCTGTGCATCTTTGTTATTTTATTGTTTTCATGAAAAAATCATGAAAATCAGAAAAGGACTGACATTTTGTAGCATTTTATCGGGGGTGGGGGGGGGGGGGGGTGGTGGTGAAGAAAGCTAAAGCTAAATGTCTGCTGAGTTGCAAGGTTTTGCAAATAACAAACATCTGAGGTTCTCAGCAGAGGCATAGATATTGGCAGCAAAATTTGCCAGATTCCTGCTGCAGCAAAACTGTGCCAACGTAGGGCACTGAGGGCTTTGTAGGGCACTGAGGGCTTCACAAGGCTTAGCTTGCAATTCTTCCAAGTGGCAGCCAAGACAGATTAATTCTGAATAGGAAAAAATTTTTCATAGTCCTCCTTCCTAATGAGTGGGAAAGCAAAGTGGTAAACCACAAATCGGAACAGAGAGAAAGCAAGTCCTACAAATGAGATGACATGAAAGCAGACTGAGGAAGAAATAGGAGACCTGAGAAGAGGTATTGCAAGGAGGCAAGGGGAGGACAAGCGTAATAAGGTGTGAGGAACTGGAGCAGAATTTGTGCTATGACAAAAAGTTTCTATCCTCAAAGCTTTGGATAAGCTCCCAAAATCCACAAATTTATTTTTGTACTGCTCTCAAGTAGTTATGGAAAATGTGTATCCCTCCTGGGATCTAGATTACACTTGCTGCCAGTACTGGTGTTAGTGCAAACAGGAGAGGGAGAGAGAGTTGTGATTAACATCTAATCTAGAGGATTTTAGGCTGCTGACACGGAAGTCAAAATAATTCCTCCTGATAACATTGTTTCTTCTCCCCTCCCCCCACCCTACCAGTCTGTATTTCTTTAAAAATCTAAATGCTTATCTAAGGCTGTCTTTGAAACACAAACCAATAATAAGATCAATATGATTGTGTAATTAAAGATTATACAAAAAGATGCATACAAATCCCAAAAATGGAAAATGAAGATTGTACACAAATAATTTAAATGTGAGAGCCTTTATATTTTAATTTATTTACTTTGCAGCTTTAATGATTTTTGTGCTCTTTGTGTGTCTTACTATATATATATTTCCAAGCAGAAAAAAATGAAGAGTTGCTTATTAACAGCTACAGAAATATTTTTGATTTCCCATCTTTACGAACAGAATCAGGTGGCTGGGAATGTCTACTTTCCCAAATGTGCCTTGAGGAAATATTCACAATGAATGAACAGATTTTGTTTTCTCAGTTAAATCATTCATAAAATTAAAAGCAGAGTACTGCGTTTTGCTTTGATGTATTTCAGTAGTTTCATATGACTTTAAGTTTGAACACCTTTTTATTTTATTTTATTTTATTTTATTTTATTTTATTTTATTTTATTTTATTTTAATTTTAATTTTATTTTATTTTATTTTATTTTATTTTAATTTTAATTTAATTTAATTTTATTTTATTTTATTTTATTTTATTTTATTTTATTTTATTTTATTTTTACCAATCTGTCTGCTGCTAATTCTCAGCTTGTGGTAGAGGAACTGAGACATGAACATATGCTCTGAAAGAGAGATTCTTTCACGTTTGAATTTCAGAGAGTTCTGTCACTCCTTGAGCCCAATAACCTCACAAATTAATTCCTTTTGCTTGCAGTGACATCTGTTGGTGAGGGCAGAGCTGATTAACTGCAGGGCTGGCTTCACTGATGGCATCAGCCAACAAGCTGTTTTTAAATGCAACAGATGTTTCTTCTCTCATCCCACCATCTTCTTTCCAAGAGAGAGGAAGCATTTTTGGAGGAGTTGATATAAACCTTGTTCACACTGATAAATTAAATCGCTAAATCTGGACATCTACTGTTGCTGCTAACTCTGGTGCCTAAATGACTGCTTAGCCTATGTTATTAGTCACTAAGGAGGCCATAAACACATGAACAATTCCATTTTGCATAGCCCAAGAAAGCACAAAATAGATTGGCATAATGAAAATAAATTTCTGGAAAATAATAATAATAATAATAATAATAGTCTTCCTCAGTTAGGGTGTGTGCATAGCATAATTGTGCCCTGCTTTCTTGTAGATCTTTTCATGGGGATCAAGGAAAAGGAAAAAGAAAGAGTAGCTTCTTCAATATTTTATAAAATTAAAACATTATTATTATTAATGTTCTCATCATTTTTTCTTTATTGTTGTCTTCCATAACTTTATCTAATTTGATCTTTTGTTACTACATTAAAAACTGAAGTATATATTGACAAGTAATTTTTAGATTTATCATCCACAGCTTTGTTAACATTTTAAAACAAATAAACAAACAAACCTATAAACATATGCAGAATGTTTTAGATACAATAATTCAGCTTCAAAATCTCAGATAACTTTGTCTTTTTTATTTTATTTTATTTTGATTTTTTAATTACCAGTACTAGAGGAAACAACTGGTCTTTACTTTAGAATCAAAACAGAAACATAAACTTCTGTTACACTTATAACAATTTGACCTTATATTGTTTTCAATTTCAGGAAAGAAATGTCCATTCCTTTTTTTTTTTTTTTTTTTTTTTTTTTTTTTTTTTTTGTGCTCTTACAGCTTCTATAATGGAAATACCTTGGCAAGAAGTATCTGATTATCTTATCAAGGAACAGGTTTTGGGCTCCTTTTGAAAGGAAAATAGTATATAGAACAGTTTGTTATTTTTATTTGAGTATAGAAATAAGAATGCAATGGATTAGTAAGCTTGAAAATATTAGAAAATGTAAGTTAGTAATTAGTAAGTTAGGAAACTCATCTATTTTTGCAAGTCCATGGGTTTTGTTGTTGTTTTGTCAGAAGGAAAAGGTATGGTATAGTAGGATTTGAGAAAAAAATCTGGAAAAGTGCCATATTGTTGGGCAGTTACAGATTGGCAACACTTTTCATAAACATCAAAACAGATAAAAGCAGATTGATAATGCATTACAGACCTACACCATGTGAAGAAGAGTATGCCTAAATATAGAGTTGATTTGTAGAGGTTTTATTCTCCAGCAGTGAGATTTCGTTAAATGTGTTTTGTTTCATTTTGCTGTGTTTTCTTGATGTTCTTTTATTGTTAACCTTAAAATTTTAATGAGAAGTAATTTCTTGTTTCTGTAATTACAAATCAAGTGGAATGAGATGTACCTCTATGCCAATGACACATAGAGTTGTGTTCTGCAGCAGTATGAGCTCTGTGAGGCTGTGCTTAATGGTCTCTGTTATCAGCTTTCAGCTCACATGGTCAAGGTGAAGCTTCTAAATACCAGCCAAGCATCTCTGATGGCCCACAGCACACAACATTAAAAAATAAGGATAAGGAAGGGGTGGAGCAGGGTAGGGTAGGGGTTGGAGACAGCAATATACATGTAGTAAGCATCAACTTCACACTTCCTGTCATGCCTCAGCTCCAGAGCACAAATAAAAGGGACTATACATGGAAGAAATTCATGTTTCTTTTACCATGTACATATGGCAAACTATATATACAGTTGACTTATAGGGTTATAACAGTTCAAGTTTCTGTGAGATTTCTCTGTTGGTAAACTCTCTTACAAATAACTTACATAAATTTTAACAATAATTCATGTGTTGGGGGTTGTTAGAGTCCATATACTATTTCAAGGTCATTGTCATCCATTTTCTTTACTTTGCTATATCCAAGTTTACAGCTCTACTGGAAAAATAAATAAATAAATAAAAATATGCAAAATGTTCCTGTGTGTAGAAGATTATTCTTTAAAAAAATAGCATGGATGAATGCTACAATATAGTCTGATTTAAATCTTGGTATACTGACAGTTATTTAAGCTATCATCTAATGCAATCAATTTAATTGCATGTGCATTGGCTATAATGGATTTATGTTATTTCAGGTTACTAATGAAATCAAAACCCACATTCCCTTCCAGCATGGATCTCCTCAAGACATTAGAGAGTTCTTGAACATCAAAGCCAGTAAAATATAAATATGTGGTACCAAGAGAAGTGAGTGCTCTTTATTTAAAGGTATTCTATGGAATCTTCTTTACAAAATATGCTGCCATTGGCAATATCTTTGTCTATCCCACATAAATCTCACAGTTAAAATACCTAACAAGTGATCAAATGTACAAAAAAGAGCTGATCTATTTTCTTGGAGGACATGTTCATAAAAATGTTATATGTCTAAGTGCATATGAAACTGAATATTGGCATTCACATTCCTTAAGCAGCCATAGTTTTGATGGAAAAGCAAACAACCAAAAGCACTGAAGTCACATAAGCATGTCAATACAATGAAAGAAGAATGACAGAAGGCCTGATAACAGTACTACTACCAACATATATCACAGAAAATGTCCTTGTACATGATATTGTTCAGCATAAATTCTCATCTGGATACTTGAAAATACTGATTACTCAATATTTATTTATTTATGTATTTATATGTATGGTTCTGTCCACAGGAAAACAGTTGTTCAGAGATTTCATTGAATTGCTCTTTAGCCATTTTTTGCTAAAACATATCTTAAATGGCACCAGGATTTGATAACTTAATTTGCTTTCTCAAAATATGAAAAAATACCTATTTCTAATGAACTTGAGAAACCTCTGTTCAAGTTCTGATACCATAAATTAAAGCTAAAGTTTTAAAATTATTTTGGACTTCATGTGAAATTTTCCAATTTGCTTAAGCGGTATCGGTTCTTAAGGGGAATCCAAGGTTCATACCCCTCCCTCTGTCTGCTCTTGATGCAAAGGATGTTGTCAGTTAGCAAGCTACTTGCTGTGAAAAGACAGGGAATAGTTTGCAAGAAATTTCATTGTGACTGTCCCAAGACTCTGAAACTTATCCATGTGAAACCAGAAAGTTGTGATATTTGTTTATTTATTTATTTTCCAGTGGACATTTGGGGAAGTTCAAGTATGATGAAACTGCAAAAAGGACAATGCCATTGGCCACATTGCTTAACTGCACATTTAACATGTCTGAGATCTTTGCCATTTCATTTTAATATAGTCACTGTGCTTGGCATGGGTCTCCCTGAAACATGAGGGAGCGCATCAGAGGAGAGGACGTGGTGTGCTCATACACTCATCACATAACTAATATTTCAGTACTTATATTTTTTCAATGATACATAAATAAATATAATCTATTCAACTTTATTCTTTCCATAATTTGAGTGGATAAATTAAAAAATATTTTAGGATTTTTTTTTTTCAACTTTAAAATATACAATATTTTCAAATTTCAAACAATTATAATAGATTTGAGGAAATGCAAGAAAAATAATAGCAGCTACATTTAGATTTCAGTTATATTAGCAAAACTATCTGTCCATCCTCAAAAGGGTTTGGGGGATTCTGCAGTTGCCAGAATAAACAGGTATTAGAAGATGTTAAATCCAGACTGACCTTTCTCCCCTGAGCTGTGAATATTCTTATTTTAGAAGTATGAATAATAGTCTAGTTCATTTCATACATATTTATGAAAAAAACTGTATACCTATCTTAAATCATAGCATTAAATTCTGTTAAGGCCCATAGGATGTGAGCAGGTGTTTAACTTTCTTAATTAATATTCCTCGCTTAAGTCTTTTGACACTTAGCCATCTGACCATTTGTGAGTGAGAAGAGAGAAAATAAATATAATAATAAAAAAAATGCAAGTTCCAAAAAAGTTCCTCAAACCAGAAACTTTCTCATAGTTTCAATTTTCTAAAGAGTGCGGGTTTAAATCTCTTGAAGACAGAAACTAGAACCCAGGTCTCCTATACAATAATAATGATAATGATAATAAATCACCTCTAAGAAAGCACTAGCTTGGCCATGGGTTCTCCTTCTTTGTAGGGCTATATTACACCTGGTTATGTTATATTTAAAGTTGTGTATTTTAATTTACAAATGCACTAGTGGAGAATTTTCCATATGTCAGTAATTTTGGGATGAAGAGAAAGTATAAAAAAATACAATTCACACACAGATGAACTCAGCAACTGAAAAGAACAGAGGAAATAAGAGGGAGGCAAACATATTTTGTGTAGTCTCATATGATTAGAGCAATTCCAGTTGCCAGAAAAAAATCCAGGCTAGCAGGGTATGAAGCCAACATAACCCCTCTCCCCTGAACTTTCTTTTTGAAGGTGCAAATATTCTTGCCTCTAGGATTTCTCATTTTCAAGTCAGGAAATGTTATGAAAAAATCTACTCCCAACAAAGTGTATTTATCTCAGGAATCTCACAGGAAAAGTTTCTCAGAAAAAAAAAAAAAAAGTTGCTGCCATCCAATCAATACATTCACTGTTTATACAGGTGGGCTCCTGCTGCTTTTGGTGGAGTATAGAAGGAATCTAACTCTAGTTATGATGACTTCTGTTTCTTTTCAATATTTTACTGGGGGAGGAAGTTTGAGAATGGGGTCAGGGAACTTTTGTTTGCCCCTCATTATTGGAAAAATGAAATAGACCATGTTTCAGCAATTTAGATAATCAGCAAATTACTCATTTATCCTAAATGCATTGAGCTCTGTAATTATATTTGCTAAGTATAGCATTGCAACACTTTTTTGCAGGGCCAGTGGACGATGTCATGATCACATATGTCTCTTACGTTAGGTATTCTTGTTGTTACGTTTTTTTTTTTTTTGTTTTTTTTTTTAGATATTTCACCCCACCAACTAGCTAAACCTTTTTGGATAAGGTTTGTTTGCAGTTAAGTTAAGGAGGAATTGCAAAACTGTGCACTTGATGAATAACATAGGGGCAATTTTGCTTTTAAATGTAATAAAGTTTTAATTTCCATAAACGTTTAATACATAGCTAGAATTTTAATTTCACTTAAATTCCTGATACCTCAAGACTAACACATTTTTCTCTACGTATCTTGCTATATCTCTGTCATTCTCCTCTTCCTGCCACCTCAAAATTTTAGATGAAGATAGTAGCCCTGAGTATAAGAACAATGAGTATCACCAGAGGAATGATAAGACAGCTATAAATAATGTGAACAGGTCTTTACTGCTTAATCCTAGGTCTTCTATATATCTGCACAAAGCAGGGTATATCTACAGTGTTTTTTAGAAATATCTGAACTGGTCCAATATTATCAGAATTCAGTTTTCTCATTACCAAGACACATTAACCGTTGTAATATTCTGGGATATTTTGTAATATATAACATTTCCAGCAATTGAAAGTTGGATCAAGCAAACTTGTCTCCTCTGAGTTTTCATTTGTTTAGGGTTGGATTCTACTTCTTTTCATTTATTTACTTTTCTGAAGACTGTTTCTGGGAAGACAGAAGGCTTTTCAACCTTACAATACATTTAGTCTGAGCAATTTGCTCAGAAAAAGCAGAATAGAGCAAAGCTCCAGCAGCTAATGTCAAAGGCAAGGTTTTTGATGATACCGAACTGGAAGTCTCATTAAATAATAAAGGACAATGCAAAATGTAATCAGATTCATAATGACTAAAGTCATTTAGGTACCTGCCTAATAGAGTGCAAATGGAGTTCACTGTAGATTCAAATATGAGTAAATTCTAGAGTAAAGAACTACAAGATATGAAATAAATAGTAACATATGGTAATAAACCAATAAGGAAATAGATTTTAATGAAAGTAGAGGAAAATGCTGTATTAAAAGATATCAAACTATCAACTGCAATGAATAAAACAGCCAGGAATATTGCTTGGAGAATATACAAAAGAAAAGGTCCAACAAAAAACAAATACAACAAAGAGCTCTGTACACTGCTTCTCACCAAGAATACATTTATCTGTCATAGCATCATCCCTCCCTTGATTTGTGATATAAGAAAACATTGAGAAAATTGAACTGATTTTTGCTGGGGAAGAGGAAGAATATTTTATAAGATCTTAATTTCATGTTATTGAATTTGTAAACAAATTGATAAAATTTATCCCCCTGGTAATTAACAGTTATATTTTAGTCTTGGAGAAGTTTTCAATCTGAGGAGTAATAAATTACTAAAATTAATCCTATGCCCCAAACAACTCTTTATTCAGAAATTGATCCTGAAAATAAGAACATTTAAATGATTACCTCCTACTAGATTGAGTGTTCTCTCTGCTCTTTCCTAGACTTGTACATGAACTGACACAAGTTTTAATTGTCTTATTACTGTCATATACCATTTCAATTTTTTTTAAGTTTAAACAACTATATATCATTGTTTCTGGTTCTTGTTCAAACTTTCACATTAAAATGGACTGAAAATATACTCATATGGTGTCTAAAGGATCTAAAAAGAAGGAACTTGGAGTTACTTACTATTTACTTTTCAGGTATGACAAGAAGATAGGTACTCAGAAGGTCTGCACTTGTAATTAGAATTACCTGCACCAGTGCAAACTTTCCATATTTTCACAATGAATGTTTGCACCAGGTTTGCTGCCTGCTAATGCTTGTATTGCAGCCTGTACAGTGCTGGAGGGTTTCATGTGGAGTTATGTCACTTCTGTAAGACTCCACTCTTGACAGGGTAGAACAGTATCAAAAGAACATTTTGGAAGGAAAATCCTACAGATAAGATATATAAGATTATTTATTTATTTATTTATTTATGGGGGGAGGGGTTGATTTTGCATTGTTTTTAAGAAGAGAAACATTAAATCACTCTAATTCAGCATTTTGGAGTTCTCAAGGTGTGCTTCTGCAGGATGATTATAACTAAATGGCTATAGTCAGGGTGAAGTGATAAGAGAGGCAAGGGTTGCAGCCGAGGTTATGTCCACAGGATGGAGCTGGGAAACCCATAGCTTTATTGCAAAGAAGGGAAGGCTTGTAAAGAGACCGCAAGCTTTAACAGTCACTCTGGATCTAAGCATGGTTACTGAGGTGGACATAACAGGAGAAAATTACTTGTATTGGAGGGGAATAATAGCAAAGGAGTTAGCAAACATACTAGTGCATAAATTAGAGTAGGTCCAAGGTATTAGGTTTTTCTTTTGTTTTCAGACAAAAAGTTCTTCTGCACTATTCTGTGGTTCTCCTTATCAAATAGCACCCAAATGCTTTTTCCTAGTTATTATTGTCTTTTAGTTGGTTTCAAACTTGAATACCTATCAAAATGATCCAGAATTTGAATGACTTTTTGTTTGTTTGTTTGTTTTTGTTTGTTTGTTTTAAATGATCATTTGGCAGGATTTCAGCATAAGGAAACATTAAAGAAAGTTGCAGGAATATGTTCCAGCTTGGCAGAGGAGTGTGCCCTACAAATAGCAGCTGGGAAGGAGAATCCTTTTGTTTCCAGACTAATAAGAGACTTGTAGGAAGAAAAGTACTTCTTATAGATCAATTTCCTTACAGCAACAGCAATTCAGAGTCAAGGGTTTTCTTTTTATGTTTCAGATATATGAAGTTTTCTCTTTCCCAACAGCTTAGTCATCAGCAACAATCCTCTCTACATTGAGACAGAGCTTTTAGAAACACACAGTGGACAGGACATTTCCCATGCTGGAGATGAATGGACTCTTCCCTCTAGCAAGCTGTTTGAGTGATATCTTAACTTCTTATTACACCGTGCTAGATTAGGTACAGTTATTTCTGCAGTGGTTCCCCTGAAGGGGGACAGACCACTTCATTGTACTTTTCTAGACTGGTTTAGTTGTGTGTCTGCATGTAATAAATCAAATGAGGAAATATTCTTTTGGAATTTTTAATTGAAGATTTGGAGTGTACTTAAGTAAGCTTAGGTATAAATGAAAAGTAGACATTTGTTTGTTAATCATAGAATCATAGAATATCCTGAGTTGGAAGGGACCCTTAAGGATCATCAAGTCCAACTCTTGACACCGCACAGGTCTACCCAAAAGTTCAGACCATGTGACTAAGTGCACAGTCCAATCTCTTCTTAAATTCAGACAGGCTCGGTGCAGTGACAACTTCCCTGGGGAGCCTGTTCCAGTGTGCAACCACCCTCTCTGTGAAGAACCCCCTCCTGATGTCAAGCCTAAATTTCCCCTGCCTCAGCTTAACCCTGTTCCCGCGGGTCCTGTCACTGGTGTTAATGGAGAAAAGGTCTCCTGTCTCTCGACACCCCCTTACGAGGAAGTTGTAGACTGTGATGAGGTCTCCTCTCAGCCTCCTCTTCTCCAGGCTGAACAGGCCCAGTGACCTCAGCCGTTCCTCGTACGTCTTCCCCTCCAGGCCTTTCACCATCTTCGTAGCCCTCCTCTGGACACTCTCCAACAGTTTCATGTCCTTTTTATACTGTGGTGCCCAGAACTGCACACAGTACTCGAGGTGAGGCCGCACCAGCGCAGAGTAGAGCAGGACAATCACCTCCCTTGACCTACTAGCGATGCCGTGCTTGATGCACCCCAGGACACGGTTGGCCCTCCTGGCTGCCAGGGCACACTGCTGGCTCATATTCAACTTGCTGTCAACCACGACCCCCAGATCCCTCTCTTCTAGGCTGCTCTCCAGCGTCTCATCGCCCAGTCTGTACGTGCAGCCAGGGTTTCCCCATCCCAGGTGCAGGACCCGGCACTTGCTCTTATTGAACTTCATACGGTTGGTGATCGCCCAGCTCTCCAACCTATCCAGATCCCTCTGCAAGGCCTTTCCACCCTCATTCGAGTCCACAACTCCTCCAAGTTTGGTGTCATCAGCAAACTTGCTCAAAATACCTTCTATTCCTACATCCAGATCGTTTATAAAAATATTGAAAAGTACCGGCCCTAAAATGGAGCCTTGAGGGACCCCACTAGTGACCGCCCACCAGCCTGACGCAGCCCCATTTACCATAACCCTTTGGGCCCTGCCCGTTAGCCAATTGCTCACCCATCGTATGATGTTTTTATTTAGCTGTATGGTGGACATTTTGTCCAGTAGGACATGATTATGTTTGTTCTTAATTCACTTAATTATGCATCAATAAAGGTATATTTGTTAATGCTTTTGAGGGTACAGCTGTTTTGTTTTTGGATGTTGATTACCTTTGTCTTCCTAATTCTCTCATACAGTTGACTAGGAAGGAACACTTGAAAAAGAAAAATAAATAAATAAATAAATAAATAAATAAATCACTCCCTTAGAACAGTAAATGTCTCACCTTTTCAGAAAGTCATGCACATAATTTGAAAAAGAAGGGTTCTGCTAAGACTATCTATGGTAAAACAGAAGGAAGAAGCTTGGAGTGTCTCAGACTTTATTTTCTACTGGTAGTTATTTGACAACTGTGTAGTATTAGCTCTGAGACTGAATTTCTTTATACATTTTTTTTTAAATGTATTTAATTTTGTATATTTTGCAAATCACTAGAAGCAAAACAGATATTGAATTGTAAATCAATGGGAAATTTTAAATCTAAAAAGTTGAATAGCAAACGTTTCCATTATCTTTGAGAATCTGTTGTTTATTAGTTTATTGACAGCACTTTCCCCTAGAGTCAGAAAGCTCCTTCACTAGCCTCAGATAGCCAGCTGACTATGCAGCTAGATTTATAAAACCTGAATCTGGGCTTGCAGGTGTTTTGTCCAGAAGAAGTAAGAAATATTTCTGTATCTTGTCAAGAGTGGAAGAATTACAGGCTATAAGTTGCCAGATACATTGTTTAAAGTTGCCACAGAACAAGGTTCCTGTGCTGTCAGACAGAATAATTTCACAGAGCTCAGAACTACCACTTTTATCTTTATTTTTCCCTTTCCCTCTCCCTCTCCCCCTTCCCTTTCCTCCCTTTCCCCTCCATTTCCCCCTCCCCCTCACCCCTCCCTCTCACCCCTTTCCTCCCACTCTCCTTCTCTGCCCCTCCCCCTTCCTCTCCCTCCCCCACTTCCTCTTCTTATCTCCCAATCTCTCCCTCTCTCCTTCTCTCCCTCCTTCTCCCCATTCCCTCCCCATCTTCCCCTTAGCCTTCTTCTCCATTCTTTCTTCCCCTCCCTTTCCTCCTTCTTCCCCTCTCCCCTCCCTCTTTCTCCCCCTCTCCCACTTCCTTCCTCACCTCCTCCTTCTCTCCTTCCCTCTTCTTGCCCTCTTCTTTCCCTTTCCCTTTCTTCATTCCTTTCTCTCCTGTCTTTCTTCCTTCCTTTCTCTCCCTCTCTCTCCTTCTCTCTTCCTCTCTCTCACCCCTTCTCTTTCTCCCTCTCTCTCTCTCTCCTTTGCTCTTTCTCCCTCTCTCTTTAAATACATTTAATTAAAAATAATAATAATAAAAAATAACTGTATAAAAGCCTAGGCAATTTAATTATATTATATGGCAGCAAGATTAGCTACCTACACTCAGAAATTATGTATTCAATGTATACAGTATACCTGAACAATTTAAATGTATGAAATGATAGAAATAGAATTTCTTATGTTAACTTAAAATATGAACAAGAACTAATAAAATTATCAAAATAATACATGATATATTCATTTTAAAATCCTTTTTCATTTTAAAATCCTTTAAATCAATCATGAGGTCTTTCAACTTAGCTGAAAGTATAACTTATTCAGAAATATCTATTAATTTTCAAAATATGATTTAATCTTTTCAACTCTGGTGAAATAAATGTAACTGCAAAACTGAAAGGAATATCAAGGAATAGTAGAATCCCTATTAAAAACTATATTTGATTCTGGTCAAAAGCATACACATAATTGTCATTTCATAATTACTTTCTTGCCTAATGATTGTTTGAAGCTTGTTTACACAATTAGTTTCCTCTGTCCTCCTCACTCCCAAAAAGTCTGTCAGCTATCCCAAGTAAAATAGCCACTTAAATAATAGCATTTGTCTCGGAAAGTGGAATTCTATGAAAAACATTTTTGATATGCCTTCAATAAAATAGTCATAATGTAATACAAAATGACCACTGCCTAAGAGGTAACGTATTTGCATTCATAAAGCTCCAGGCAATTTTTTATTTCCCTCCCTCATGAGTCAAACAAACATGACATTCAAAATTGCATGCTATATTGTGATTATCTGGGGACATAATTCAAGTCATCACACTAATAGGCTAACAAAGTCATACAACACTTGTTGTGGAACCAAACTTAGACTGAGCATTCATAGCAACTGTTTGAGTTACAGCCGCGCAAAATGCACTATAAATACTACAATTACAGACCAAAATATACTAAAGAACATTATGCTGAATAATCAACCTTTCAGAACTAGCAAATGTCATATTTTTCAGCTCAGTCTGCAAAGCCTGAATAACAGGCCTTTGTATTTTCTCCAAGAACAGCACAGACTTGTGTTTAAGTACTGATGGTACCATGAAGCCATGGGTGAGTGATTTACGTTGGTCTCTTTCCCCTTCAGAAGTGAGAGACACAAAGCTGAATACTAGATATCATTCTCAAAGACATATGCTGACATTTTTCTGCTCTCAAAAGAATTTGGTTCGTTTGACATTACATATGATACTGGGTGAGGAGGGGCTGCTGGTGCCCATCTCCTAGCTACTGACCAACAGGGCACCACTGACTGGAGAACAAGTAGGATTTGGGGTATCTGGTATAGCAGACATCCCCAGTTGTCCTCTCAACATCCTTGCCACACTGGGTATTACAGCCATCAAGTATCCCCTGTGCAACATCCTGTCTCTTTCATGTCAAGAAGATTGCTGCAAAGTGTCCAATTATATTTCCGTACTACCACCATTTCATTTTGGAAAGAAAATAAACCATTCAAGTGACATTAAATGTTAACTAAATTTAGTTAGCATACAAAGGTGAGAAAGGGTCAAATGCACCAGGAGTTAATTTAAGAGTTTAATAAAGGAAACTTTATCTTCCAACCTTTCAATGAAACATTAAAAAATCCTTCTTCACAGAAATTTATTTGGGAGCACCTAAAGTGTTCTGTAGTGGATGAGTGACATTTTTCCATGAGACTCCTAGGCAGCCATTAATATACATGTATACTTTTTTTTTTTTTTTTTTTTTCCAGATAGGGAAGTCTGTTCTCTGCCCCCTTCTGTTGTCATCTGCAGCTAGGAGGACTCTGTTTTGAGTTTGGCTGATCAGCCTTCCCCTCACAACCACACAATAGATATCTTTATTATCGCAAATATATTACATTAACCAATGCATCTGTACTCACACTCCAGAATATTTAGTGTACATAACTTCTTTTTATTCATCTTTCACTTCACATATTACTGAATCTTTTTTTTTTTTTTTTTTTTTTCCTCTTATGCTCAGTCTTGGCTCTCAGGATAAGCATAATTAGACATTTCATATTGCAATCTTCTACTTTTTATTTTTTTTTTTTATCTATTTTTATACTTTAAAATGCAAACATTAAATTAATTGCAACTGCACTAAGTGTTCTGTGGTACTGCACAAAAACAAACAAACAAACAAACAAACAAAAAACATGTTAACCTGGGTTGTTTACATCAGTATGTGAGGCTAGCTGATTTTGTAAAATGGATTGTGATTGGTGATGTGTAATCATAGGTTTAGAAAAAAATATTACAAAATTAGAGAAAGAAACATGGACACCTTTACCTGGTATTCTGGTATTAACTTCCAATGAATGAAAGGGTAAGAAGCAGAGTCTCTGATGCCCTGTCCCAGTTAGTATTCTCTAAAACTAGAGTGCTACTTTTTATTGTTCTTGACGATGATAGGTGGTAATTAATTATTAAGCCAATTAAAGCTGGTTAGGTTTTAGTGTATGAAAGCCTGGAGATTAATTAATGACAGAGATGAGTACAAACCATCAGGATAGTCTTTTGTTTCCATAGTTTGATATTTTTGAGACAATCAGGACAATCTTCTCTAGGAAGTCTTCAGTTTGATTGTAGTACCTATTATTTGATATGCTATATATTTACTGTATTGATTTACTTAACATTTGATTTTGGTTTTGGGAATGAACTGCTTTCAAGGTGTTCGTAACAATTAGGATTAATAATTATAATAGTTTATTTCTAAAATTACTCTAAAATATTTTACATAATTCATGCTCTAAGAATCTATAATGGCAGATTTCTCTTGAAAATGCAATGAGCCAGCAGATTCTGGGTCTTACTTGTGTTACACACACAAATTTTAAAGATAAATGTGGCAAGACTTTAACATTCATCTGCAAAACAATAGCTTATGGTAGAGGGCACAAGTATTTTACTACTAGCTCACATAGAAAATATTCAACAAGAGGAATTTAATGTGATGAGGATATGAAAGGTTATAAGGACCAATTTTTAACTTACTGAGAAACTCTTTGAAAAAAAAAAAAAAAAAAAAAAAAGAAAAGAACAAAAAACCTCTCCCATTTATTGAAATCGGCCACTAACCTTATTTCATTGCCTCTTTGATTCCTTGTCCAAGAAAAGGATCATTTCTAAGTCCAACACTCTAATACAATTGTCAGTATAAATCACCAGGAATCCAGAACAAGCCTTTGGAAGAACATCTAAAATTAATTTGGCAGCTGAGGCACATAACTGACACCTAGAGATAAAAAAAAATAGAAAGCTATAAACCTCTAATAAATGATTATACATCACCACAGATACTCATCCCACTTACATTTAGAAAAAGAACAGCATAATGTTTTTACATGTAGCAACATCTTTGTCAATCACCTCATATAAACTTGTTTACTTGATGGAAAATAAGGAAGTGTCCAGAAACAAAAATTAGCTCCTGTCTATTTTAGGTTATTCACGATCCCTCCTTAGAGTATCTATTTTCACCATAGTATTTGTGGGTTAGTGTTCATAGGATATTTTTTATTTGTTTGTGTGTCTTCAACTGACAGGCTATTGTCTTGTTGCATATTTTCTCCACTTTTGATAGATCACACGTGGCACTGATGTCTGACATTTTGCTTAAAATAGTGTTATTATCATGCATAGAATCACTGTAATTCTATTTTTCAGCAACAGAAATACTGTGGCCCTGTCATGAGTTTTTCTCAGTCTCTTCATTAGCTCCGCTGAAGGGATGGCATTATCAGATTCCTAAATGGCAGCAGAGATATTTGCCATTAGAAGAAAACATGACATTTTCCATGTAGAGCATTGTGTTCACCTGTAGTGAGGGACTAGTGATTTTGTGAAGGATGGTGTTCTCTGCCCTTTAGAGTCACTTGTGGAAGTAAAAACAACACAGTAAGGTTTGGAGCAATAGGGAATAATGTCCTACACCAGTGTCATCCCTGAACTGATCACCTGGGGTACTAAACAAACTTTGTGAGAAAAGTGTTATTTAGAAAATATAACTGGGTTAATGTAATAACATTTGAGGACTAACTCTGAGTGCAAAAAATAAACACATGACCTCTGCTACTTATCTTCCAGACACAAGTACTTGCTCCTCAACTCACATCGCAAGGTATAGAATTTTGTTTTAGATTTTCTTTGATATTTTCAAATGCTGGAGAGAAATAGCTGTGTGTGAGAGCTACTTGGCTTCAGGTTAAAAAGAAAAGAAAAGAAAAGAAAGCTACAGCCTATGTGAAAGCCAGTTAGAGCCAAAGAGCCAATTACAACCCAATTGATTTTTCTTGGCATTAAAAAACAACAACAAAATCAATGCAAAATACAACTCCACCACCAATTTACTTGTAATTTTTTGGTGGTTTTGGATGTTGGTTTAACTGATAATTATGTCTATGTGTGAGAAGGAGAGTTTTTATGTTTAAAATAGATAAATTACTTGTGGAAGAAATTGATTTTTAAAACCTTGTTACAGTAAAAGGAAGAAATATTTAAACAAGGTGTTCTGCCATGTGAAAAATAGGAAATCTGATAATTATGTTTCAAGCACACTGTCACTTAATTGAAGTATACTTAAAATGCATTTCCCACAGTTCTGGTAAATGGAAGAAAATGAACTGATTTTCCGTGTGTGAAACACATTGCCAATACCCTCTAGCTATGCCTTCCAATCTCACCCCAGGTATATTTGTTCACCTGTTGTGGATTCATTTCAGTTGCAATTTTATATTTATTAAAAGAAGTGACCATCTCTTCTTATATGAATATACAACACAAAAAGCTCATAAGAGTTTGTAGGTGATATTAATAGGAGGAGAGCAGTGTATTCAGCTCATCGTCCTTTCTGGTAGAAATTTATATACACATCAGGTCTGATATCTGGTTACTGAATAGAACCATGTATATTTTGGAAAAGATGGTCTTTCCATTGACCTAATATGATGTATTGTGGAAATAAGATGGTATATTAATTGTCCTGATCCCACTGGATTCAAAGTATCCCTTAAATATAATTGTTTTGTTAGCAGATAAATTACCATTTATCTGCTAACATAAAAGGAATAAATATAATAAAATAATAAAAGGAATAAAATAATAAAAGGAATTTATTTATTTATTTATTCGTTTTATACACATGCATGTGTATGCTCTCAAAATTAATCATACAGAAATTATAGCTAAGATACTGGGTATGTAAATAGTTTTATAACAGTAGTCTCTTCTAGAGTCTTAGGCTTAGCAGGAAAGGAATGTATCTATGCATGTGTTTGTATACATATATATATATGAGTGAGCACTGGGTATATGGATTAATATATATGTGTACCTATATACATAAACACATGTATGTACACTCATGTATATTTAACATGTATCCATGTTAATATAAGTGTTAAGGCATTTAGAACAAGCACTAGCTTACAACAAGAAATGAAAAATATATGGACTTTGTAAAAAACAGGGTAGTAGGAATGAAGACAGATGTTCATCAAATGATTTTGTTAAGTACAACACTTTAGACTGTTATTAAAGTCTTTTTTTTTTTTTTTTTTTTTTTTTTTTCAAGTGCACGGTGAAAGCTATAGCTTTGCAGTACCCCAGTGAACATCATTAAACTAATACAGTGAACTTAGGCTATGTATCTGTCATTACCAAGCCTCACAAAGATATTCTGATTAATGATGCATACTACAGATCTCACAGATGCCAGACAGATGTTCAGAGAAAAATAATGTTTTTTGGCTTAAGAAGTAAAGTATAAATCATATATACACACACCTAGTGGAACAAATGGAAAGTATTCCTAAGTGAATTTGCAATCTACCTCCGATTTATTTTTAGTTAGATTAGATACATGACACAATGTCCATGCATTTCAGCCTTCTAGATAAAACAATAGATGAAAAGACCATAGAACCTACTAAAAGCAAAATCTGCTCAGTTACTGAGAATAACTTTTGCTGTTAGGTACTCCCCTACCTCTTCCATCTGTATGCCTCTCAGAGCAGGAGCCTCAGCACTCAGCTTCTTGTTAGTGGAAGGAGGAAAGGAAAGGAGTAGATGTCATCATCACAGTTCCATGGACAGGGAAAAGCAGCCAGCTCACAGCCACTGTCATATCCTTTCTTCTAGCCTGTGCTTCTACTTGTTTGAAAGTATCTGATACTGCAGTGGGAAGAGACTGACTTTCTTTCTAGTGATGTTAATAAAATATCTGATACTGCAGTGGCAAAAGACTGACTTTCTTCCTAGTGATGTTAATAAAATTCACAGCATTGATTGTTCTACTTCCACAAACAAGCTCCTAAGTCAGCAAGTGTATGGAAGCATGTTAGTAGGCAGGAGTGCTGTGATGGGTCAGAAACCTTTTCAAGTCTGGAGAAAATCAGTTTGTCCATCAAGCAGAAAAAAAAGAAAAAAAAAAAAAGAAAAAAAAAAAAAAGTGCAGGGCTCACCTGCACTCAAATATTGCACTTATGGACTGCTTGGAGAGTATGTCTGTAGATTGTATAGTAATCTTAATATTTAGCTTAGTGCTGTTTAAAAGCCTTACATGTCCCAGAGGAAGAGAGCTATTTTCTGAGTCTTCTACTGTTGGAGTAATTCTATGTGTTTGGCTATGTAACTTTATCTAACTAGATATTTAGAGACAAAGACTTTCTCTTTACCTATTTATGAGCCTTCTGTAATGCTTTGGATACAGAACTTTTGCTTGGCCTCTTTCAGGGGGCAGTGACAGGAAACAGCAACAGGGAGTGACCAAGGGCCTCAGTTTACATATTTTAAACTATATCAAACCAGCTTCTAGAAGCATTCACTATACCAAAGTACAGTGAAAGAAGCAAGGTCACTAAAGAAAGGAGTCTAACTGTACTTGATGAATAGTTATACTTACACTATTTCCAAGGCATCAAGGAGGAATTGGACAGCTTGGAATATCATAGTCACAAATCTAAGCATTACAATATAATTATTCCTATTTACACAGTTAACTAATAAAGAAAGCTGTCTTCTATGTCCACCCACATTTCCCACAAATATTGCTATCTCAAGCATTGCTTGAGTTGATCCTCCCCTACCTTCATATCTGAAATCATCTATGAAACTGTGAGTGGAAAGAAAATCTGAAACAGTTCAACAAACCTGAATGATATCTGAATAATCCATATTGCAACCTTATCTGCCTCTATGTCATTCTTCTGCCCTCCAAACACTTGATACAGTTTCTGCATTTTGTTTACCTGAACTAAGGAACAGCAAAAGAAACCTTGTAAGTGGGTCACTCTGTTCCCACTTACATACATGTTGCTTTCAAAGGAAGCAGCAGAACTGTTGCTCTTCTTGCATGTGAGTGGACAAGAAATTCAGTTTTGGGACAGATAGGGAAGAGCAAGGGAAAAGGTATAGAAGACTCCGTGGTTAGGCAATTACCCTATCCCAGCCATTTGTTGTTGTTGTTGTTTTTTATTTGTTCACAGCTCTTCACAGTTGCCAGAGCATGACAAATGCATCAAGCTTAGTTACTGCATGTGAGCTTTCTGCAAGGCACAAGATTTTTAGTCACACTGCATTAATAGTGAGAACAGGGCAGAACACCCATGTACAGCAGAAAAAGCAAATAATAATGGATTTTGCTAGCTTACCAAACAATTGCTCAATTTTCATCCACTCTTCAACTCAGGGTCTATATTGATTATGTGATGCATCCATATTAAGGATTTGAAAGCAATCACTTATTGCTCTCAGATCCTTGTCTCTGATTTGGATGATAGCAAATACGGAAGATACAAGATCATTTATTCATTTATTTAAAATGTTGCATTTATTACTTTTCATTGTACTATATATTGAGTCTGGACAGACTGTCTTTGCTTCACTTGGGCAGAACTTAAAGAACCAAAGCTGTTTACTTTCTACAGTTTTTTGTCGTTGTAGTTGTTTGTTTGTTTTTCCCGGTGTTGATGAACTCTTAATCTGATAATGTCCTCATCTTCTATCTTCCTCCAATGTAGCTTTAAGGATGGATCAGATGGATCTAAGTTCTTGGAATGGCAAGAAAAAAAAAAAAAAAAAAAAAAAAAAAAAAAAAGGCTTATGTTTTTTTTTTCTTTTTCACCTACTCAAAATAATAGAATAACAGGAGTAAATGTAATAATGACTCTCAGCAGGTTAATTATAACATTACAGAATTTCATCAGTGAATTTAAGTCAGTTTTAAGGGGCCACACTGCTGCCATATGATGATACCAATTTTGTAGATCACGTGAGTTCACACAATCACAGAAACATTGGCTGGAAATCCAAACTATGCTCCAAGCAGAACCATTACCAACACTGTGCTTCAGTGTTGTTACTTCTTGAATTAGATGGAAGCTTCGCAACCTCTCTGGGTGACCAGAAAATGCTAAAGGAGGCAGCATCAGAGACCTTATTAAAGTCAAAATATTCTGTGTTCACCAGTGTCTCAGACTGGTCAAGCAAGATTTCTATTGAAAAATCCTTGTTGATTGCTTCAAAGTTCTTCTGTGTACTTCATGTACGTTTAAACTTCCTACACAAAATAGTAGGGTCAGCTTACCTGTCACTGACTCAAAATGTATCCTGTCTGTCTTAAGCAACAAGATCAAAAAGCACTAGGACTGCAGTTGTGTTTTGTGACCAAGTGGAAACATATATTTGTCTCAGTGGGTCAGATATCCTCAGATTCACATTGGTGAAATATCAGTGCAAATTGTCAACCAAACTAAAAATGAGCAAGACCACCAAAGATAATCTCTGTAGTTCACCTCTGTTTCTTCTATTGGATTAGGCTTTTAGGATTGTAGGAACACAAAATAATTATTGGTTTCAATTATGTCAATTGATGCTAACCCAAATGTTTTGTGTTTCCAGGCATTTTGCTAGGGCAGATAAATACAGAAATTAATTTGTTTTAGTTGGTAGGAGAGTGAAATATAGAAAGAAGGAGAGTGAAGTATGACCATTTTGTCTGCAGTATATTAACTAATGTGGGGGAATTATGGGTTATTTTGGGTCTGTAAAATGTTCTCTGGTGCATACTGATCAATTTTTATGATGTGCTACAGAAATGCACTGTAACTTTTTAATTTATTGACAAATATATGAACAGTGTTATTATAAAATCAAAGGTAAAATTCAGTGTGTTGTACCTTCTCTTCAAGTTGTTGCTATTATCAGTTAAGAATAAGACTACCTTCCCAACAGAATAACCTTGTTATAATAACAAATTAACAAAAATATTAACATCATAACTGCATTAAAAACATTCTCACTATTTTTTTAAGATTTCAAGTATGGACAAAATAATGTCAAGAGCCCACTTTACTGAATGTGTTGTTGTTGTTGTTATTTGTTTTTCTTTTTTTTTTTTTTTTTTTTTCTTCTTCTTCTTATTTTTTCTTTTTTTTTTCCCTACATTGGCATATTTAGATACCTGTCTTGTAGCCTTGTAGACTGAATGAGGTAGTCTTCATTTCATTTCAACTTCAAGCTTGTTGTTAGTTTTTAGAGAAAAAAGATAGGATAGTATTAGAAACACTTGTGCCTTACACATCATTAAATGTTGTATTTGTTGCCATAATTGTATGCAGAGTTTTAACATGGGATTAGGTTTGCTTAGGCTTGTGCTCCATGAACAAGAGATGTGCGAGTGTACCTCTTTCACAGTCACAGGTAGAAAGAATTATGATTTACCCTACTCCTGTAGAGGGGTAAACAAAGGGGTTAAAACACACTAAGTTAGGTCTTGAAAAACTGTAAGATTCCCTCTTGCTTCAAGAGTAGAAAGCCTGGGGTGAATTGAACACCCTCTGGAGTTGTCTCAGATCTCAGTCTGAATTAATTGAAGAAGCAGCTTGAAACTAAGGTATCCCATGTCATTAGTACCTCATCTCCTTGGTACTGGGTATCCTAGCACTTCAGAAGTGACCCAGTTCAAATGCATGACTGCATTTCTGTTGAATTAGACAGAACATGGTATGGAGCTCATCAGGCACAAAGGAGCATGTCTGCATGAAATTAATGTGTCAAAAAGTTTTGACCAAATTTGAACTCACAGTGTGGGTTTGCAACAGATCAGTGATTTGTGTTAAACATCTGCAGCCTCTTTGATCTGATGTTAAGAGACCTAAAAGTGGATATTCCTGAACTATATCCTGAGTGACATTCAGATTCCTTTCCTTAACTCATTGGTATTTCTTTTACTACTTCTTTTTGTATAAAGGGACAACTGTTAGATGTAAGCTCTAATTCAGTTGTCTCATTGATGTCTATGTGAAAACACTCCATATCTTCTTAAGATCCATTGGCCTAAACACAGGAAGATGGAGTATTGTAATTTATTATTTGGATATGGAAAGTTTACCCCCTCTTCTCACTGCCTTGTTTGGATTAGTGAAAAGGTGTACATATCAGTTTTTAAGATTTTGTAAGGTATCAGTGCTTCTCTGTCTCCTTGAATGGCTATTAAAAAGTCATAATATTTTTGGGTAGCTCAGCAAACCCCACTGTGTACAGATACACACACTACAGACACGTTCCCACAACGTCTATTGATATGTGCACTGCTTTAATTAGTGTCTTGCAGGACCAGAAAGACACCAATCAGTTGAGATTCAATGAGACACGTGTAAGACAAAAAGTGTGAAGAAAAATACTGACTTCCCACCCAGAAAAACACTCAAGAAAGCTGTTGCAGGAATTCAGCTTTCCTAAGCAAGGGAAAGATGATTCTGATATGCATGCTAGCATACCAACCTCACAGTGCTCCTCACAGTGCTCGTTATTAGGAGGAGACATGATCAAGGTTGTTGGGCTGCAGCTGGCACTGGCCATTATAGAAATACAGACTCACTAGTGGAGAAGATTGCATGCCCACCTGCCCACATGTGCACACATGCTAGATATAATTTGAAATTCAGAAAAGGAAAGCCCTTCAGGGAGCACTCTACCTTACAGATCCTTAGGGTGAAGTGAGAGAAGTAAATAATTCTGCCTTATAAATTCTCCAGATAAGTATGTGAGAGTAGAAAGCAACACAATTTTTCTATTAGTTAAATTTCTATTGTTATTTGAAAGCGCTAAAGGTCCAGAGAAGCATGAGGCTAGAAAACACTATGTGCTATGATACTGTAGGTAAATTCATTTATCTCTTTTTCTTTACTAATGTTTACCAGTTTACATTAAGCTGTTTAATAGTTTTCTCAATCCCATCTTTCCTACCCTCTAAAATGTTAGTTTCTTGATTTCAACAAGTTTAACAGGATACTTTTGGAAAAAAAAAAAAAAAAAAAAAAAAAAAAAAAATATCATATGAAGCCATCTTTAT
>NC_048926.1:66395140-66414013 GCF_011077185.1 Oxyura jamaicensis
AAAAAAAGTGCATATAAGGTATTTTTAGTATGCAGTTTATTTTATTTTATTTATTTATTTTTTAATAGTCCTTTTTCTGTTTTCTTGTTGGTGTACTCATTTCTATCTAATCTGCATAAGCCATTTTTCATGTGTGATAGCTATCCTAGCCAACAGATGGTGCTGTGTATAACATTTTTATGATATTGTATAACAAAAATATGTTACAGCTAAACTGTACAGGTAACTACTTTGTTAGACAATAAATGTGAAATTGAAGTTCACAATAATAAATGCTTACCATAAAAATTAGAAGAAAAACAATAAGTGCTGAGAGGCACTGATGAATGTTCACTCCAGCATGCAAGTGGGGAAAGATAGAGCTACATATGTAAATCTGCATGTAGCATCAACACTACTGCTCTCAAGATCTTCTGAAAAATCAGGCCTACAAGATAGGAGATTTTAAGCACATTAAAATTATCACTGTCTGGTCTGATTCCTGCTCTCTAGAATTAATACATTTTATCTAAATTGAAACATAAAATCTAGTAACCCATAGGTACATGTATAACTTTTATAGGACTACTCTAGTAAATAAGACTTACGAAATACAATTTTAATTAAAAATCACTTGCATCAAGTACCACTAATGTTTCAGTGTATGCTAATGCTCCAGCAAGCAAACAATTCAGTAAGTTATTGGTATCACACATTATGTAAAATTAATCATGTGCATAATGAAACAGAGAACAGACTTTCAGTGTTTTCTGTAGGCCTGATCTTTCTTTTTTTAAAAAAAGATGGGAACATCACTGAATAAGACATAACTAAGCAGAGTACAGTGAATATATTCAAATTTCACCACGGAAATATTAGGTAACATAATAATGATCACAAATCACTGATTTCTGTACAGTTACTTACCAACATAAAAATTTATCCAACAACATATTAGCCAAATATTAAATACCAAGAGCAGCACTGAATTGTGGTAAAGTTGTTATCAGTATCACCTTTTGTAAACTCTTTCATTTCAAATTTAGATTTTATCTGTTTATTTGTATATTTATTTTTCAAAATTCCTACTTCTTTAACTAGGTGATAGTTAATCCTGTTTATTCAGTCACAGTCATCTTGCTGAATTGAAGTTAATACATATTTCAGTTAACATTTAAATTACATAATGAAAATGTGAATACTTTTCCAACATTTAAAAAAAATACAAAAATCCAATAAAGAAAGAAACATATACTTATTTTATCTATTTATTTACTTATTTATTTTTGTTTTGTTTTTCAGGAATTTTATATTAAAGACTGTGGAATCCCATTACCTTAACAGGGCACAGCCCACATATCAGTGAATGCTAAAACAAGATACCTTAAGTCTGACAAACATCAACACTCAGGTCCTTGTTTGGAAGGAGAGATATTTCTAAATTTTGAAGTCTTCAGCTTTTGTCAAGAAAACTCTAAAGTTTGGCAAATCAGTCTTCTTTTTACATTTTTGAAAAACTGAATTACTGATGATAATTACTGAAAATACTTCAGCCAGTTCTACACTTTCTGGTGACAGTGACCAGTTGTTTGAATACCTATGTATGTAAGCAAATGCTCTTAATCAAACATTGATCAGTGTTGTTAAAGAATTTATAAAATGGACATATGCAGTATAGTTAGGGAACACAAGGATCATTTTATATATTTGCAGCAAACATTTCTCCCTTTTTCTTCAACAAAAACAAAAACCCCAAATTCACACACACAAACATCTGCCTTTTTATTTAGCTTTATATATTTTATTTAATCGTATATTAATAATATAAATGGTTAAACATAACAAAATACTGCAGTGATTTGGCTGCATGCTGAGATTTTTTTAATTGAAACAATTGCTGGAGGAAAAATAGAATATGTTTTGTTTTGAATTTTTTTTTTTTTTTTAAAAAAGAACACTATTATTGAGTGAAAATTATATAACCTTAAAACCACTTTCAAGTATGGCTGCACACAAAATGTTTTTCAAACTTTCTTTCCCTCTTTCTCACTCCCTCATGCTCCTCTTGTGAGTAGGGGAGTACTGAGTTGCTATATCTCAACTATTTTTTATTATTCTTTTGCAGACTTTATTCCTGTTCACCTACAGTTTGTCTCAAAAAGTTCTCAGTATTGCTTTCCTGAGAGAATTTGGAAATAAAAGCAGGGATACTGGCTGCTGGTACTTAGGCTATATAATTTTCCATTTCAATCCAGATCAGTGAGACAACTCTCTCTCTGGTATGCTTGGTGGGTGAGTGATAGTGGACTATCTCTGAAGATGAACAATAACATTTTGCCACAACAGGACAGTAAATGGGACAGGTTCACTTATGAAAGGAAAGAAGCACGGACAGCTTAGTCCTCAGTAGGATTGTACAGGGAAGTGAATGTAGAGGCCTAGGATGAGTGTTGGCAGTAAAACTTATGTACAGCTGGTAAGACAGTACAGGGTGATGTAACCTAACTAGTTATCTGATGTTTCTCCTTTTGCAGTATTAATAGCATACTTTTATCCATCATCTGAATTTTATGCTGCACTGTTCTGAACTACACTATTCCATCCTCTCTGTCTCTTGTTGTAGGAGGATCCTACTGATGTAAAGACCCAAAGGCAGTAGTGACTGCACAGAGTTGTACAAGGACAGGCTGATAGAACTTGGCCTGTTTATCCTAGAAGAGAGAAGACTGAGGGGAGACCTCATCAATATGTATAAATATCTAAGGGGCGGTTGTCAAGAAGATGGAACTAGGCTCTTCAGTTTTGCCCAGCAAAAGGATGAGAGGCTATGGGCAAAAACTGAAGCACAGGAAGTTACAACAGAATATGAGAAAGTATTTCTTTACTACAAGGATGACAAAGCACTGGAACAGGTTGCCCAGAGAGGCTGTGGAGTCTTCTTCTCTGGAGATATTCAAAACTTCCCTGGATGCCATCCTGTGCAATATGCTCTAGGTGAACCTCTTCTGCAGGGGGGGTTGGACTAGGTGATCTTTAGAGGTCCCTTCTAACCTCAACCGTTCTATGATTCTGTGATTTACAATAATAATACTACCAGAGAGCCGTCCCCTCATGCTCCTAGAATGAAGGTTTCAAGTATTACCACTGATGCTGAAATTCCCATTCTTTCTCTTAGAGATTCTAGGTTTTAATTAATGGATCAATTACTTTGAAATACTTCTAACTAAATGTCTAAAATGCAGTCTCACAGCTATTTAACCCAGTGGTAAAATGTAAGCTAAATTTTGAGAGGAAGGAGATACCAAACACATTGCGTAGATCAATAGATACACTGGCAGAGCACTGGTATTTATGTCTGTTTCAGCCAGCTGAGCAGCCCTGACTTCATTTCAGTAAAAGTGTGTCTTACAGCTGTGTTTAAAGAAATAGCTTCCATCCTTCCTCCTCACTTACTCTATGCCTCAAGCCAGATATGTCCTTACTGTGTATTATTTGCACCGTACACCTTCCCAGCCATCAGCAGCATTGGACTCCCCAGTCTCCCACATGACCTAGAACATCCTTGCTTTCTCAACACCTGTGTTGAATTTGTTCTATGGCTTTTGTCTTCCTGTTACCTGTGGGATGCACAGGGACAACATCAGCCCACACTTGGATAGCCCCAGAACAAGCTACTTCAATGGTCTGGTTGTGTTTTTGTGGCCGGGTAGGTGGAAATCAAGTGGCATGGGAAAATGGTTGTAGTACAAGTCACTTTGTAGTACAATTACACATATAAGAAAGATGATGCGGTATTTCTCCATGGCTATGAGATATATAGAGCTGTGATTCTGGGCCTCATCTAGTTACTCTAGTTACTCACACCAGTATGAAAGCATTGAATGCCCTGTGTAGGAGAGGGACCCATTAGTTCCCAGGCTTCATGTGGGACCATTGCCAGACCTTGCACAGCTTTATCCTGCCCCAGTTCTGCTGCTTTTATTCTTACAGCCCTTTTGGCTTTGTTACCTTCATTCAGGACTCAGATTCCTTCATCTAGGAAAATAGCTACCATCAGACTGGAATGTGCTGCTGGGCTAAACAAAGGTTTATTAAGAGCCTTTTAAATGAAAGTGTGGACAGTCAACTTGCAAGCATTTATGTGCTTATTCACAATATAGCTATTTTCTGAGAAATATTTCATAATGCCAAGAACTGTCCTCTACCTGAGTTGCTCTAACTACATTATTTCTATGTACTTATTGAGGTCATGGGTACAATATGAAAGTCTTGATTTTCACAGAGAAAGAGAGCCTTTCCTCTTGAAAAACATGAACTGAGATTCATATTTATTGTATGATTTTTTTTTTATTAAATAGCACTGTCTATGTGATAGATATTTGATGATTCTGATGATAGAGAGGACTGTCTTAATAAGGGAAGGTCTTAGTTATGACTGCCATTCCTCATTACATCTTGTTGGACCCTAACAGGAGCAAAACCAGGAAGAATCACAGGATATCGTGAATTCCCTGTAAGATGGATATGAAATGTCAGCAACTTTAACGCACAATACCACTGCTTTGTCAAAATTAGTTATATGTGTTATTGTGTTGAGAATATTTGACTGATATGGTTGCCTCTATAATTAGGAGTCTGTCACATTTCAGTTATACATTCATACAATTTTTCCAAAGGTTTATAAATCAGATAACCCCTCTGCCATGATAATTAGTGAAGGGAAAATTTTGTTTGTGTGTTTTTGTCCATTACTTTGCTAAAGGATTATAATAGAGATAGGGTAAATTTATTTGTAATCTCACATCTTTAGAAAGATTCTACTTCAACAACAACAAAAAAAATCAGGATTGGTATTTTCACAGTGGTATTTTCACTGTCTTCTCATGGAAGACAGAGTTTTACCACCAATTTAATTGTCACTGCAACATCCTGGCAATGCTAAGTACTTTCAAAAAGCCACTTGAAAGACTAAAGTGTTATATGTTACAATACTGAATAATGCTGTCTTAATAAATGGTTGAAGGAAAAAGAAAAGCAGAACAAACTTTAAAGTGTCTTATTTGTGAAAGCCATTCTCAGCAGCAATTCTTAGCAAATATAGAGCATGTCAATGTTCAATGTAAAGCAGTTGGATAAGTTGCAATTTCTTTTAATTAGAAATGTATCTTTGGAGCTTGTTTGTGGAAGCAGAA
Organism: Oxyura jamaicensis; assembly: GCF_011077185.1. NCBI lineage: Eukaryota > Metazoa > Chordata > Aves > Anseriformes > Anatidae > Oxyura > Oxyura jamaicensis. Next base: position 66,400,312 of record NC_048926.1, read on the forward strand.
CAATTAATGAGTTGAATTTTATTCTTCAAGTAAGAGTCTTTAGTAAAAAGCCATTATGGTCTCCAAGAAAAACCCTTAAAAACATGCAGTGATGCACAGATGTGCTGTGAAATTCTTAAAATGTGAGCTAACTTTAAGAAGATCCTCACTGAATATTAAACAACCTTGGAAACTGATGCCCAGAAATAACATTTTATTCTCTGTTCTCAGTGTGGGGGTGGAGTGCTAAGATCTAATTTTGTCAGAAAAGAGGCAATTATTTTTTTTTTTTTTTTTTTTTTTTTTTTTCCTAGCTAATTATTTTAGCCTTAAAGGTAAGATAGGCCACTGGATTTGTATTTATTGCTTGTTATCAGATAAGGACTAGTGTTTTTAAGGTTGTGTCGTGCAGAATAAAGGCCCTTTAAAGTTTGCCTGTATTCATCCATAAATATTGGAATAAATAAAAGCACAGTCTGGGTGGCATTTGCTTGTCCCAACAAGAAACGTGCTAGGGACAGCTCCTTCAGTATGCAGCCTGACTGCCCCCAGTGACACCCTTCTTCTCCATGGAGAAGGTGTTACAGGCAGTGTAGGAAAACAGGCTAAATAGATATGAAAAAAAGGGTATAGGGTGATAACATAAACAAATATACTGAACTTCTGTTTTCCTATTAGTAATCCAAACAGAAACTGTGTGAAATGGCAGGGTTTTTTGCTTCTTACATGAATGGAAGCCATTTCTTCAATCAACAATATTTCTCTTTCGGCAGCTTGTCTTTGATGTTAGGCATGGAAAAGTTGTGAATGTAGAGGAGAGTGGAGTAAAGGAGCTGTGATATTGCTTAGATTAGGACACTATTCATTTTCTAACAGGCCACATAATTAGGATGTGATGACACATCTGTCCTGAGTGTAACACTTCACATTTTATGGGACTAGGGTATGCTATTTAACCACTAGCACATTTCCCTATGTGATTTTTTTCTGGGTCTGTAGTATGCATGGAATCAACTTCTCCATAGTGTCTGGGAGATAGCCATGGTTAGGGGCTGGCCTCAGTGGGCGGTTGGATGTGGCCTGCCTAATTTTCGGGAAAGAAATCAAGCTCATATATACAGAGATGAGCTTTGCTGGACACCTAGTCCTCAAGCCCAGAAAATGGTCTCTGGTCTATTTTATCAATGATAACAGGTGTAAACAACAATACCAAAATCACAGGCCTAACAACCAAACATAATTAAGCAAGGAGAAGAAGGAAATCACCTCATTCAAGAGATGATTTCTGCTTAAGTGCATAGGTGTGTGCTTATGCTCTTCTGGAGATCAGAATGTACTAAAGTCCACTTAAATTTAAATACTTGCTTAACTGTAACATCTAAAATAAGATTTTTCTTTCAAATCAAGATGCATTATAAGTACAATTAAACTGTACAATTTCTATTGCGCTAACGATGGAAATCAGGATTTCTCATGCAAGATTTGCATTTCTTCATCTGTTTGTCCTTTAAAACAAACAAACAAACAAACAAATTTTTTTAAATTAAAGAAGAACAATTTCCTTGTACTGTTCCTTCACATCTTGCTAAGAATCAGGAGGAAGACAAACCGGTTAAGTTTCATATTTCTTCGCTTAGTTTCTGTAACCAAGAATTTCTTCAAACGTCATTAACATAAGCATATATTTATTTGCATTTAAATACAGTAAAATATTTGTTGCTAAAATTTCAAACTTAACCTTGAAAATTTAATTTCTTAGGTGCATAATAAGTTGGCTTGACCTTCATTTCTAAAATATCTCTTCCACCCAGCTTCCAACAGATGTCAGTGAATTTTCTTCATGTTTTCTTTGGTTAATTACCAATAGTATTATAAAATTTCCTTGCTAATTTATAAAATTCTTTCTTCAATTTAGACAAGTGTGTTGTTTTTGTTTTGTTTCTATCACACCTAAAGTGTACATATGTTGACTGTTGTGCTGGTGTTTATTTTACAAGTCAAAATTTTTGTACCTGAATTTGCATGTGTGTCTGTATGTGCAATTCAGCCTGAGAACTGTTCCGAGAAGATTAACAGAAGCCTTCTCTTTCTCTGTTCAATAATAAATAATCAGAATCTTGACAGCAGCCAGTGCCTGCCTGATGACCGTGCCAAATAGCAGAGCTGTCATCTGGAGAGACATTTTTCTGTTCTCCAGAATGAAGGTGATTGAGTCCTCTGACATGCTTCAGTGTATTCTAGCTCACAGGGATCAGTTTACAGTTCTTCAGTCATCTCTGTCAGAAGCAGTGCCTCTGATAGATCAGGCTGCATCATGCTGTTCTTCTTGGCTTCTCACAAGCCCATCCCTGTGAGACATTCTTCATTTACAGTTGGTTCAATTCAAAGGTTTGTGGTAGGACAACTGTTCCTTTCAACAGGTTTCAGTCAATCGAATAGAGGAGAGAAGGCATTTTGATCTTTTATTTATCACTTGGAGATTCAAGTTCCTTCTTTTATATGGTTCATTTCTCAAGACTAAGTAAGTTTACAACCCTTTTATGGAAAGCTGGATTTAGAATTTTCCCTGAACATGTCTGGTCCACAAACATCCCCTTCATACAATTCCCCAGTGTAACTCTGCAGATGATAACTACAGGTAGTAGGCATCCTCCTGTAGACATTATCTAGTGCATTCCCACTAAAATAACATTTAATCTTCCATTAGGTACCACCCAAATAGTTTAAATCATTGTGTCTATTGTACTCTTCCATACAGTAAGCAGAGTCTTATTTTGAGAAGGATCAATTTTGCAAAATACTATTAAGAAAATATTTCTCTGTGTAAATCAATCATTCAATCATTCAATCAATAAATAGGTTGATTAGGGCTACCAGGGCAGAGTGAAATGAATGAATGAAACAGAAGTGAATGAAACATATTTTCATTATTTTTTTTTCTTCACCAGAGCTGAAGTTTTACACTGAATAAGAAGTATTTGGAATATGAAGTGTCTGGATGAGTACGCATTTTCACATTTTAAATATGTTCACAAATACATATAATTTGTGACTATTTTACAGAAACCTTATCTGTTTTCATTTTTACTTACTACAGTATTTACTGTATCTATATAAAAGTATGTCAGCCACCATTAATGTGTTGTGTATTAAGAACACGTTATATCTCTAGATTAAGCTAGTGGTCTTCTTACTCATTAATCTGCTGCAGTAATGTGCAGCACTGTTGTCTACCAGTTTTGTTAGGAAAAAACTGAATAGTAAATGGCAATGAAAATTGTTGCATTTTCAACATCATACTTATATTTTGACTTGGGGAACAATGAGATATGTAGGACAGGATAATATGTTTTGTTAAAATGCTTAACTTGATAATAATAGAGTTTACTGGGTACTTCTTATTAGATATCTTCAACAAAATATTAACTAACATGATTTGAAGCATGAACAAGCAAACTAGTTCATGAGCAATCTGATGGCTTGCATTATTCTGTAGATAGATGGAACTCTCATCCATCTAAATATATACCATTTTAAAATGATATAATATTCTGTCCTTAGTATACCTGTCATCTCAAAATTTTTTCTGCTATTAATCACAAGGCACAATGTCAACGACAATGCAAAATCAGAGAATCATAAAATGTTACAGATCAGAAAGAAAACTGGGTTCACATGGATTAATAGTTTGGAATATCATGGGAAAGTGGGAATAAAAATATACTGACATATCTGACATACTAGGACTTCATTTAATAGCTCAGTTTCTAAAATACACAACAGTTAAAGGGTATATTACACCTTCAAATTCATTGCACAGATGGTACTTGGCAGAAAACATAGAACACTCATACATGTACCAGTCTTCTATGATGAGTGTATAAAATTAAACATACCCAAGTACACTTTCTATGATAAGTCCTCAGGGGAATAAATGATCTGTATCACAGAATCACAGAATAGTCTAGGTTGGAAGAGACCTCCAAGATCATCTAGTCCAACCTCTGACCTAATGCTAACAAGTCCTCCACTAAACCAGAAAAATAAGCTCTATATCTAAATGTCCAGGGATGGTGATGCAACAAGTTCCCTGGGCAGCCTATTTCAGTGACTAACAACCCGTTCAGGAAAGAATTTCTTCCTAGTATCCAACCTAAACCTCCCCTGGTGTAACTTTAGCCCATTCCCCCTCATCCTGTCACCAGGCACGTGGGAGAATAGACCAAGCCCCACCTCACTACAGCCTCCTTTAAGGTACCTGTAGAGTGCAATAAGGTTGCCCCAAGCCTTCTCTTTTCCAGGCTGAACCATCCCAGCTGCCTCAGCTGCTCCTTGTAAGACTTGTTCTCCAGACCTTTCACCAGCTTTGTTGCCCTTCTCTGGACTCGCCCAAACACCTCCATGTCCTTCTTGTAGCAAGAGGCCCAAAACTGAACACAGTACTCGAGGTGCGGCCTCACCAGAGCCGAGTACAGGGGGACAATCACTTCCCTGGACCTACTGGCCACGCTGTTTTTTATGCAAGCCAGGATGCTGCTGGCCTCCTTGGCCACCTGAGCACACTGCTGGCTTATATTCAGCCGACTATTGACCAATACTCCCAGGTCCTTCTCTGACAGGCAGCTTTCTAACAACTCATCTCCCAGCCTGTAGCTCTGCTTGGGGTTGTTGTTCCTCAGGTGCAGGACCTGGCACTTGGCCTTGTTGAACTTCATACAGTTGGCCTCAGCCCATCGGTCCAGCCTATCCAGATCTTCCTGCAGAGCCTTCCTACCCTCAAGCAGATCGACACACGCACCTAACTTGGTGTCGTCTGCAAACTTGCTGAGGGCGCATACAATCCCCTCATCTAGATCATTGATAAAGATATTAAAGAGGACTGGCCCCAGTACCAAGCCCTGGGGGACTCCACTAGTGACCGGCCTCCAACTGCATTTGAGTCCATTCACCACAACTCTCTGGGCCTGGCCATCCAGCCAGCTCTTAACCCAACGAAGTGTACCCCAGTCCAAGCCATGAGCAGCCAGCTTCCTGAGGAGAATGTTGTGGGGAACAGTGTCAAAAGCCTTCCTGAAGTCAAGTTAGACCACGTCCACAACCTTTCCCTCATCCACTAAGCGTGTCACCTTGTCATAGAAGGAGATCAGGTTCGTCAAGGAGGACCTACCCTTCATAAACCCATGCTGTCTGGGCCTAATCACCTGCTTGCCCTGCAAGTGCCGCATGATGACACTCAAGATAATCTTCTCCATGAGCTTCCCTGGCACTGAAGTCAAACTAACAGGCCTATAGTTCCCTGGGTCTACCCTCCAGCCTTTCTTGTAGATGGGTGTCAAGTTTGCTAGCCGCCAGTCAAGTGGGACCTTCCCTGATAGCCAGGACTGCCAATAAATGATGGAAAGCGGCTTGGCCAGCTCTTCCACTAGTTCTCTCAATGGTGGATCCCATCCAGCCCCATCGACTTGCGTACATCCAAATGCTGTAGCAGGTCACCAACCATTTCCTCGTGGATTATGGGGGCCACATTCTGCACCCCATCCCCTTCCATCAGCTCAGGGTACTGGGTGTCCAGAGAACAACTGGTTTTGCTGTTAAAGACTGAGGCAAAAAAGGTGTTAAGCACCTCAGCTTTTTCCTCATCTCTGGTAACTAAGTTTCCCCCCACATCCAGTAAAGGACGGAGATTCTCCTTACTCCTTCTTTTTGTACTGATGTATTTATATAAACATTTTTTGTTGTCTTTAACAGCAGTAGCCAGATTGAGATCCAGATGAGCTTTGGCCTTTCTAATTTTGTCCCTACATCGCCTCACAACATCCTTATAGTACCCCTGAGTGGCCCGCTCTCTTTTCTAAAGATTATAAACCCTCTTTTTTTTTGAGCCACAACTCTCTGTTCAGCCAGGCCGGTATTCTTCCGCGCCGGCTCGTCTTTGGGCACATGGGGACAGACCGCTCCTGAGCCATTAAGATTTCTTTCTTGAAGAGCACCCAGCCTTCCTGGGCTCCTCTGTCCTTCAGAACCACCTCCCAAGGGACTCTGCCAACCAGTGTCCTGAACAGCTCAAAGTCAGCCCTCCGGAAGTCCAAGACAATGGTTTTACTGGTACCCTTCCTGACTTTGCCAAGTATCGAGAACTCTACCATTTCATGGTCACTCTGCCCAAGATGATGTCCTTGATGAAGTATGTAACCATGTCCAAATGTATATTGTAGCACCTCCAGGAGCAGTTCCAGTGGAAGGAGAGTGATAGAACATACAGCAGCTGATTTCTTACCCACACAAAGTTTCCAGCCATAGTTTGTGTTCAGTACAATAAAAGGATGGTTGTATAGTTGGTCATTAGTTCTGTCTTCTATCAAATCATGTTCCAAATGACCAGAAGGTCTCTTCTGCTGTAGTGGTTTTAAGTGGCAATGTTTTGGTAGAGGGGGCCATAAGGGTAGCATCTGTTTGAAGAATCTAAAAGCTGCCCCGTGTTGGGTAAGGGCCCAGCTGCTGACCAGAGCCAAGCCAGTAAGCGATGTTGTCTGTGACTCTGTGAGAGCAGACTTAAGAAAAGGGGAAAAAACAAACAAACAAACAAACAAACAAAAAAAAAAACACTGCTTCACAGCAGCTGGGAGAGAGAGAGGAGTAAGAAACAGCCTTACAGGCACCAAGGTCAGTAAAGAAGGAGGGGGAGAGGTTCTCCAGGCACCAGAGCAGAAGTTCCCTGCAGCCTGTGGTGAGGACCATGGTGAAGCAGTCTGTCCCCCTGCAGCCAATGGAGTACCACGGTGGAGTAGGGTTCCATGCTGCAGCTCATGGACGAGACCACTGTGGAGCAAATGTACCTGCAATGAGTGAGGCTGTGGCCTGTGGAAGACCCCCACCTGCACAGATTCTGGGCCAGACCTGTAGCCCATGGAGAGGAGCCTACTCAGGAGCAGGTGATCTGGCAGGAGCTGCCGCCAATGGTGGACCCAGGTTGGAGAAGTTTGCTTCTGAGGAATGGACCCCATGGTATGGACCCGTATTTGGAGTAGTTCTTGAAGAGATGCTGCCTGTGGGAAGCCCATGCAAGATCATTTCAGGAAGGACTGCATCCCGTGGGAGGGACCCCATGGCACAGGGGATGAGTGTGACCGAGAAGGAGCAGCGGAGACGAAGCACTACACAGACTGACCACAACCTTCATTCCCGTTCCCCTGTGCTGCTCAGGGGGAGGAGGTGGAAGTGGGTGGATTGTATTTTTCTTCCCCTTTCCCTTTGAGGAGGAGAAGTGAGAGAGCAGTTGTGGTGGGACATGGCTGCCCACACAAGTAAAACCACCACACCCATTTGTTCCAGAAAACATAGCTACTTAGCCCCCCCCCCCCCCTTTTTTTTTTTTTTCTAGTCACATGGTCTAGAAAGTCACATGTATTTCATCTGGCATCATCCAGAAATGGAAGGTTTCAGTATAGAAGAGCAGCAGCTCTGAGTGCTCTGACAGACTAACGGCAGAGGAAGATTTTCTATTGTAACCAGAACCTGTGTCTCCTAGTCTGGGACACCTTCCAAGGCGCAAAGAGCAATGTAGGTTACACATCAGACTTACCTTAAGAAGGGTGACATCTCAGGGTCCTCCAGTTGTCCCAGAAAGGATCTGTAAGGAGCAACCTAATTGGAATGTCTCTAATCAAGTGTCTTCAGGACAAGTGAAAAAACTACAGCTAGCATGGGAAAATTTCTGGAAGCTATTATCTAACTTATTTTTTAGACCTACTGTCTACTGTGCCTACTGTCACCTAAATATTAACTTTGAGACCTGTTGTGGCTATTTTGTAACAAAAGAATGTGAATAATCAAGTACCTTTAGACTCCATTGCCACTGCATGTGGCATTCCAGTAACTCAAAAATACTGGAAAGTTTTTCACAGTCATGCTATCCACTGAAAAACTGACCAAGAAAAAGAAAAGTAAAGAGAGGCAAATTAAAGTGTGGAATTTCATAATGTTTCCCACCAAGGACCAAAAGAGAATATTCATTATTTAATTGATTATCTGAAATGATAATACATTTATTTTTGATTTTTTTTTTTTTTATTTTTTTTGTTTTAAACTCATGCTATAGTTCAAAATACAACACTACTTCTCCTAAATTAAAATTTGAAATGTGTGGTATTGCAAACATTTTAGCAGTTACAGAGCTTTCAAGCATCCTCTTAATGCAGAGGGTGGGAGGGGACAGCAGAAATATATCTGATATAGAAAGCATTTGGACAGAACAAGTCTAATCCCTGCTTAAGCAATATTCAAAAAAAAAAGAAAAAAAAAATGAAGAAAAAGTCATGTTATTGCAGCTAGCACTCTGACCACTTTTACTTTCTTTTACTTTTAGCTTTAACTACAGAAGTAGTCATATATTTAACAAGCAGTTCGGCATGAAGATGTAACTTATATAAATTATATGTTTGAAACAAGTTAGGAAAGCACTTAAAGTGAGGTTGTCTTAAAAAGACAGTATTAGATCATTATAACCCAACCCTGGAAATACTGAGTGCTTACTGTCACAGGCTCTCCAGAGTTCTCAGAAATGGCAATCACAATGCTTTCCACTTGGCACTAAAAGCTCACTGTTTTCCTGTTAAAGATGAACTTGTGAGAGTATGGGTACCACTACAGTGGATTCCATTTTAGCTTATCAAGACAATTTTGTACAATTTTTGTCTGAGGATTTGTTAAAGGACCAATGCATAATCTGCATAACTGAAGCATATAAGAAATTTTTAAAAATAATAATTAAAAAAAAAAAAAAAGAGAGAGAGAGGGAGAGAGGAAGTCTGAAGGACAAATTACAAGAGCATGCCTTTCATAAAAAATGTTGCTTTAACTATATATTTTATATGGTCATTTCTGGGAATAAGTTTGTTCTTGCTAAGATTTCATACAAACCTTGGTATACTTCATTTTGTATAATTATTCCTGAGGTGTATTAGAGTAAGAGTAAGTTCAGAATTACTCCAGATTTACTTTACATTTTTTTTTTTATTTTTTATTTTTTCACCTCTGTTGTCTGCTGCTTGGAAAAACTATCCCAACGGATGTACAGGATCAGTTAAAAAACAGCTTGCTTAGATTTCTCTAGTTCAACCACTTTGGAAAGGAGTATTGCAGAAACATTCTTAAAGTTTCCCAATAAAATTGCAGAGCAAACTAAACTATTTTAGTGATACTTTGGATTTGTTCGTGTATTATTTCTCTTTCACACTTCTGACACTTCATATATCACTTTGGGAAAGTATGTATGGCTTTTTGGCTTTTTTTTTTTCTTTTTTCTTTTTTTTTTTTTTGGACTCACTTCATTTTGGGGTGGGGGGCAACATTTTACAAACATTTTTACAAACATCTATTTCTTCTGTGACACATTCTTGTACTGTCAAAGTTATTGGTGTCCTTCCGTTATTCTTCTCTCTCTTAAATGTAATGTTTGGAAATTTAAACAAACAAACAACAACAACATCAACAACAAAACATACCAAAATTCCCATTCTCATCCTCAGCAATTTTTGTGTTTTATGTCCATTAAGTCCTTATTTTTATTATAAGTTATAAACTATAAGTTATTTCTTCATGTAGGTAACACCAGGTTAAGCAGTTGTCTTTAGGAAAAAGATGCAGTCTCCATCATGGCATTTTACCTTTCTAATATGGTTAAAGATTTAGTTCATACTACCTTTTCAGTAAATACATTTGCCCTTCTTATTTAATCTGAATATAGTTGAAATGTATACTGTTTTCACTTATATTAGAAAAGTGAAGCACATAAGTGTTTAGCTACACAGTTGAAGGAATATACCAGTAGATTAAGTTGCTGGAATTTACATCAAACACTTCCACCTCATTTGGCATTTAAGCTTCCTCCTACAGCTTTTAGAACATTAAGTTGTTTGCAGTTTTACAAAGAGAGGAAATGTAGAGACCTAGGTTTTCAGATGATGAAAATTAAAAGAACAACAATAGCAAGGAAACAAACAAAAAAAAATTTGATTAATCCCTTCAAACAGCAATTAACTGCTGATTGTAAATCCCGTCAAAGGTAATAACATATTTCTTTACAGAGGAGTTTGCTTTTCAGAATTCTAAAAAGAAAAAAAAAAACAAACATCATTTTCCCACTGCTATTTCTCTGTTCTCATATGTCAAGTGTGAAGGTTACTTCATCACATAGAAGTGTTTATTCTCAGTTTGCAACCGAAATCCATGGTAGTTACAACGTTCACAGGTTCATTACTGGCTAGAGGATGGTCTAAAATATTGATGTCATGTATATACTATAGGAATTTAAAAGCATTTTTCTTTCTGACATATGCTTTCAAAGTTGTAAGATACTGTTTCTTTGTTTGTTTGTTTTTACAGTAAATAAATTGATTTTCTAACCTGGAAATTTTAAGGTGGCAAGAGATTTTTGAGAAAAAGTACAACATACTTTTTTTTTTTTTTTTTTTTTTTTTATCACAGCAAAGTGTACAACTCTATCTCATTCTTCATTCAGAACAGTTCTTGGAGATTTTAAGATTTTGAAATACAAAGAAATGGAAGTGAGAGTTATCGTTCATGATAAGAAAACTGTTCAAAAGCTGAAAATTGTAACTAAGAGCCTTGACTATTCATAAAACAAAGTGAACAGGGAATAGCCTGCCTCCAACCACCACTTGCAAAACCACAGACATATATCCAGTGAAGCTCCCCTCAGTTTGAATAGTGCTGTTATTTACAATGTTCCTTTTTTTAGTGACTGAAGTCATTCCTGTGTTTCAGCCTTGATACTAATTACCTGTATTTTTCATCACATTCATATTCTCAAATGTCTCTTTTTCTGTCTGTTCTCAAAACCAATAGCTTATAAACACCTTGCTAAAATATCCAGCATTTGAGTCAGCAATTGGTGTTTAGCCAATTTTGACAGCTTAATAAATGACTTGCATCAAGCCATTGTAACTGGACATGCAGTGCTTGCCACAGTCTGGAAGCAGCCCAAATCCTTCAGTGTTCAAAGTAATCTTTGTAAGTATACAGACATAAAGACTTGGTGGAAAAAGACCAAAATACTACACAGACGTCTTTGGCAAAACACATGGGAACCTGTAGATATATTTTATAAAGTTGAGAATTAAACTGAAGAAATGTGATATTTGGAAGGAGAACTCACCCACCCCCCACCTCACTCTCCCCACTCCCCAACTCTTCTGTGTACAGAGCCCCAGAGAATTAGGTGGTTCTCCCAGCCTGCCAACTTGTCCAGTGGAAGTTAGCAGTCTGTTTACTTTGAACTACAGTAGGTGTATGGTCCTGAAGAGAAGGGTCTCTTATACATTAAGTATAAATGTTCTCTTATAACTTAGTTGAGCAGTTTGTTGTTGACCTTTAACTCTCCTCAGCTAAATTTTGGATAGCAAAATGCATGTACGCATATCACAACAAACTTTTAAATCTTACAGACAAATGTATTTAGCTTGTTATGCATTGCAGCCCATACTCCATGTGTAAGTTCTTGTTGTCTAATATTTATCAGTCATGGTCTTGGACAACAGAATCAGGTTGATATTCTGAGAAATAATGAAATTCTAAGGAAGAACTAGATTCTAGAACTAGAACTTCTAGATTTCTAGAACTAGAAATTCTAAGGAAGAACATAGTTTATGTCCTCCTGCTAAATGGTTGCCTCTTCTGTACGAAGGTCTTGTTCTGTGTCAGTGCTGAAACACAGTCATCACCTCTGCTTACACCTGTTGACCAGCATGTGCCAAAAATATTAAAGGCAAAAAGTTATAGAAAAGTAAGAGTCGCTAGGTGTTACTGTCTGCCAGCAAAACAGGTTTTATTGCAACTGGTGAATGGCAAAGCCATTAAGACTGCTTTGAACATCAGTAAATACAACATGTAAATTGAGAGCATAGCCTGCCATCACTCAGTAAGCATACAATTGATTCACTGTTGAGATAGCCCAAGCAGGGACTTGGCTGAATGGCAGGCAAGGGTTCAGCAGGGTTCAAGGAACACTTTGTGCACTTTTCCTGAGAAGTTGTCAACTGGTGGAAAATATATATCTGTGGGTGGTAGGGATGCCAAAGCAGGACAGAGAGAAGATGAGAGTTGGGCTGAATTTCATGTTCCATATCACAGTGAACTGGTTGTTGAGCTGAGAAGGATACTAATTTGCAGGTAAAACTCCACTCCAGAAAAGGTTCAAGCCTATGATTTGAAAGTATCAAACAGTAAATACCCTGAAAATAACAGTCAAATTAAAGATGACTCTTCTGAAAGAAAGAGGCCTTGGTAAAATAACAGATGGGTGCATCAAAAGCAAAAATATATGATTGCAAAGGTGAACAGATTGGTGTCAAGACAATGATACCATGGTGAAATACTGTATTTCCACTGCCAAATATAGTTCACCAAAAAGAGAGAAAGAAAAAAAAAAAAAAAAAAAAAAACAGTTGTTACAAGGAATCACCTATGAATTATATCAAAATTACCCTTACTTTGCTTCAGAAAAAAAAAAATAAAAAAATATGAGACTATCATCCTCACGTTAAAAATGTTTCTAATTTTTTAGATGTTTCTGTTGTTGCAGAAACACCCTTCAATGTGACAGCGATGAGACAAACACAGAGTAAACCAGTTTCACTGAGTAAAATAGTTTGCTCTGACAGTGAACAAGTAGCCAATTGAAAGACCAACACTTAACGTCACCAGGTATACATTCCTGTGCAAAGTATCTAAACTAGAAATGGTTCCATTGTGCAATGGGATCTTTCTGCCAGGAAAATTTCTTGCCATTTATGGCAAAGTTCTTGACAAATTTTTTGATATAAACTTTCTTGCCAAGTTCAGGCAACATCTGCCAGAACTTTTTGGTTCTGGAAGATGTCAGAGAAACTCTTTTGTGCTGGATAACTGTAAGTTGGTTCATCAGCTTAAGCTATTGCCTAGCTTGCTTTAGATTTTGCCCATTCTTAATTATATATATTAATTTTGTGTTATGCAACTGTTTCTGTAAAATCACAAGCATGTTATTTCCATTGTTGGTTAAACTTACCTGTAGGTATAAGTATATCCCTGATGCCCAATTTTTTTTTTTATTTTATTTTTATTTTTTTTCAGGGAAAGCACTTGGATAACACATGCAGGATCAGCACCCCTCTCTAGAAATACACATATTAATGTGTATTCCTGAATGATTCTTGTCTGCAGCATGGGATCTGGTGCCTCTCAGATGGCTCAGGAGCATGTGCAGGGCATGGCTGACAGTCCTTTATAGGTTGTCAGGGCAGCTATCGTTCAAGAATTAACAATCATCACCAGCCCATAATTTAAAAACGTGAATCAGAAATCCAGCTGTAACCAATGTTTTTAAGTTTTGCAGCCATTTGGTATGCATAACCAGAAATAATCACAATATTTTTTTTCCAGCACCTGGAGTACTGATTATCTCTAAAAAAGCAAATATTAACTCATTTTTCTTTACCTCCTAGGGTGTGCTAGAGTACAAGTTTATGTAGTGTAATTTGGAACTGAAATTTACCACCAATTTCTTCAAAAATTTGGGATAAAATAGGCGAAAAAAATAATGGCATTCTTGAGAAGTGATATTTAAAAACATTTTCAAAGGCTGTTCTTTTTCCATCAACCTTTTCATTTTGATTAATATTTCTTCCTGTTTTCTCATTCAGGACATTTCTTCTTGAAGGGAAGG
>NC_048926.1:66439013-66458976 GCF_011077185.1 Oxyura jamaicensis
ACATCATGCTAAACAATATATAGGGGTGGCTAGCTGGGGTGGGGGGGCAGCTTCTTGGGGATAGGCTGGGCATCGGTCAGCAGGTGGTGAGCAATTGCATTGTGCATCACTTGTTTCGTACACTATTATTATTTATTATTATTATTATTGTTATTATTATCCTGTCTTAATAAACTGTCTTTATCTGAACTCACAGGCTTCACTTTCCTGTTTCTCTCCCCCATCCCAGAGAGGGAGGGAGGAGGGTGAGCAAATGGCTGTGTGGTGTTTAGCTGCTGGTCGGGTTAAACCACAACATTACTCTGTCCTACAGACTTGCTTACTGTTATTCTTCACAAATTGGAAATTTCCTTAGCATTCTGACCCACAGTTTTACTTGGCATAGTGGATCCAGGTCATGGACCATGGCATGTTGGTGGATGGACCCTCAGGGGAGTGCTGGGAGGTCAGAGAGAAGTTCATGGCTTCTGGCTGGGGAGAATGTGGCAGAAAAAAAAAAAAAAAAAAAAAAAAAAAAAAAAAAAAAAAAAGGAGTTAAAGGATGATGGCACTGAGGCCTGTTTTTGCTCTCTTCCCCTCCAAGCTTCTGCTACTTAATGATTATATTCTTCCTTCATAGTTTCCAATCCAGTTGACTTCCTTGAACTTTATTCCTCTGTCTCTTCAGTCCATTCAAACATGGACAGCTCTGCTAACTTCCCATTTAAAGTCTTTTTGCTGTTTCAATGTACTACTTTGAACACAAATACACCATCGCCTTCTGTTGAGGCAGAGAGTAAAGGAAAAATAGAGACATGAAAATACAATCCTGTCCACAGAGAAGATATAATCTTGACTGAATTAATGAAGGAAATGGGAGAGATGGATGAGGAATAATATAGTGAACCACAGAAGTACTGAAGAAATATATCATACAACCTAGCAAAACACACAAACAAACAAACAAAACAACAACAACAAAAAAGAAACAGCATAACAGTAAATGAGTGTGATGAAGGTTTATTATTATTATTATTATTATTATTATCCTTTTTCTTGCTTCTTTACATTCTCACTTGGTTCTGGCATGCAGAGGGATCAAAATGTTTTATCTATATTATGCTTCTGATCTTGATAGAACTGAAAAGAGGAAGAAACAAGAGGAAGAAACAGTTATTAATTAGCAGTAAATAATTGAAGGCTGTGTTAATGAGACCTAAAACTATACAGTTATATACAGTTAATCAAAATCTGTTTAAATGTATGTTAAACACATTTCTAAAATGTTAGTTGAAGCTTGTCCTGTTGCTGCGTCATTTCTAACATACAGAAATGAATTATATCTACTGCCTTTGCCTAATTTTTACCAAGATCATGTAAAAGTCTCAAGGCCAGAGAGGAATGCTCTTTCTTATCAACATGAGTCTGGAAGCAGTGTGGTAACTGTAAGGAGCTGAAAAGAGCCTTTATGTCATCCTTTCAATGTATGAAGAGAACTAAAGGTCTTTCACACAAGCTAAATCTCATAATGAAATATAACCTATCTGGTTAGTATAAAGTTTGAATACTGCATTTTTTTGTCAGACTCCTTTCTGACTCTTCTGAATTAATTAATAGTAGTTTCAGAACAAAGTCTTCAAACTGTCTTTGGACATATTCAACTGCCTTTATTGCATTTCAGTGGAAAGATTTTGGTGCACGAATTTTTATTCTTTATGAACATAACTGACTTTTTCAACAATAACCTCAGAATTCAGACTGCCTTTTACTTACTCATGAGGCTACCAGTAATGTCAGAATATCAAATCTGATACCCTTATATTTGTAAGATCTCTAAAAACTGAATTATATGTGTGAAGTGCCACAACACACACTGGTAAATCTTTCTTTTATTTTTATTTTTATTTATTTATTTTTCTTTTCTTTTTTTTTTTTTTTGGTAAGAAAACATTCTGTAAATTGCAAAATCAAACAAAAAATAGTTTATTTTGGCCATATTTTTGGTATAAAATTCCTGGAATATATCATAAGCTATCTGTGCCAACTAAGTAGGAAACATTTGTCTGCCCTTTCCCTCTCTGTCTTTGAGATCAATGCTTGTTCACTGTTTTGAAAATGCTTTAATATAGCATTACATTTTGGCAGGCAGGAAGGCTTAGAGGTTTAAAGTCTCAAGTGGGCATGGAAATCCCACTGAAGATGTTTGTATGCTATAGTATGGTAACTGGGATCTTTGATAATCTGGGGAGCCCTAAAACATATTTCTCTAAAGACTGCTTTTTGCCACTTTTGGCATTTTAAGAGATCAGGGAGATGACTCATATCTAAACCATGATAAATTGTGTTTTTTTTTTTTTTTTGTTTTTTGTTTTTTTTTCAAATCCTTCAATCCAGACTGGAAGGAAAGGATCCTTGAATCTCTGTAATAAAGACTGGCAGATAAACAAGAATTCTGTCCTTTGAAAGATTAATAGTTTTATTCCAGAATCAGATATTGAGGGGAGAAGAGTCAAAGAGAAATTCCAGGGGTACTGGCAAGAGAGAACTTACCAGAAAACCTAGAAATCTAGATCCAAGTCCCTAATTTAAAACAGACAATATCTCTTTCCCTTGTTTGAGCTCAAACTCCACCCTAGGATTTAATGGAAAAAGCTGTTTTGTATTTTGTTTTTTTCAGACAGAAAACTTTTTTGTTTGTTTGTTTCTAAAATACAATCCAGTAAAATTTTTATTCTTTATGTGCCTGGAATACTACTTCTGTATTTCATTGTTATCATTTTAAATCAGAGTACAAAAGTGGCAGGCATTCATATTTCTTGGCAGTGATGCTACTGGGAACTTGGGTCTTGTTCAACTGCAGCATCACTGTGATTATCTTTTTCTTGTATTGTTAATATTAATCTTCATCATTAAATTTGTATTGTGTTTTAAAATTGTTAGCTTCCTTAGACTCTGGATATATCTTAGGAGATAAGCAGATACCACAGCTGATCCAAGAAGAAAATTCAGGGTGTTTTTTTTTTTTTTTTTTCCAGTCAATATTATGTGCATATGTAACTGTTCATTAAGAGGTTAAATTTAGTTCTTCGAATACAGGGCAAAAATGTAGTCTTGTTAAAATCTACGAAAAAGATGCCATAAACTTAAGACATATCAATACTTCTCAATTTGCCATTTTAAACACTTTGAAACAACAACTGAAAATAAACTTCCCATGAGTATTATGTAGTATTTGCTTAAAAACTGACTGTACTAGCTAAAGATTTCCATCAAGCTCATTTCTGTATTTACAAAAAGCAAACAAGATGTGATAGGAACACAATGAAATGAATCATACTTTACAAGTCATTTTAACTAAATAACTTTTTGCATGTTTTCTCCAATCCTGCCAGCCCTGAGATATGCTAAAGTCTGTTAGTCTTTCTACTGAGTTCAATGTGTTTTGGATCTGGTAAAATGAATAAAATTAACAGCTTTCATCTGAAGAAATTCCAATGTTAATTAATTAACATTAATAAAAGTAAAATAAGCATCTTAAAATGCTAGATAGGATCATAGAATGGCTTCGGCTGGAAGGGACCGTAAAAATCATCTAGTTCCAACATCCCTGCCATGGGCAGAGACAACTTCCACTAGGTCAGGTTGCCCAAATCCCCATCCAGCCTGGCCTTGAACCATTCCAGGGATGGGGCATCCACAGCTTCTCCGGGAAACCTGTTCCAGGACCTCACCATAATAAGAGTGAAGAATTTCCTCTTAACCTTTAATTTAAATCTCCCCTTTTAGTTTAAAACCATTCTCCCTTTTCCTTTCTTTATCTGAATGAGCAAAGAGTTTCTCTCCATCTTTTTTATAAGTTCCCTCTAAGTACTGAAAAGCTCTCCCTGGAGCCTTCTCTTATTCAGGCTGAAGATCCCCAGCTCTCTCAGCCCTTCTTCATAGCAGAGGTGCTCCAGCCCTCTGATCATCTTATGGCCCTTCTCTGGATCTGCTCTAACAGGTCCACATCTTTCTTCTGCTGGGGGCCCCAGGCCTGGACACAGTACTCCAGACAAAGCCTCAGGATGGCAGAGTAGAGAAGGACAATCACCCCTCATCATGCTGACCACTCCTTTGTTGATGCAGCCCAGGATGCAGTTGGGTTTATGAATGGCAAAAGCACACTGCTGGCTTGTGTTAAGCTTTTTATCCACCAGAACCCCCAAGTTCTTTTCTGCAGGGCTGCTCTCAATGAGTTCTTCTGCAAGTCTGTACTCATGTCTGGGACTACAGGTCCACCATCCAGGTGGTGGAAAATATAGCCATTCTCCCACATTCTCCCAATTATCTCCTGATGATTTCAATTACAATTAGTGTTCCACCTGATACCTATACATACATTACATTCCAAAGTTTAGCTTAACAACCTTAACATTTAAAAATCCTCCTTAGTTTCTTCCTGTTATTATAAGTAACTACTACAGGGATAAATGAATAAATAAATAAATAAATAAATTAATTAAGAGTGAGCAGAAAAGGAAGATTACCTTTGAATACAGCTTCAATACGCTCTGCAGCTGAAGTACTCAAGTACCATGGACCGTGCATCTAAGTCCATTTTCCTGGACTCCATTTTGTGGCCTTGTTCTACCTGCTAGGTGACTAAGTCAGAAAGTCCAAGACTAGCTTTGCTTTAAGGCTTTGGTGAAGGCAGAGATACAGTGTGATTTGACAGTCACAAGTGAGTGCTTCACTCTGATTCCTCTGTTGTTATCAAATGATCTTACTGCCTGGTGGTTATGTGTGACATAATGTCCCTGCAAACACTCAGATAATTGATACCATCCATCTTCCCTTTTACTAAGTAAAAATTAACAAAAAAGAAAAATCCATTAAGGAATGGGTAGAAAAACATCAGAGCTGCCAATAGTTGAGGAAGGGAGAGCAGGGAGAAGGCAGATGTGTACAAATGAATGAAGTAATGGGAAGAAAGCAGAGTAGACAGGGAAAAAGGAGAAAGGCAAGAAAATGTATGTGTGCAAACATGAGAGAGTGTAAGTCGAAGAGACTTCTCATCCTTTCTAGAGATTGAAAAGATGAGGTAAACTAAATGAAAGGAAATATTGAAGGACTGGCTAGAAATTAGAAGTGTAAGAAATATTTTCTTAAATGTGGACTCAGACAAAAAGTTACAACTATATAGAGACTGCAGCAAATGTTTGGGGCCTGCCCATCAATACTGGTCATTTTCCAGATGTTTCTTTTCCTGACTTGCAGATTTACTGAGATATTTATAATTGCTTTCACCACAAAAACTAATGAAGGAAGAACAGTGGGAGAGGGAGGGAAGTGAACACGTCTGATGAATTACATAGAATCACAGAATCATAGAAAATCCCGAGTTGGAAGGGACCCATAAGGATCATCAAGTCCAACTCCTCGCATCACACAGGTCTACCCAAAAGTTTAGACTGTGACTAAGTGCACAGTCCAATCTCTTCTTAAATTCAGACAGGCTCAGTGTAGTGACTACTTCACTGGGGAGCCTGTTCCAGTGCACAACCACCCTCTTGGGGAAGAACCTCCTCCTGATGGCTAGTCTAAACTTCCAATGCCTCAGCTTAACCCTGTTCCCATGGGTTCTGTCACTGGTGTTTAGGGAGAATAGGTCACCTGCCTTTCCACTCCCCCTCACGAGGAAGTTGTAGAGCATGACGAGGTCTCCCCTCAGCCTCCTCTTCTCCAGGCTGAACAGGCCCAGTGACCTCAGCTACTCCTCATATGTTTTCCTCTCCAGGCCCTTCACCACCTTTGTTGCTCTCCTCTGGACACTCTCCAACAGTTGAATGTCCTTTTTGTACTGTGGTGCCCAGAACTGCACACAGTACTCAAGGTGAGGCCACACCAGCACAGAGTAGAGCGGGACAATCGCTTCCCTTGACTGACTAGCAATGCCATGCTTGATGCAGGATATGGTTGGACCCCCTGGCTGCCAGGGCACACTGCTGGCTCATATTCAACTTGCTGTCAACCACAACCCCCAGATTCTTCTCTGAAGGGCTGCTCTCCAGCGTTTTGTTGCCCAGTCTGTATGTATAGCCATGGTTGCCCTGTCCCAGGTACAGGACCCAGCACTTGCTTTTGTTAAACTTCATGTAGTTGGTGATCGCCCAGCTCTCCAGTCTGTCCAGATCTCTCTTCAGGTCCTTTCCACCCTCATGAGAGTGCACAGCTCCTCCAAGTTTGGTGTCGTCGGCAAATTTGCTCAAAACACCTTCTAGTCCTACATCCAAATCATTGATGAAAACATTGAAGAGGACTGGCCCTAAAATAGAGCCTTGGGGGACCCCACCAGTGACCACCCACCAGCCTGTTGTGGCCCCATTTGCCACAACCCTTTGAGCCCTGCCTGTCAGCCAAATGCTCACCCGTCGGATGATGTTTTTTTTAAGTTGTATGATGGACATTTTGTCCAGCAGGATCCTATGGGAAACTGTCAAAAGCCTTACTGAAGTCCAAAAAGATCACATCATCTGGTTTCCCTTGATTGACTAGCCGCGTGATCTTATCATGAAAGGAAATCAAATTTGTTCAGCAGCACATGCCCCTCATGAACTCATGTTGGCTGGGACCAATGACTGCATTGTTCTCCAGGTGCGCTTCAATAACTTCAAGGATCATCTACGCCATAATTTTACCAGGTACTGACATGAGACTGACAGGCCTGTAATTAGTAGGGTCTTCTTTCTTACCCTTATTGAAAATTGGCACAATATTTGCCAGCTTCCAGTCCTCCAGGACCTCTCCAGTTCCCAAGATCATTGAAAAATAATTGAGAGAGGTCCCGCAATGACATCAGCCAGCTCTTTAAGCACCCTGGGATGAATTCTGTCTGGACCTATGGACTTGTATGGATCCACATGGAGCAGCAAATCCCACACATGTTCAGGGTCGGTTGAGTGTTTATCATTCCCACCATTACGGTCCTCCAGCTCAGGTCACCCTGTGTCCTGAAGCCTGTCATCAGTGCTGAAGACATAGGCGAAGAAGGCATTAAACCTCTCTGCTTTGCCTATGTCATTTTCTGTGAGACCTTCCCCATCAAGCAGTGGACCTATGTTTTCTTTGGTTCTCCATTTTCTGTTCACGTATCTAAAAAACCTTTTTTATTGTCTCCCACAGATATGGCCAGCTTCAACTCTATTTGGGCTTTGGCCACACAAATTTTCTCCCTACAAACATGAATGGCATCCCTCTATTCCTTCCTCGTCACCTGACCCTCCTTCCAGTGGCCATACACTTTCTTTTTTCATCTAAGCTCGAGTAGAAAATCCCTGGTCAGCCAGGCCAGCTTCTGCCCCTCCTGCCTGATGTCTGATATTTTGGAATTGCCTCATCTTGTGTTTTTAGGAGGCAGTGCTTAAAGATTGACTAGCACTGATGGATGCCAATGCTTTCAAAAGCAGTTTCCCAGGGGACTTTGCTGACTCGCTCTTTTTAAACTTCATGCCTAGCTATCCAGTCTGTCCACATTTCTCTGAAAGGCCTTTCCACCCTCGGCAAAGTCAACAACAACTCCAAGTTTAGTATCAGATGCAAATTTGCTCAAAACACTGTCTAGTCCTACATCCAATACATTTATGAAAACATTGAAGAGAACTGGTCCTAAAACTGAGCCTTGGGGGACACCACTGGTGACCAGCTGCCAGCCTGATGTAACCCCATTTATCACAATGCTTTGAGCAGTACCCACCAGCCAATTGTTCACCCATCATGTGATTTTTTTTTTCTAGTTGTATGCTGGTTATTTTGTCCAGTAGAATTCTATGGGAAACTGTGTCAAAAGCTTTACTGAAATCCAAAAATATCACATCAGCTGGTTTGCCTTGATCAACTAGATGGGTGATCTTATCATAAAAGGAAAACAAGTTAGTTAAACAGGTTACCCCTCACGAGTCAAATTAAGTTAGTCAAAAGGTTAACCATAGGGAAACCATTTTGTCTGGGACCAATGACTGCATTGTCCCCCTGGTGAGCTTCAATAGCTCCCAGGATAATCTTCATAATTTTAAAAGGCACTGATGTGAGACTGACAGGCCTGCAGTTGCCAGGGTCCTCTTTCTTTCCCTTCTTGAAAATTGGTACAATATTTGCCAGCTTCCAGTCAGCTGAGACCTCTTTAGATTCCCAACACCATTAAAAAACAATTGAGAGAGGTCCTGGGATCAAGTCAGCCAGCTTTTTGAGCACTCTGGGATTTATCCTATCTGGACCAATGGACTTGTATGGATCCAGGTGGAGCAGTAAATCCCACACGTGTTCAGAGTTGTATCCTTGTCTACAAGGTGACCATCCCCATCAAGTAATGGACCTAGGTTTTCTCTGGTCCTCCTTTTTCTATTCACATATTTTAAAAAGTCTTTTTAATTGTCTCCCACTGACCTGGATAGCTTCAACTATAATTGGGCTTTGGCTGCATGAATTTTCTCCCTACAAATGCAAAAGCATTCCTGTAGTCCTTCAAATTGTCTGACCCTTCTTCCAGCAGCCATATACTTTCTTGTTATGCCTAAGCTCCAGAAGAAGATACCTGATCAGCTAAGCTGGCTTTTTGCCCCACCTGCTTGACTTCTGATATTTTGGAATTGCCTGATCCTGTGCTTTTAGGAGGCAGTGCGTAAAAACTGACCAGTCAACACATTCAAAAACAGTTTCCCAGAGGACCTTACTAACTAGTTCCCTGAGCAACCTGAAGTCTGCTCTCCCCAAATGCAGGGTTGAGGTTTTGGTGGCTTTTTACCTCCTGTCATCAAAATTTTTAAACTGAACCACTTCATGGTCACTATGACCAAGACAACTGCCAATTGGTACATCCCCAACAAGACCCTCTCTGTTCTCCAGCAACAGATCTAGAAGAGTATCTTTCCTAGTTGCCCCCCCTTTTGCACCTGCATCAAGTTATCATTGAGGTGCTTTAGGAATCTCCTGGACCTGCTTGTGTTGGCTTTGTGGTAATCCCATTTGACATCTGGCAAGTTGAAGTCCCTCATAAGGGCAAGGGCAGTTGATCTCAAGGTATTTCTTAGTTCCTCAAAGAATAATTCGTTGATGTTGTCATCCTGGCCAGATGATAACATTAACTGATGTTAAAAGCATGCTTTAAAAATGATATGCCACATGAGCATAAGCATAGTACAACTTCCCAGATGAGTACTTTCTTGTAATAGACAAATTGCCCTTGATGTTCTATTCTCAGATGAAAAATAAGAAAGGTCTGTTACAGAGAATATCTTTAAATTATTCTGGGAGCAACATAGTTCCCAGAAACCTATTTATGCTCCTATCTGGGTTGTGGGGCCACACAACTAAAGTCTGTAGCTGCCTAACTTTGCTGAAAGCCTTGGGATAGAGCTCTTGTAATCATGAAATGCATCCAGGACTGAGGACTCTGAACTCATACCAGAGGATGAGAAACATCTCACTGCTTAGTTGTATGAAAAAAGTGCTAGATGTGGATTTCTGCTTTCTCCTGAAAAATATCATCTAACAAAAAGAAAAAAAAAAAAAAAAGAAAAACTTTTGTTGAGCCAATGCATACACAAATGGCAGAAGTATGGGCTATTCACAGAAGTGTCAGATGGAAGGACTGTCTTCTTTTTAGCTCAGTGGGAGTACAGATGCATTTCAGGGCACAGTTCTGAGCAGGAGCCTTTGTTAGATGTGGTAGGTTGGTCTAAAATTAGTCATACAGATAGTTGCTCTTCCATTCATCACGAATTATAGCTAAGGTATCTTAGATTATGTGTATGGCCACCAACATACTTTTCAAAGAGTATATTTACATGATGAAGTTTAATACTGTTTCAGGAAGTTGCTTCTGTGGAAAAGGTCAAAGAAAACTCTTTTTCTAAAGTACAGAGCAAGGGTTTTGCAGCAAGCACCAAGAACTCTATGGGGCAAAAAAAATAATAATAATAATAATGTTGGAGTAGTATGCTAGATCTCAAATGATACAATAAAAGAAGATTTAAAACCATTTTGGCTCTAGTCCCCTTACACATCACTGATATCTACTGCTTCACATCACTTCAATTCAAACATTCCAGCACTTTAGCTTAAGTTAAAAGTTTGTCTTGCTTCAAAGAAAATATAAAATGGTTGAACAAAAAAATATTAAAATGTTACATCTTAAATAGTGCTGAAACATAGGGCAAGTTAAATGTTGTAGAGAGAATAAAGGAAGAGATTAAACTTCATTGCTTTCATCCTACTTTCCTTTTTTTTTTTTTTTTTTTTTTTTTTTTTTCCTCCCTCAAGCAGCTACTTGCAATGGTCCTGCTTGACCAAAATTGGTGGTAAATTGGTAAAGATTTAGACCCATATTTACATGCTGATTTACCCTCTTGTCCCTCAAGGGGATCTGGTTTATTCAGACATGTCAAAGAATTGCTCCTTGTTTCAATAATAAGAGAGTTTAAACTCTATGATTAAAACCACTTGCCCACTTCACGCTTTATATATGTATATATATATATACATGTATATATATATATATATATATATTCAGAATGGAGTTACAATATATACATTTGAAAATAAAATTCACACTAAAAGTTGTTAATCATGCTAACTACCAGTTGTATATCAACAAAATTGAATAATACCTTAGCAGGGAAAGATAAGAAATTTTGATCATTTGTCAAACATCTAAATAGCTTGTATTCACTTTGTCAAAGTGAGATTACAGCTTGTGTTGCATTAGAACATATTGCACAATCAGCAGAAAAGATAAAGTAAAAATGGAAGCAGAAATAATGGGGTACTGGCAAAAACTAGGAAAAGCATTAAGAAGTGAACAGGATTTTCAGGCTGTAAAGTTTTAAAGAAACATTAGTACATTTTCCTTCATGTAGAAATCTGAAAGGGGATTAGAAATGCAATACAGAGGTGGATGATTCTGAAAGGGCATAAAAAATGCACTATGGATGATGATTACTCATTTTCTTTAAATCATTTCTGTATGAGCAAAAAACAGGTTATTTTTCTTATTTATTACTGCTTACTACAATGTCATCTGTAAATGAATTGAGTGAAAAGCTTTTCCTTTCTCTCTTTCAGTTAAGCTGTTGAGTATTTTATTGATAAAGAAATTTAGACAGCTGATACAAGGTTTGAGTTGCTTTATTAACCATCAAAATTCTCAACAATATTTCTCCTCTTAACTTTAATGTTAATTGCATTAAGAAACATACATTATATTTACTTAAGTAACTTACAAATAAATTTACTCTCAGAATATACCAGAATTCCAGGCCTTTGTCAAACAAGACTGTCATGAAATATGAATTGATTACTTGAAGAAAACAAACAAACAAACAAAAACAAACAAACAAAAAACAATAAGAGAAAATAACTGACTAAAGGACATTTGCAAAAACATGTAACATGTTGTGGATACCAAGAAAGGCCTGTTTCTAGCTGCAAGAAAAATAGATAGGCCTATGAGATGTCAGTGGCTAATAAAAATAAATGCTCCTTGTAAGCAATGTTGAGTGGAATGAATGTAAAATAATTCCTAAAGACAATTTTTCATTTAAAATCTGTAAAAATTGATGTATGATTAATGCAATAAAACAGTGACTACAGACAATACTTAAATTTTAAATCAATTTTTTGCAAAGTTAAGACAGTAATGATGTAAAGTAGATGCAGTACAATGTAAATTTTTCTGGTAGATATCTAGCATATGTCAGTAATAAAATCACACATATAACATCTTCTCTGTAAGAGAGTTTCTTTGTTAACTACTTTATTAACAAAGACAAAGGCATTTTGCCAATATCATGAAAGGAATAAAAACTATGTTTTCAGTCTAGAATATTATGAATAAAAGTAAAACATTAACCAACCAGTGTCTCATGCTTTGTGAGCTTTCTTTCACAACGTAACTACTGTCTGGGGTTTATTTCACTTCAGTACAAATAATGATATGCCAGCAGCTTCAGAACTGAAATACAACTAAAACATTATTGTGCCAACTGTATTATGAAGACTTTTGCAGCATAAGAGAAAATATAGAAGCAATTTCTTTCCACTTGGAAGATGTAAAAGAAGATGTTACTTCAAGAGCAGCCTGTTCAGTATTCTCTGTCTGAGCCTGTACCATGTGTTTCAAATAAAGTGAAAAGAAGTCTTTCATTTCAAAATCTTACCTTCCCAAAGGGGAACTTTCTTTCTAACCCACATCACTTCATAGTAAGCTCATAATTTGATTATAATCAATTATTGGAAACATTTTATATTCTTCTGACTATTAAATGAGAGCACATATTTTCTGTCATCCTTTGCTTCCTGTGCCATGCTTAATCTTCAACTGCACTCCTCACCTTATTGTTAAACAGCACTTATGTACCACAAACTCAAGAAGGCAATTGGCATTTGGCAATTTTATATGGAAAATAAATAAATAAATAAATAAACTGAATTTTGGACAGTGGTCCATGAACACTTAGTGACATCTGAACAACTTATCTATTACAGTTAATATGAATGGTAATAGATGTTGAATGCCTGCTGAGTAATACAGAACTGAACCACTTCAACCATGTAGCTGATCAGGTTTTGGTACCAATTTTTACGTATCCCTGTTTGAACCAGAATACACTTACACATGTAGGACTTCATTTCTGTGACAAAAATGCAAATCAGTATTATGCAGTAGGAAAAGTCATATTCAAAGGAGCAGGAAAAAATTACCAAACAGCCTGCCTGCAACAAAATGAGAAGAGGTTGTTTAATGTAGCAACAAATAACATAAATTTCAATATGATCTCTTTGTGGAGTCAGTACTAATGTTTACGGATGTTTTACCCAATACCCCAATGCAATCATTCTGAGTTTAAATCAAATTCAAAAGCACCTATAAAGGCATGAAGTGTGGAAAACCCATGGAATTAATTTTCCATCTTTCTTCCTGGCATCTCTACCAGATTATCATCCAAACTTGCCAGGATCCATTAATTTTTTCATCAGTGTAAGGCCAGATTTGTGGAAGAAATGTGTAAAGATATAGTATAAAGCTCACTACATTTAAGATTTGCTCTGCAAGAGGCAATGAAGTTAAAAGAATAATTCTGGGACCTATATTTCCACATTGCACAAAAGCAGATGTTTATTATTCAAGAAGTCTTTGATGGTCCAACTTCACAGGATTGAAAGAGGCAAAGGGAAAAAAGCATAATTAAATTATGAACTTGGACTTTTGGACTTTTGAACTTGTGTTCAGTTTGTTCTGAGTCACCCCAGCCAGGAGAAAAAGATGACGATTCATTGAAATGTGAGATCCCGAAACTTGCACTGCAGGTTGTTAAAGTTGCCAGCTCTATACAGTTGGGCAGATGTGTTTTCCAGCAGGCTTTGCAATCCTGTTTTCTGATTATCTTCACAAATTGCAAGAAGTTCTGCTGCTTTATGCTAGCCTACATTACCTCTCCTTTTAAAGGTAAACATGCCGTAGCTTTTGCATTAAGTGCCAATGACCAGCTTGCCTTTGTAGATGTGAATGGCATCAGGTACATTCCTTTTTCATTGGCAAGGCACAAATAACTGCTATTTGAGTGTGTAACCTTTTCCTCAGGGCTTATATTTCCCTTATCTGCCTATTGACTGGAATACCTATAATTTCTGACAAGAAAATGACTGTTCTTTCTTCAAGGCTATTTTTTAGGTTAGTCAAAAAACAGGTAGGTAGAGTGTATATTCTTTCCTGTCTCTTCCAGATGTAGTACACCTTGCTTCTCCCTCTATCCACACCAAACACCATCTCTTGTTATACCAGCCAGTAAACCCTTCCCCTCTTTGTCCCCGGTGCCCAGATGGATCTGTCTCTGGCACTTACAAACTGACAGATCCCTGCATACAAGAGCTTCTTACCTTGAATACATCAAATAACTACCTTCTTTCCTGCTGGAGATGTGTTTCCTTACCCTGAATGGGGACTATGTAGATTTTGGTTAGGGTTAAACATGATGGTTCTTTTTACTCAAAATTCTACCCACCAGTTTGAAAAAGAAGGGAGAATGGCTGGGTCTTCCAGACAGCTTAAAAAATTATCATTTGCATTTTGTTCCATATAACTTTTGTCAGCTCATTCAAGTTTGAATAAAGCTACCAAGCTTCTCACAAGTCTCTTAAGATGTAGTTTCTTGGAGAAAAAACAAGCTGTCTCTTTCCTACAAAGTGTAGAACAAGTTGTAGCAAATAATGCAACAGTTAATGATATTTGTACAGAGAGCAAAATAAAATTTTTGTTGATTATCTGAGTGCAATTTTCTCTCTCTTTTTTTTTTTTTTTTAATATATAATAGTTCACTGCTGATTAATTTCAGCCCAATTAATACCTCAGTGAAAAAGGCTTGGGCTTAGATATAATGTAGAAACCTTGAGACGTCTGCTTAAACAAGAAGACTTGATCTCTGGGCTTGGGAGCTGGCACAATGGGTTGGTAGAGGGATTTATGTTCCTCAACAGATAACAGAAAATTAAATCAGATTCAATTCTTGTATTAAAAATGCTTTCTTTCTAGACCAACTGACACGCACACAGACACACAGAAAGTCATTTATCATCAGGAAAGTTAATACTGAAGTAGCATAGTTAATAAGAGCTGCCTGTGGGAGATGTTTGTGCTGATCTAGTCTATGCTTTGTGTTTCAAAAGTAAAGTTTAAAGTTTCCAATTATTACTGTATGGGAAGAAAACAAAACAAAACAAAACAAAAATGTATAATAAAAAATGAAGGTTCATTATTATTATTATTATTATTTTATTTTATTTATTTATTTATTGAGGAAGCTACCTTCTAAGACACAAAAATAGGCAGCAGGCAATTAGTAAAGAAAAGGTAAAGGATATTTGTAGTTTTTAAGAGACTGTGACAGGCCTTGCATTGAGAGGGATGGTGGAGATACAAAGATACAACATGACCTATGCCAGGTAACTGCAGTGCACTGTGTAATTAGATTTGCTGGAAAACAAAGAAACCTGATAAACTAAGATAATATGATAAAAATAAAAAGAGATCAATCTGCAATAAATAAAAGAGATGAACAATTATTCAAATGATTGTGTAGGTTTTTTGTAGGCAGAGCCTTAAAAGAGAGAAAAAATCTTTCATTTATGTGTATTGGGAATATCAAAGCTAATTGCTACACAACTTCAATACAATTTCTTGTCATAGTCTGGCCATGCTTGGGGGTAGATTCCCTGTAAAAACATGAGATTTTTAATACTGCTGTAAATCAAAAAGGAGAAACACATTGGCATTTCTAGCTTCCCATGGTAGTATATTGGTAGGTCCAATTAAATGGTGACTCTGAAATATTCACTGATTCTTTTTTCCTTTTGGTTACTTAGCAATGTCAGGAAGTATATGCTTTGGCTTCCCAAGAGTTAAGTCACAACACCCTGCACAGAGTGCAATATTATATTTTATTTGCTCTTTATGATAGCTCCCTTTTCAAATGATGTCTCATCCCTGATTTGATCAAAAGTTGAAGGTAATTTTATTTCTAATCTCATCAATGTACAAATCTTGAAAATACTGAATTAAAATAGTGTACACTGTCTATGATAAACTTTACAATAAAAGGACAAACTCTAAGTGCTGAATACAGTGTAGAGAACATTTCTAGCTAAAGTATCTGGATATGTCTATGTACAACTGTAGTTTTTCATAGTTTCCTTGCTTAATTATTTATTATGAAATCACCTCATATAAAATCCATTGCAAAGCATAACAGAGAAAGGCCCTCTCCAAATGAATATTTTAGTATACTAGGCCTGTGCTAGATTACTAATTTCATTTTGATTTCAGTTTAAGCACTAGGAACACACAAATCAGTTTGTTTCACATCAGTTAACTATCTCAATGAACAACAGCTGCAAGCTAAATCGACATAAGCAATGGATAAATTAATTTAAATTTTTCTACCTGGGGATTCATATTTTGTGTATTGACAAGATTTTTTCTTAATCTAACTCTAAGAAAGAAAACCTAGAGGAAGATATGTTGAATTTGGGTTTTATCTCTTTCTCATCTTCCTATTTTTTTTGTTTTCTTAGCAAGATAAAGATTTGTGAGTTTTAGAAATTAGATGTTTTGATTGAGATTGGATTCTAGCATACTGATAAAACAAAACAAAACAAAACAAAACAAAACAAACAAACAAACAAAAACCAAACCAAACCAAACCAAACAAACAAAAAAAAACAGGCCAGGCTGGGTGGGGTGGGAAGGAAGCATCATCACAAAATGGTAAAATATTGAGGAGGAACATATCACATCCTACAGGAGCTTAGCTCTCTCCACAATTGCATACAGCATGCTGGGCAAAGCAGCTTCTGAAATTCAGGCTTCAACAAAGTGCCTAAAGTTAATTCTTACAACAGACCTCAGTATGAACAGAAAGAGAAAACTGGAAACATGGAAAAAAAAAAAAAAAAAAAAAAAAAAACACAAAAGAAAAAGTTAAAAATTGTAAGACTCATGGCAAACTCAGCCAATAATCTAATAATAATAATAATAATAATAATAATAATAATAATAATAATAATTTTCCCAATTATGCAAGATGAAAACAAAAAACTCAAGACAAATTGACCATTATATGGTTTGCCACCAAGAATGTATAATTTCTAAATTTTCAAAGGCCATAAAATTTGATTAAGGTAACAGGTACATAATTCAAGGTCATTTGTCCTCTAAAAAGAAGAAGGGGTAGTACACATCTCTTTGTCCCCTAGGAACCTTTATATTTTGAAATTAATTCAAAATGAGCTTAATGTGCTTAATTTCTCTTCTCTCTGATGACAGAAGCTACCAATAATATTCTGTAAAGCACTTCTATCTCATCTTTCCCATCATTCACCGGGAAATGCATTACAATGGCTATTATTGGAATTTCTAACACACTCATTTAAATAAGTAGGCATCATTGCCCAGTTCTAGGAAAGCATATGTTCCTTTCAGTAAAGAAGCCAAACAGTGCTCTCATTGGGATATAACCTGAGTCACTAATGTATCAGGCCATATCCTTTAGAGACACTTGATTTACTAGTATTAAAAATGGAAGATGATGCCATACTTTCATCATCTGTGAACCTTTGGCCAAGAAAAAAAAAAAAGTGTTTTGTGTGTGAAAAAAGAGAAGAGATGAAATGCAGTACCAAATTGTCATTATTTTCTAGAAGGAAAGTGTTATTAAGACATCAAGAAGTTAGGAGGACTAATCATGAAGTAATCTGAATTACTTTCTATACTAAATTCCAGAATGCATTGTCAGCAGTAACCAAGTGATAGATCATAATTTTTTTTTTTGTGTGTGTGTGTGTGTTGTTGTTTTTTCTTTTTTTTTTCTTTTTTTTTCTCTCTCTCTCTCTTTCTTTCTTTCTTTCTTTCTTTCTTTCTTTCTTTCTTTCTTTTTCTTTCTTTCTTTCTTTCTTTCTTTCTTTCTTTCTTTCTTTCTTTCTTTCTTTCTTCCTTTTTTTTTTGAATTCAGGCTCCACTGTCAGATATAAATTCTATAAAGAATAAAAAAATAAATTGTGGCTCAAAATATAAGTTAGATATTTTGATCCAAAAGGCTTTATAAAAAAATAGCTCTGTCTATACATTTTTCTAAATATAGCTGGTGTAGTTGCTGACAAATAAATCCATACAGTAGAGATCACTTTACATTCTCCATTGTTTGTTTAACAGTGAGTCACATATACTATAATTTTTAATTTATTGTGATTATTATAAATAATGTTGTTGTATTGAATACCTGAGACGGACCACTTTGAACCCATTTATAAATTTCTATTGTCTTCATTGTTTATGATAAGATTTATGAAGATATTGTTAAAACTTATAAAGATATAAAGATTAGGATTTCTAAAAAATAAACAACAATTTTAATGAATTTAACAAATCTAAATGTTAATTTATGTTAAAAAAATACTGGTTTTCTAGAACTTTGCCATCATGGGCATGTGAAATAAACATACCAACTTTTGAATCAACAAAGCACCCCACAGTTTCTGAAGAAAACTCGTTGTATACTATTTGAAATATTTTTTGCATGAATCTTGCTGGATGAAAATTACTATATGATGATCCTTCTACTTTGCTGCTTTTCTACTTTACTCATAGAAAATTATCTTCAGAAGATATGAACTGTAAGACTTCCAGAATAAGTGAATTTTCACTGCAAGCACCAAAAAATTTATTTGTTTAAAGAGGCAGATGATCTCAAGTATTTCATCTTTGTTTTAATTTTTCTTTTTCATTCCTGTTTCTGTCTCTCTCAATTTCATCATTACACACAATCTTTCTACAATATGTAGAGATAAAGCAAAACTCCCAAATTTATGTTGATTCAAATAAACAGTGATTTTACACAGGGCAAAGATCCCTTCTTACTGCTTTTGATGCATCTTTTACAATTTACGATCTCTGAGAAGCTCCTCCTACTCTTGTTCGCCTTTCCATTTCCCAGTTGTTGCTGTTGTTGTTGTCATATTTTTTTTTCTACTATTGATTTCAGTGGCCACAGTGGAGCTAGCAGGTTATCATGCCTTCTGCTTATATTCTATTAAGGAGAAGTATGAGTATATACCACATTTTTTTTAACAGTATCTCCAAACATAATTGGAACTGAGGCTTTCTGAGAACAAAATTATCACCTTTATTCCACCACCTGTGTGGCAATCTCGGTCACATGGATGAATGTACCAGACAGTATTTTTTTCAAATGTATTGAAGAACTGTACATTAACAGATGTAGCAAATCAACTTGATGCCATTTATGTAAGTCCAGGAGATGATCAAGTATGTTTGAAAAGCTGGTCTTCAGTTTGATTTCAATAAGTCTTTCCTTTGCCAGAATACAGTTCAGATATAAGTATCAGTGCTAACTCATCATGGGTTAGGTTCTGACATTTTGCTAGACACCTCCACCTTGAACTTTCTATCATCTTGACAGTAGAATCTCATTTGTAGCAAAAGGATAAGAAAGACAAATCTGTGGCTTGACACCTTGTGACATCTTTCTATGGGTGATGAATTTCAGCTACCTGAGAGGTTCAAAGTTACTAAGCAATGGATGGATGATTGGCACAGTAACTTCAGGCTAGCTGAGAATGAAAAGAATATGTCAAGTCAGAAAAAGTGTCAAAACAGTGTAACACTTTTAGGTATGGTTTATTTGATGCATTTAAGTAGATGTGCAAGTATTTTATTTCATAGATACTTAAATATTGAGAAAATAACAGATCTACAAGAGAACATGATAAATAGAATTAGTTACTATATCCTGTCCTTTCCAGTTTAATCCTTTTGAAGTACAAAATGTCTCTCTTTCCTCTTGCACTGACCATAGGGTTTTTTGTTGGTGGTTGTGGTGTGTTTTTTTGTTGTTGTTGTTTTTTGTTTGTTTGTTTTTCAAATTGTCCTTTCTCTTCTATTTATCTTCACAGTTGTTGTTGTTGTTGTTGTTGTTGTTGTTTTCTGTTCTGTTTTCATTACTACAGCTTCCCTCTACTTATTACTCTAGATCCCTGAATGTTTTGGTACCTCTAGAGTGATGTTGTTGAAAGAAAGTATCATGGGAAACATATACGTTAATATTTGAAAATTTAAAAATAAACATATAAAAATAAATATAAAAGTATAACTAATATACAAAAATATGAATATCAGCCTGAGTAATTTTTTTGGGCAACAGTTTTAACAGATAAGGCAACAATGAACTTTGTGTGACAAAAGTCCACAATTTTCCTCCTGTCCTAGAGAAATATTGACACTTCAGAAAAATCAAGTTACTGAGAAATACTATAAAAATAAGTTATTAGCCTACCTATGATTTTTCTGAGCTAGGAGAAATCCTCCCTCCCTCCCTCCCTCCCTCCGTCCTTCCCTCCCTCCCCCCTCCCTCCTTTCCTTCCTTCCTTCCTTCCTTCCTTC
>NC_048926.1:66468976-66490029 GCF_011077185.1 Oxyura jamaicensis
AGAGAAAGAGAGAAAGAAAGAAAGAGAGAGAGAAAGAGAGAAAGAAAAAGAAAGAAAGAAAGAAAGAAAGAAAGAAAGAAAGAAAGAAAAAGAAAACTCAAATTATTCCAATTTACTTGATTTTTTACACTGAATTTTGGAAGTCAGTAGTGTATGCTGTGATTATAGCACAATACTGACAATAAAACAAAGAGTGTAGGAGATCTTGCAGACAATGTTGAAGAATGGTTGTATGTTTTCTAAAAGGCCTAATGTGGTGTGTTAGTTATGAATTTTAGCTAACAAGTATTTTTGGTGGACTTATAATTAGAACCACACAATATTTCATTCCCAGCTCTACGCTAACAGTAGAAAGATAAAAGATAAAGATATATCTTTATCGCTAAAAGATATATCTAGCAAATCAAGAATCTCTAGACCAGGAAAGAGAATTTCTCTGAAGATCTTTGGAGAATTTGAGGAAAAACATAAGTCAGCAGACTTGAAAAGTCTGCAAAAAAAATGAGTCCTGCTAACTTCTGAAGATATTCCCGAAAAAAATCAGTTGACCAGGGAACTTCAGTCAAAATTCAGAAATTCCCATAACAAATATTCCGGTAATGATTAGAACATTTACAAGTAAGGAGTTCTGTGGGGGAAAAAATATATATATATATATATAAACTCTTTTTTTTTTTACTGATTAATTAACATGATTTGTGTGCATGCATGTGTATAGCTTTTGGTCATATATAAAGTAGAACCAGTAAAAGTTTTAATTTTAATATATCAATGATGATCAAAAGAATTAAATATTTTGGTATGTATAGTTTGTAAACATATTTTTTTCTTTTCCTTCTTTGTGGAATAATTAACAGAAGCATACAGTTTCTGTGTTGTTGAGGCCACTTTTAATAAACGTACAGCATTAAATATATTGCATGTTATGCAATAATGGAACCTTATCAGCTAATACATTCAAGTGGTAACGTTGTTCTGGTGATTTATCTGTGAACAAAAAAAAATATCCATTTACTGCAAACAACTTTTCTGATTATCTACAATCATGGATTAGATAGTCATTATTGAAATGATTTTCCTATGATCTAAAGATTATATTTACTATGATTTTTCAACTCAAAATAATTTGGCTTTTTTAATGTGGCATTTTTAATGAAACTAGTAAGTGTAATAGGCTTTTGATCATTGGACAAAATATACATACCTTCATTCAGGTCTGGCATAGTGATTTTATTCCTGTCGCAAGACCTTTCGTCAGTAATATCATTTGCTTCTGATGATCACAAGCTCTTATTTACACTAAAAGAAAAAAAAAAATGGGGGGGAGGGGGCGGGGAAAGGGAACATGGAACACAGAGATCTCGTGGGAAATCATATAAGAGTCTTAACTGAAAAGAGAAGAAACCAAGGTAATTTTGTCTGTATAATCCCAAATTGTCCCTCATTATGAAACATAACAATCACTTTAGAGTGAAACTTACTGCCATCTTCCTCAAATGTATGCTTTTTTATCATGCATTTACACTTACACAAATTACCCACAGTTATTTTTTGCATGTTTTCTAATTTTGGTAATATGAAATCCAAATTAACATGCCTCTTTACAATTCCAGCTTATCTCAGAGGCTTTCCTAACCTGAAAAGTAGACTATGTGTACTTTGTATTTGCTCTGCTTCTTTTTAAGAATGTAGCCTTCTGAACCATTTGTTTATTAGAAACAAATTGAAAAAAAAAATCTACTATGTTAATTCACAGAATATTAGAATGGCTTGAGTTGGAACAGATTTAAAGATCATCTAGTTCAAATACTCCTGCCATAGTCAGGGACCTTCCACTAGAACAGGTTGCTCGAAACCCTTCAACATTCAACACTTCCAGGAATGGGGCATCCACAGCTTCTCTGGGCAACCTGGTCCAGTGTCTTAACACCCTCTGACTAAAGAATTTCCTGTTAACATCTAATCAAAATCTCCCCTCTTTTAGTTTAAAACCATTCTCCCTTGTTCTGTCCATGTAAAAAATCACTCTCCATTTTTCCATAAGCTCTCTTTTATTACTGAAACACCACGGGGATGTCTCCCCAGAGACTGCTCTTTTTCAGGCTGAATGTCCCCTGCTCTCTTAACCTGAACAATAGGAGAGCTGCTCCAGCTCTTTTGGCCTCAGCCTGTAGCAGCAAGACCAGTTGTTCTCCATGTACCCAGTCCCTGAGCTGGTAGTTAGGGATAGGGAGCAGAAGGAAGCCCTCTAATCCATGAGGGAATGGCAGTGACCACTTAGATGCACACAAGTCCATGGGGCTAGATGGGATCCACTCGTTGGTACTAAGGAAATTGATGGAAGTGCTTACCAAGCCACTTTTGTTAATTTACCATAGATCTTGGCTATCAGGAGAGGTCCCAGTTTACCTGTGGCTAGCAAATGTGACATCCATTTACAAGAAGGTCTGGAAGGAGGATCCAGGAAACTACAGGCCTCTCAGTCTGAACTTGGTGCTGGGGAAGCTCATGGAGTAGATTATTGTCTCCCACAGCGTTCTCCTGGAGAATCTAGCTGCTCGTGGATTGGATGAATGTATGATTTATTGAGTTAAAAGCTGGCTAAATGACCAGGGCCAAAGAGTGAAAGGAGGTAAATCCAATTGGAGGCTAGTTACTAGTGATGTCCCCCAGGGCTCAGTACTGGGGCCAGTTCTCTTCAATATCTTTATTTGGACAAGGGCATTGAGTGTACACCCAATAAGTTTGCAGACAACACCAAGTTAGGTATGAATGTTTTTTTTTTTTTTTTTTTTTTTTTTTTCCCAAGGATAGGAAAGCTTTACAGAGCAATCTGAATAGGCCAGACTGGGTCTGGGTTCTGCACTTGCAGAATAACCCCATGCAACACCACTGGCTGGGGGAAGATTGGTTGAAAAGCAGTCTGGCAGAAAGGGACTTGGTATTGGTCAATAGCCAGATGAATATAAGCCAGCAGTGTGCTCAGGTGGTCAAGAAGGCCAACAGCATCCTGGTTTGTATCAGGAACAGTGTGGCCAGCAGGACTAGGGAAGGGAATGTCCATCTGTACTCAGCTCTACTGAGGCTACACCTCAAATACTGTGTTAATTTTGGGGCCCTTCCCTACAAGAAGGACATTGAAGAGCTGAAGCATGTCCAAAGAAGGGCAATGAAACTGGTGAAGGGTCTAGAGAACAAGTCTTATAAGGAGTGGCTGAAAGAGCTGGCATTGTTTAGCTGAAAGTAAAGGAGGCTCAGGGGAGACCATATTGCACTTCACAGTTACCAGGATATAGCTTTACAATTACCTTAAATGAGGTTGTAGCAAGTTGAGGATTTGTCTTTTCTCCCTATCACTAAGTGAGATGACAAGAGGAAATGGCCTTAAGTTGCACCAAGGGAAGTTTAGGTTGGATATTAGGAAAAAAATATTCACTGAAAGTGTGGTGAAGTATTGTAACTGGCTGTCCAGGTATATAGTTGAGTCACTGTCCCTGTAGGTCTTCAGAAAACATGGACATGTGCTTAGTGGCACGGTTTAATGGTGGACTTTGCAGTGCTAGGCTAAAGGTTGGGCTAGTCTTTTCCAACCTAAATCATTGAATCATAGAATGGCTTGGGTAGGAAGGGACCTCAAGGATCAACTAGTTTCAGCTCCCCTAACATAGAAAGAGATGTCACCCACTAGAGCAGGTTGCTCAGGACCTCATCTAATACCTCCAGGGATGGGGCATCCAGCAACATCATCCAGTGCCTCACTCCCTCTGAGTGAAGTATTTCATCTTAACCTCTAATATAAATCTCCCCTCTTTTAGTTTAAAACCATTCCCCTCTCTCCTCCCCTTATCTGATTGAGCTAAGAGTTGTTCTCCATCTTTTTTTGTCCCCTTCAAGTACTGAAAGGTTGCAATGAGGTCACCCCAGACCCTTCTCTTCTGTAGGCTGAACACCCACAGCGCTCTCAGACTTTCTTCATAGGAGAGGTACTCCAGTCCCTTGGTCATCTTTGTGGCCTTCCTCTGGACATGCTCTAACAGATCAACATCCTTCTTGTGCTGGGAGCTCCAGACCTGGATGCAGTACTCCAAGATGGGCCTCATGATGGCAGAGTAGAGGGGGACAATCACCTCTCTTGACTTGCTGGCCACTTCCCTTTTAATGCTGTGATTCTATGATCCTATCTTTGTGTCCCTCTGCTGGACTTGCTCTAACAGGTCCACATCCTTCTTATGCTGGTGGCTCCAGACCTGGATGTAGCACTCCAGGTGGGGCCTCAGGAAGGCTGAGTAGAGGGGGACAATCCCCTCCCTCCACCACCAGAACCTTCAAGTCCTTCTTTGCAGGGCTACTGTTAATGCATTTTTCTCCCAGTGGTCCTCATGTCTGGGATTGCCCCCACCTAGGTGCACAACTGTCCTGGTTGCACCTGGAATAGAGTTCATTCTCTTCATAGAAAATGGTAGGTGTCATGTTTTATTTTTAGGAGAAATATAATGAATATAACATACTGTTTTAGTTGTTGTAGAATGGTGCTTACACAGAGTCAAGGACTTTTCAGTTTCTCAGACTGATGTACCAGTGAATAGGCTGGGGATGCACAAGAAACTGGAAGGGGACAGAACCAGGACAGCTGACCCAAACTTGCCAAAGTGATATCCCATACTATATGAAGTCATGAAAAACAATAAAACTTGGGTGGTTGGCATAAGGTACAGAGCTGCTGTACCTTGGTGGCTGGCTGGGTACCAGTCAGCAGTTTCATTGTGTGTCACTTGCTTTGCACATAGAGAGAGATTTGAAAGGGGGGAAGGCCTGGCAGTGACAAACTATGGGACAACATGACAAAATCTGAGGGACTGCATGTTAGTGAGATCCTTCAGTCTGCTCCATGAGGTGCTGGGTACAATGAAGCACATTTGAAATAACTCTGCACGCTGTATAAAATAGAGGAGCTGGGATGCATGGAACTTGCAGTTGGTGATGACACAATTGAGAGCCTCTAAGTATTATGGGACAAGCAAATAAAGTAGATGTCATTGTGGGAGTGTACTATAGGCCACCCAGCTTCCAGTATCATGTGGTTCAACCACACCCCTAACACCAGTATCACCCACTAAACCATGTCCCTAAGCACAATGTCCAACCTTTTCTTAAACATCCCCAAGGACAGTGACTCCACCACCTCCATGGGCAACTCATTCCAATGCCTGACTATTCTTTCTGAAAAGAAGTTTTTCCTAATTTCCAACCTAAACCTCCCCTGGTGTAACTTGAGGCCATTCCCTCTAGCCCTATCATTAGGTATCTGTGAGAAGAGGCCAATACCCAGCTCCACACACCTTCCTTTCAGGTAGTAGTAAAGAGCAATAAAGTCTCCTGAGCTTCCTCTTCTCCAGACTAAACAATCCCAGGTCCCTCAGCCACTCCAGATAGGACTTGTGTTCTAGATCCTTCATCA
The DNA here is from genome assembly GCF_011077185.1 of Oxyura jamaicensis. Lineage (NCBI taxonomy): Eukaryota > Metazoa > Chordata > Aves > Anseriformes > Anatidae > Oxyura > Oxyura jamaicensis. Next base: position 66,474,435 of record NC_048926.1, read on the forward strand.
GTTTCATAGCCCTTCCCTGGACTCATCCCAGGGCCTCAATGTCTTACTTGTAGTGAGGGACTCAGCTGAACACAGGACTCGAGGTGCTGCCTCACAAGAGTAGAGTACAGGGGGATAATCACCTCCCTGGTCCTGTTGGCTACACTATTCCTGATATAAGCCAGGATGCCATTGGCCTACTTGGCCACCTGAACACGCTGCCAGCTCATGTTCTGGTGAGCATCAATCAGCACCCCCAGATCCTTTTCCTCTGCACAGCTTTCCAACCCCATGCCTGTAATGCTGCATGGGGTTGTCGTGCCCCAAATGCAGGACCCAGCACTTAGCCATGTTGAATCTCATCCCATTGGCCTCTGCCCATCAACCCATCCTGTCCAGGTCCCTCCACAGGGCCTTTCTACCCTTCAGAAGATTGACACGTCCCCCCAGCATGGTGTCATCTGCAAACTTTTTGATGGTACAAAAAATTCCCTCATCTAAATCAACAATAAAGATATTAAAGAGGATGGGCCCCAACACCAATCCCTGGGGAATGCCTGCCTGGTCACCAGACGGATTTCACTCTGTTCACCACTACTGTCTGGGTCTGCCCTTCCAGCAAGTTTTTAACCCAGCAAAGAGTGTACCTGTCCAAGCCATGGGCTGCCAGCTTCTCCAGGACAATACTGTGGGAGACTGTGTCAAAGACCTTGCTGAAGTCTAGGTAGATTCCAGAGCCTCAAAACTGTGGTGTAAGGGCACCTGGGAAGGTGAGGTGGGGAGGGGGGGGGGGGGGGGCTTGCCTATGATGTTGGGCCTGTTTCCATTCCTCTCCATCTCTCAGGTCCCCTCCCTCTGCCCAACAGTGACAGGGCAGGGGGTCCACCAGTATTTGGGGTGTATCACTCCAGTGCCTTCTTGAAGGCCTGGCAGGGATTTGCTCCACCAGTCTAACCTGCTCACACTCCCTGATGGTCCTTAATCTCTTCACCTCCTCTTTTAGCTCTTCCACCAGGCTGATCAGATCCTCCACCTGCTAACACCTCATGCAGGCAGTATCTCTGTCACCCTCCACTGGCAGTGACAGTCTCAGGCACTCACTGCATCCAGAGACCTGAACAGCCACATCTTTGAGCAGGCACTCTGGGTTGCCGCACTCTTTTTTGACAAGAGCTTTCTGCCTGATGAAGACCAGTGCTGGGTTTGCCATCTGTGAGGCAGCCGGTAGGTGAGCTGGGTGGAGAGGAATCCTTCGCCGTCCCTGCTTGCCCTGCCTGCTCACACTGCTGTGCCACACCCGGCTGACGTCACAGGCCCCGTTTGCCTGTCCTGTTTACCATGCTCCAGGCCGCTCGCACTCGCCAGAGGCTCTCTTTGTATGACAGAGTGGGGGCGCTCCTTGCTCTGCTCAAGTTTCATCACAAGACAACCTTGTGAGGCTGCCGGGTCCTCATGTCTCCGTCGGCTGCCTCGAGGGGCCTTGATGTAGGGAAACACCCGCCCACCCCCTTCCCCCACTTTGCTGCAGAACGTGTCTGCACCAGAGATCTCCTCGGCGAGTGACCTTTTATCTCTGTTGCAACATAATCATTTGTTTTTAATCATTCAATTTACATGGATAATCTAGAAAACATTTCTTCAGTACTTTTCATATCTAAAAACAGTTGACAACAGTTATTTTTCTTTAAATAAAATGGAGTTAAAGGCTCCAGACAGCTAATGGTAAAATGAAGTATGGTATGTTAATAGATACAGAAGAAAATTCCCAACTCAGGGATAGAATATAAATGTATCATTGCAGAAAAGTATGGATATTTTCTTCATTACTTCTAAGATAATTTATATGACATTAGTTTTATTACTGAAGTACATTCTATTCTGAAAGCTGTTGACATATATAATGATTTTATTCTGATTGACTACTGTTTACCCCTAAGTGTGTATAAGTTTTGCAATTATGTTGTTAAAAGAAAATGTGTTGCACAAGAGAAGTTTCCAGTTGTGACTGATAAAGAGATGAAGTTCATAATTGATTTTCAATTTGTGTAATGGACCAGGTTGTTAGAATGTATATATTAATACAGATGATAATTTCTTGTCTCAATGAATATCAAGATTAATTGTCCTGTAAGAGAAATCATGATCTTAGCTTCACCCTAGCCAATATTTATCTTTGAGGTCAGTAAGTGTTAATGTCTTTTTCTGAAAGAGTCAATATTCAGTTATTGTGATAATGACTTTAAAACATGTATATAAATTTGTATTAAAACACAGTGGCAAACATGAAAAAAATAAAGAAAATTGGTTGTACACGTGCAAAAACATAAATACATATATATATATATAATTGTAGTCCAAAATTTCTACTTTCCAACAAGAGCTGATCAGATGTTATTTGTTAGGACTTCTATCTACTTTTTGGTTCCTGAACAGCTCACAAACATATAACAAAATTATTTTACTGTATTTATTTTTAACATTCACACATTTTTGCTGATAATCATTTGAGCCATTCTCAACAATAATTGGGTGTATAAAAATTAAAAGTAAAACATGATTATTGCACACAGTTACCTTAGCAGGAAAAAAAAGTTTATTTTTTTTTTTCCTTTGCAACAGGATCAGATTAGGCCTTTCAAAGGTACACATAGACAAGAAGTGTGACTAATTCTACCACTAGTGGGCCTTTTTCCTTCACAGGGTAACATGACCAGCATTGACCTACGCCCAAGCAGCTACATATCTTCTCAGAGAGTTCCCAGTCTCACTGATTTTCATCAGTCATTTCACACACACACACACACACACACAAAGATAAATGAGTTCTTTCTCTTTTGAGTAACAGATGTAGATACACCATCAAAGGAAGATCACAGGACTGTATTTACTCTCAGTGTTTTTTTTATATCATTTTTTTCAACACTGGAAAAAAAAAAAAAAAAAAAAAAAAAAAGTTATTAGCTCTACTGAGTATTTATCAGTTGATAAGAAAGATTGGAAGGATTGCTTTTTAAGTCATCAAGCATCATAAATATAATAATGCAGGCTTAAAAACCATATCTATGGTATTTAATGGTGACACTTAACATTTGAATGGACCATAACCAGGGTTAAAATTTACTTCCATTTGACTAACAGGTTTGATTTTGCCAGGAGTGTGGCCAGATCAATAGGGGGTGATTAAAATTAATGAAGCTTTGAAAACCTTGAAAGTCTCAGTTAAAGAGAGAATGTTTAAACCTGGTGAGCTTTCACGTCTAAACAGAGCTTAAACAAAATTCTTGCCAAACTCCTCACCCTAGCACACAAACATTTAAAACATCTGAGCTCCATTCCCAGCATACTTTTTCTGTACTGCAGACAAAGCAATCTTTTTCCCTAACAGATTTCATTCTAAAATGAAACAAGCAAATCTCTGGAATGAAGCATTCACAGTTTTCAGGCTATAGTTTCATACTGACAAGTAATCATGACAGTCAAACAGTAAGGCGTTTGTGAGCTCTTTTTCCATGTGAGACTCATAAGAGTGATAGACTGATGGTGTGACTTTTGATGATTCACCAATCTGACTTCAGTGGACAGTGTTAAATCATCACCAGCCTACACACATCTAGACTAGGCACATCTGAGCAGCATAACGCCTTAAGTTTAGATCAAAAAATTATGCTATGTCTGTATAAACAGCATAAGTCATTCTTGAGTTCCAAAAACCACTTTACTGTTTATTGCTAACTTTTTAAGCAGGGGAAAACTTTATTAATGGAGTTTGAGCTCTCACCTACAGTCCTATAGGTGTCAAGATGGGGGTCTTGATATTCCTTATTGTGGCATGGTGATAGAAAAATACCAGGGGTCAAGTCCTGAGCAGAAGTATCTTTTAGTCCTGACTATCCTAAATGTGACTATCACTCTCCAAATGTCCTAAATGTGACTATCACTCTCCAAAGTCTTTTTTTCAGTAAAGTCAGAACAGCATTCTTATTAAATGGCAATATAATCCCTTGACAGTAATCGAGGAAAATGAGAGCTTGGTGCCCACTTGGAGGACCTGCTGAAGGCATGATATTTTCTATACTCTGTGATTAGTATCTAAGGCAATAAACAAACAAACAAACAAATAAATAAATAAATAAATCATTTCTTATACCAGAATATAAACCATATATACCACAGAGTTCAAAAAAACTTGTCAGAACTAATTATTTGAAGTCCTTGGTAAAAATGATGGATTGTGATTACCATGGAGATTTTTCTTCTTCTTTTCAGCAGTGACAGCACTTGGCTAGAATTAAAACTATGTATCATGTTTTCTGGTGAAAATAATTACATTGACACCAGAAAATCACCTACCATGTACATGGACCTTTACATATAGATGCATGGGAATGAACAAAAACTTCACATGCTGGAGTCTGAAAGCAAATCTGAGAGCCATGTGACATGTTTAAGAAGTACATACCATCCTAAGAGCAGTTTGGCATACAGACAGTTATTTTCACTCTATACATACTGCATACAACAGAGTATCCATATATGTTAAAAGCATGCATTGCGTTCTTCCTTTCTTACTGTCACTGTGAATTAATAAGATCCAGCATAATTTCAATTATTTTATTAAAAAGAGATTTCCAGACAGTAAGGTCTGTGCTACTTCACTAGTGAAGAGTCTGAATATCAAAATTGTTCTTCTGATAAAAATCAAGTCTACAGTCCTGAACCTTAAACCTTAAAGAAGAATAAAGTAGGTCTGAATTTCATCTGTTGTAGCATCCAGAAAATAGTTCCCAGATTTGAAGACCTACGTGCAATCCTTTAAAGATCTGGATCTGATTCCAATTTTGGATGTAGTGACTCATGCTCAATTAATCTTGTTAATATGAAAGTTAATATGAAAGCTAGAACATACCATCTACCAGAAACAAAACTAATTGAGTAAGAAGGCCTGGCACTGTCTTCTCTTAGTGCTTTTAAAAAAGAATTCTTTGACTTTTCTACAGTTTTCTGAAAGATTTCTGCCTTCTTTTAGTTTAAATCCATTATCCCCTGTCCTATCACAATAGTCCATGATAAAGTGTCCCTCCCCACCTCTCCAGGAGGACCCCATAGAGTACTGGAAGACCACTAAAAGGTCTCCACAGAGCCTTCTCTTCTCTAGTATAAACAGACCCAGCTTTCTGAATCTTTCTTCATAGTTGAAGTGCTCCAGCCTTTTGATCATCTTCATGGTCCTCCTCGGGACTTGCTTCAACATCCATGTCTTTCTTGAGCTGGGGGCCCATGAGCTGAACACCATACTTCAGGTGAGGTCTCATGAGAGCAGAGTAGAGGGGGAAAGTTACCTCCCTCGACCTGTTGGTCACACTTTTTTTAATGCAGCCCAGGATATGATTGGCTTTACAGGCTGCAAGATTTCACTGTCAGCTCATGCCCAACTTTTCAGCTACCAGTATCCCCAAGTCCTTCTACACAGGGCTGTTCTCATTTCATTCATCACCCTGTACAATCTGTACTGATGTTTGGGATTGCCCTAACCAAGGTGCAGCACCTTGCACTTAGACTTTTTAAATTTCATGAGGTTCATGTGGGCCCACTTCTCGCACTTGTTCAGGTCCCTTTGGATGGCATCCCTTCCTTCTACTGTGTTAACTATACCACTCATCTTGATGTCATCTGCAAACTTGCTGAGGGTGTGCTTGATCCCACTGTATATGTCATTAATAAAGACATTAAACACTACCATTTCCAGTACAGACACCTCACTACTGACTTATATTTTTCATTGAAGCTAGTTAATAAGCAAATGGATACCAAAATTATACAACTGCCTGTAAATGTGTATACCCTGTCACATTTTGCAGGATTCATTTTGGCTTCTGTTACATTTTCCGGCACATCCAGTTTAGAATACACCATTAAGATAATGTTTGTTTAGTAATTGTGAATTTATTATGAATTCAGTTTTCCTTTAGATGAAATTTAGAGAAGGCTCATCCCAAAAGTTGAAGAGCTTAAGCAACACAAAGTCCAGCTGAATGACCCCTGCATATATTCATTACTAAGAACTTTGTGTTGCCTGCAGAAATTTAACATATTTACATGCAAATATTTTTTAGATTAGGGAGAAACATTATGGTGCTAAATTTGTACATGGAAAATCTGTGGTCAATGTTCTGAATTAATGTGTTCAGAGGCATTGAAATTTGCTTCACTGCATTACATGGAGGTCTGTAACTCAAAATCACATTTTAAAATTAAAGGTTAGAAATAGAGATAATGTCTTTCTCAGTTTTCCATTAAATAAAAATTCAAAGGTTCTGAACACAATTTTCACCAGCTGATTAGAAGAATGAATCATAATAATAACTTTACAGAGAAGTTCTTAATTTATATCTCACTAATTGAAAACATATTAGTGTTTTAGAATGAAATTTCTGTTCTGGGAATTTTATAGACTTTGATATGTGACTGATTATAAAGATAAAAAATAAGTATTCATAAACCATGCTGATGTTTCTTTCATAGTTCTTTAAGATGATAATTTGATATTTTCTTCAATTTGTAAGATTTTATTATTATTATAATTTATAATAACACCAATCATACATATCACAATGATGTGTATTATAACTGATATAGGGTTTTCAGAATTCCAGAAAAAAAGAAGAAAAGAAAAGAAAAGAAAAGAAAAGAAAAGAAAAAAGAAAAGAAAAGAAAAGAAAAGAAAAGAAAAGAAAAGGAAGTTTTCCTGAGCAGACAGGAATATATTGTGGCAGGTAAACAATGCCACAGGTTTTGACTGAGAGGCTCATGCATGTGCACAGACGTATGTAAATCTTCTACCAGAGACTTGATGCTTTCAGGCAATGAGTATGTCTTCCTATTATGGTTAAGACCTGCAGTCCATATTCAGCAGAACTGCCACTGTAATCAAGGGGTTTAATAACTTCAGAAGAATTTTTGTCAGGAAATGTGAAGAAGGTATTATTGCTGCCTTGTGAACATACAGGAAGTAGCTAGTAACCTTCAGATCAGGTTTAACCCTACCATTATTTTTTTTCTTATGAAATCCTAGGTATTATTGTGTTTGCTTCTGTGACTCTGGACTTCTTGCTCTGCCAAAATTTCCACTGTAAATTATTTCTTTCTTGGATTTTATATATCTGTACTAAAATTTTTACTTTGCATGGAAATTTAGTATTTCAGACTTTTTTCTTTTTTCTTTTCTTTTTTTTATTTTTTTCTCATCAGAAAAGGTGTAGTTACTTCTGAGTTCTAAAACTGCTACAGATATTTTAAACTACTTTAGTTAAACTTATTTGTACTCCATAACTACAATATGAATAATAGAATCACAGAATCACAAAATGGTTTGTGTTGGAAGGGACCTTAAAGATCATAAAATTCTAATTCCTTTTCAATGGGCAGCAATGCCACCCACTAACTGGGTTGCTCAAAGCCCCATTCAACCAGGCCTTGAACACCTCCAGGGATGGGGCATCTACAACCTCTCTGTGCAACCTGTGCCAGTGCCTCACCAGCCTCAGAATAAGGAATTTCTTCCTAATATCTAATCTAAATCTCACCTCTTTTAGTTTAAAGCCATTACTCCTTGTCTGATCACCATGCTCCCAGAAAAAGAGTCCCTCCCCAGCTTTTCTGTAGCCCCTCTTTAGGTATTGGAAGGCCACTATAGAGTCTCCCCAGAGCCTCCTTTCTCCAGGCTGAACAACCCCAACTCCCTCTGCCTGTTTTCATAGCAGAGGTGCTCCAGTCTTCTGATCATCCTTATGGTCCTCCTTTGGACTCCTTCTAATAATTCCATGTCCATCTTGTGCTGGGGGCCCCAGAGCTGAATGCAGAATTCCAGGTGGTGTCTCAAGAGAGCAGAGAGTCACAATCACCTTCCTCAACCTGCTGGCCACACTTCTTTGATGCAGCCCAGGATGCAGTTTGGCTTCTGAGATGCAAGCACACAATACTGGTTCACGTTCAGCTTCTTGTCAACCAACTCCCACTCAGAGCTCAATCCATATTCCACCCAGCCTGTATTTGTGCTTAGGATTTCCCTGGCCCAGATGTAGGACTTTGCATTTGGCCTTGTTGAGCTTCACCAGATTCTCACAGGCTCACCACTCAAGCCTGTCCAGGACCCTCTAGATGGCATCCTCCTCCATCCAGAGCATCAATCGTACCTTTGCCAAGGGTGCAATTCAATTTCACTCACCAACACAATCAACTCCAGGGCAGATGTTTTCTCCAGAAGAGTGGGGATCACAGGTTGTGAGTAGTTTCCTGCATTGAGGCTACTTGAGGTGGCCAAGGGAGCCAGCAAGCCTCATAAGAGTGGCTATTGAGGCTTGGGTGGAGCCAGGAGCACTTCCTCACTCCCTTGTACAAAGGCAGCCCCTAGGGAACATAAACGACCTGGAGTGTGGTGACCAGGACAAGCAAACTGGCCATTGTGCATCAGTCAGGGCGTGGCAGGCAGTTCATGTGGGAGGGTGCAGGGAGGGGTCCGAATCTTGACCAGCTCAATCAGTAAGCAATGGTATCCACCCAGCAGAAGGCAATGGCCTCTTGGATCTCAGCACCTCCCTCACGAGACACAGGTTCCCAGACAGAGCTCTGGTGGAAACACACTGCCAAGCATGTCAGGTAGAAGAGTGTGCCCTACTCTTATGCCATATCAGGACACCAGGAGTGAGAAGACCTGTGGGAGGTGCACCCAGGTTGAGACATTCCTCCAGCTAGTGACAGGGCTCCAAGAAGAAGTGTGGTGGTTTTACTGAGCTGGGCATCTGAGCTCCAACACAACCACTCTCTCTCTCCCCCTCCTCAAACAAAAAGGGAGAGAAAACACAATGAATAGGGCTCAAGATTTGCAATAGGGTTGGGAAGTTCTCTCAAAAATTATTATGGTGGTCAAAACAGACTCAGCGAAAGGGGATTAATGTAATTTATTGCATATTACTATCAGGCTATAGCAGTGAGAAACTGAAAGTAAACTAACCCACCACACCCCCACTCCACTCCACGCACCCTTTTCTATGTCCTTCCTCCGAGCATCTCAGGAAAACAGAGAATGGGAGCTGCAGTCAACCCATGATGTTTAATCTCCGCCACTCCTTCTCGGTCACTTTCTTCCCCTGTGCTGTGGGGTCCCTCCCATGGGATGCTGTCCTTCCTAAACTGAGCCTGTGGGGGCTGCCCACAGGCAGCAGCTCTTCAACAACTGCTCCCACATGGCTCCATACCACTGGGTCCACCAGGAGCAAGCTGCTCCAGCATGGGTCCCTCATGGCTGGCAGCTCCCCCCAGACCCCCTGCTCCTGCGTGGGCTCCTCTCCACAGGCTGCAACTCCAGCCTGGGGCCTGCTTCTGCAGGGACTCCCCATGGACCGCAGCATCCTCCAGGCCACATCTACTTGCTCCACCCGGGGCTCCTTCACAGGCTGCAGCATTGAGATCTGCTCCATATGAAACCCATGGGCTGCAGAGGGACAGCCTGCTCCACCAGGGGCCTCTCCACAGGCTGCAGGGGAACTCGTGCTGCGTGCCTGGAGCACCTCCTGTCCTTCTGCACTGGCTGTGGAGGCTGCAGGGCTGGTTCTCAAGCCTCATTTTCCCAGCTGATATTGCCCAGATTTATTTATTTACTTATTCATTTCATTTCTTAAATCTGCTCTTGCATAGGCACAATAGACCTCACTTATTGGCTCAGCCCTAGCCAGAAGCAGGTCCTTTTGGAGCTGGCTGAAACTGTCACTTCTGGACTCTTCTCACAGAGGCCATCCCTGAAGCCCCCTGCTACTAAAACCTTTCCAGGTAAACCCAATAGCGGAGGTGAATAGGCTGAGGAGTATTTGGGAGTCTGACAGGGAGATAGACTACTGGAGTCACTCTCTACCTTCCCTGAGAAAGGCCCAGCAGACAGAAGGGGCACTCCATTGATTTTCCTATCCTCTCTACTGATCTAGAAGATAAGGGGCATTGGCAATAAGTCCCTGCCCAGTACATCAGGCACATCCCCTCAGGGACTTCCCCGCTTTTCCAGGTGCCTGTGCACAATAGGTATGAAGTTTTGCAGGTTGATCAGAACAATATTGAGGAATACAGCCTATCTGGCTTGGAAGTGATGCCAAGGTCACATCAACCTGTGCTCTGCATTAAAACAGTTCCCACCAAGGAAAAAAAAAAAAAAAAAAAAAAAAAAAAAAAAAAAAAGACAGGTCGCTGTTCTGGGAGACTCTCTTCGGAAAGGAAGAGAAGACCTAATATGCAGACCAGACCCATTTCACAGGGAGGTCTGCTGCCTTCCTGGGGCCCAGATTAGGGATGTGAAGAGTGTGTTGGGTCTGTCTGGGATGGAGTCACCTTTCCCTGCAGCAGCCCACACAGTGCTGTGCTCTGCACTCATAGCTGGAACAGCACTGGTATCATCGTGTTGTGTCTATTGCTGCATAGTGCTGGCACAACATCAGAACTCCCTCCAGGCCCCCAAGAGCCAGCAGGCTGGGGGTGGGCAATTGATGGGGAGGGGACATCACCAGGGCAGCTGACCTAAACCAACCAAAGGGATATTCCATAATACCTGATGTCACACTCAGCAATAAAAGGGGGCCTCTCATGGGGGAGGGTCTCTCCTGAGCGTTTTGAGGCCCTGCTTCCCGGGACGTGGCCGAACATCGCTCGTTGATGGGAAGTAGAGAATAACTTTTTTTCCTTTCTCTCTGTGCTTCCGTGCGGCCTTGTTGTTTCTTTTGTTTCTTTTGTTTCTTTTTCTCCCCATCCCCCTTCCCTTTAATTAAATCATTCTCATCTCAAACCTCGAGCTCTTTGTGTTGTCTTTTCTCCCCCTTCCTCTTTGAGGAGGGGAGGAGTGAGAGAGTGATTGTGGTGGAGCTCGGCTGCCCACTCGAGTAAAACCATCACAGAAGAGAGAGCTTCCTGCCCTGGTTTGGCCCTTAGACTGTTTTATTACCTGTTATTGTTTTTTAAAGTAGTCAGTGATGAAGCTTCAAGATGAAGTCCGAGGGCAATAAAAAGAGACTTCAGGATCTTGGGGCAACTAGATAAGGGGTTAGAAACATAGGTGGTGGCTTCCTCTATCCTTCCAGTTGCAGGGACTAATGAGGTGAGGAACAGAAAGAACAACCAAATCAATATCTGGCTCTGAGCCTAATAACACCATCAGAACTTCTGATCACAAGTCGTTTTAAAAGACACCAGGCCTGTTGGTAATGGACAGTATTTATCTGTCTCTAAGAGGGGAAAGGATTTTTGCTCAGGAGTTAGAATGTCTCATTGACAGGGCTTTAAACTAGATTTGACAGGAGAAAGGGACAAAAACAGGCTTGACAAGCCTAGGGCTGGTATGACAATGGTTAAAGTTGCTAGACCTTGTTCTTGTGGGAGATTTCAATTTACCAGATGTCTGATGGAAATACAACACAGTGGAGAGGAAACAGGCTAGGAGGTTTCAGGAGTGTGTGGAAGATATCTGTCTGACAGCTGTGAGCCAAATAGGAATGGTGCTCCACTGGATCTTTTGCTTGAAATTAGTGAAGGACTTGTGAGTGTTGTGAAGATTTTGGGCTGTCTCAGGCACAGTGATCATGAATCAACAGTGGTTTCAACTCTTGGAAAAGTAAGGAGAAGAGTTACCTGAACTGCCACCCTGGAGGGTAGACTTTGAAATTGATTGCACCATTTTAAATGCAGCATAAGTCTTTCTCCCTAAATCCATCTTCCTACAAACAATAATAAAATAAATGTTAGCAATTGTCAGTGAATAAATTCTTTCAGTAACTGATCACTGACAAAGGTCTTTAAAGGAGTATTTATGCAAACCCCACATGTTATTACTAAATGACCATTCATTATTCAGATGGCAAATTAAATATTTTAGTATGCATTGTTAATAATTATTATTATTATTATATTTTAAGTCAGCACTTGTTTGTTTCTTCCTTCAGAAATTGTTTGCCTTTGCACTCATTATTTTGTGGAGATTCATTCAAAGGCATTCTCAATACTCCATTGAAAAAGTGCTCTACTGAATAGCAAAGCAGTGTCTGAAAAGTGTAAGCAGCAGGTAGTTTATAGATAAGATTGGAACATTACTTATGTCTTCCAGAATTAAGGCACAGCAGGATGCTCTTTCAGAAGTTCTCTCAGGACATCCTGTTGTACCTAACTGATACAGGAATATATGGCATCTGAATTCCTCATCTTTGTTGTGTCATGTCTCATTCTTCTAATAGAATCTTGTGGAAGAAGAAGACAGAGCCAGTGAGCTGCTATAATTTGTCTGCCCTGAGTTCAGGTCCTAAGCAAAACAAAAGTTTGAGTAAATAGATCCTTAGAACTATTCAAGGGACAATATATCCAACAACAGACAATATATTGTAATGATTTAAACATGAATGGGTTAAAAGAACTGGCATGTATAAAGTGTTACTTTTTAAGTACTACGGCAGACGCAGCACAAATTTATGCTTTATACCTTGGTGTGAAAATAATCAGAAAACGAACCACAAAACAGATTTTTTTTTATTTTTATTTTTTGGTCTAAATTAAAACATGCAAACATGTCTGTATGTCTGTATGCATTTTTATTTTTATCAATTAGTTCTTTTCTCTTTGGGCAATCCTTGTACTTAGAAAAAAAGAGTATTAAATTCATGTAAATGCCATTCTCGGCAGTAGATGTTGAAAGAACATTTCCTGAATACAAATATGGATGGGAATTAATATGATTTTTCTATTTGCACTTACATTCTGATTTTATTGTCAACATGTCAATTGCCTGGATTGTCTGCCAGAAAGAAGGTCTTTGGGAAAAAAAAAAAAAAAAAAAAAAAAAAAAAAAAAGTATTAATTTCCTAATAGCCATTAAATCATAAGCAGCACATTTCAAGACTTAAAACTTCAAGTCCTGAGTGGGACAATGAAGAGAGGAGAAAGAATAATCTTTCATTTGGTATGATAAAACTATTAAAATTGGAAGAAAATTGCAAATATAATGCTTTTAGGAAAGGGTGTGCTATCTTCAGTAACAGCTCTGAAACACACTTTAAAATCCACTTTCTGACACTACTGAAAGGTAAAGAGGATTCATACTCAAATGTTTTGTTCCATAATAGAGCAAACTGGGACCTCAACAGTTATGTGTGAGTAAAGATAACTGTGCAAGTATATTAATGAACTTCATCTTTGTGTAAGTCGCATCCAGGGTGCAAAACAAAAGTCTGCTCACCCCCATGGCCAGGGTAAACTGAGGGTAGGAGAGCCCATTCACTTTCACCACTGAATTGCCAGTGAAATGGCATATGCTATTTCAGCCAAGCTGAAAATTGTGCTGGTGCTGCTCTATAAATTGTTTTTTCATATTTTCAAAGCCTTCATCTCCTCTGTGCTCAATCAGCTAAGGATACAACATGAAGCAAATCACCTAATGGATAGACAGCACATGATTAATGAGAGAGGACAGAAATAATTGCATTTCTTTGAGTGGTGTGAGTGTTGGAGAATACTTTTTGCTGTACAAATTACCTCTCTAGAAGGCAGACGTTTGATCTGCTTCTGACCACAACCAGTACTGTAAGACTGGTTGTACTGTTTACTTGATTTGTCATGGAAATTCCTCTGCTCCTTCCAGAAATACAGTGCTACTAAAAACCTTTTGGGCATCCATGTTTAATATCAAATTCTCTGACATCTACAGCTCTTCCCAGGTGCCCATTTTTGGAAGATTCACCTCTATTTCCTGAAACTGTGTCTCTCTACTTGAAGATATTTGATTTAGTAGGAGGAAAAGATCTTATCTTCCATAGATTTGCGATCATTTACTTCTTCTTTTCAGCTAAGGATACAGATAAGATACAGCTAAGGATACCAGAGCACTCAGAAAGGTACAATGATAAATCATTGTCTTTCATGCCGGAGTTCTACCTAGCAATATTGATAGTAAATTACCTAATCTCAACTAAGTCCTTGTGACCTGGGCTCTGACATTTAAAAAGCCAAAAATCACAACACAAGCATCATAACTGTTAAACTGAAGAATTACCCAAATGACTTTCAATGTTATCCACAATGAATGTTATGGGCATACAGTTTTACCTGTTGTACTTCCTTGATTTCTGTTTAGATCAAATTATCCTCCACATTTCAGTTAAAAATCACTTCTCTTAAACTTTGCCAATGCTATAGACCGAAGGTATGCCCAAGGTTTATAGACCTCAAATTAACCCTTACAGAATACGGGAAAAAGTTGGCTGACAGAAGAAGAATTGAATTTATACACCACTCAGGATAGCAGTTTTCAAGCTGTAAAAGTTGTGGAAAAATCTATTAAAGTCTTGGTTTTAAATTTCTTAATCTCCAGGAAATCAGAAGCACAATTAAAATTCCAACTCAGATAATTTGGAAAATATAGATTTTTTGTTGTTATTGTTTGTTTGTTTGTTTGTTTTTTAACGGAAGGATGACTCTAGGAGAATATCACAATACAAAGACAGGTTTTAGTGGACCCATTTATGTCTGTTTAATTAAGAAAGTCAGCATTAAATTGTTTTAAATCTTATTTAAAAAAAAAAAAATCATGGCAATACCTTTCAGTTAAGCTTAAGGCTTACTGGAAATTTTGAAGCAATTAGTCATTTCATATTGTGCTAGAATTTCAAATCAATACTTGAAATGTCAGCTGAAAATAAAGAAAGTCATTTGGAAGAAATACAGAAGTTGTCAGGTAAATGTCAATCTATGATACTGTAAACATTAAGTCTGCCAAAAAAAAAAAAAAAAAAAATGTACTGATTACATCAGATTTGGCAGGTGGAAAGGACTGTTGAATACACTCATTGTAAACACTATTGTATTTGCATTTATTCAAGCAACATTGCTGCTTGAACTGATCCCGATGCCTACATGTATCCAGTCACATGTGTGTGTTCCATATGTCACTGAAGTGCAAGCATTTATTTATATATTCCCAACAAAACAATGTCCATACAAGCTAAAACAAAGACATATGTAACCTCTTGTTATTGTAAGCAATCATATGATTGGATTTATTTGCAATTTAATTATGACCATACCATATATGTAGCAAAGAGAGATACTAGCTAAAGAGAGAAAAGAAAGATACTTTCTTTTCCAGTTTTCCCTCATTCTGAAACAAATTCTGAACTAATTATTCTTTAACAAAACATTAAGTTAAGGACATTTTTTTTTCAGTGTTTGGTTAGAGTCAGATAAAGAGAAGGTGTTAAAGAAAATGTATATTCCTGTAAACTCATGTAACTAATAATAGTTATTCTTTATCATACTTTTTAGAGTAGTATGACCTTCTATCAAAATACCAAAACAAATACACTATGAACAATGTGTTTTCTACTCTAAAAACTTTCAATAAGACATTAGCTAAATTTGCCTCTAGAAATCTGAATCTGAGACTATTTGTTATTATACCAAACTATGACCCATTCATGGCAATAGGATGCCCCTGTTAGTTGTGTCATCACAGCATCCCATACTGTTATAATCTAACATAGACTCATAGAATGGAATCATAGAATGGCTTGGGTTGGAAGGGACCTTAATAATCATCTAG
>NC_048926.1:66505029-66516993 GCF_011077185.1 Oxyura jamaicensis
AAGGAAAGGAAAGGAAAGGAAAGGAAAGGAAAGGAAAGGAAAGGAAAGGAAAGGAAAGGAAAGGAAAGGAAAGGAAAGGAAAGGAAAGGAAAGGAAAGGAAAGGAAAGGAAAGGAAAGGAAAGGAAATGCCTGTAGCATTCCTTCTTGTTGTTCTTTGCTACCTTTGCCAAACCCAATTCCATACATGCCTTGGCTTTCCCAGTCCCATCCCTGCACATCCGGACAACATCGCTGTACTCTTCCGAGGCTACATGTCCCTGCTTCTATTGCCTGTACATTTCCTTTATACACTTCAGTTTGACCAGCAGGTACTTGCTTAAAAGCAAATACAGCACAAATATAACAGTAGTTTCTACTTTTGTTTGAGCTGGACCACATAAACACTTCCAATTCAGTACAAAGACTTTTAGGATTGAGGCCAAAATAATTACACGGTGTAATTTTGCCTTTCAAGAGCTGCTCTCAGTTCTAACAAAAATGTCAATGAAGTTTATTTTCTTTCAAAACACAATTTATCTTATAGCAGCAGACATACAGAGTTCAGTGTTGGTAGCTGTGACACAGAGGGTCCTGCAGAGCTAAACAGTCTGATTCTCAAAATCACTATGTGCCAAATACTTTTGAAAGAAACAAAGTTACTATGTCATTCAGCAGTCCGAAACTGATGCCAACAGTAGTGGTAAAACTATCAGCCAGTGAAAAAGCCCTCACTCAAATTCTGTTTTCATTCAACTGCTGGCTGCTACTTAAGATGATACTTTCTACTGAATTCCTCAAGGAACTCTAAAGCAATACTGAAATATTCCCCCACCCTTCCCCTGAAGCTTGGTGTAGAATTTTTCCACATCATTATATGTTCAACTTTTTATTCAATTTCTTTGAAAATGCAATATTTTTTAACTTTATGTAAAGATTATCAGGTAACTGTTTTCCATTAGATGTAACTAATTTTCTTTTGACTGTTTCGACCTAAAATTATGATTCTTGACTATGCATTTAGGAATTCTCTACAGAAGAAAATCTCATAGTGAAGCCCAGGTCAACTGCATTAGATATCTTATTTTTAGGAATGTAATTAGAATGATAAACTGTTTAATAACAGATGAATAGACCTCTGCACTGTGACCTTTCTAAAAGGCATTATAGATTCTAACTTCATCCTTTCCAAAATAATCTGACTCATGATTTACATGTATTTCTATTTCCCCCTAAATATGTATTTCTGTATATATAAATATGTACTTATATACATACACACAGACTTTCACAGTCTGATATCAGAGAATCATAGAATGACAGAATGACTTGGGTAGGTAGGGGCCTTAAAGAACATCTAACTCCAATCCCCTTGCCATAGGCAGGGATGCCACCCACTTGATCAAGTTGGCCAAGGTCTCATCCAGACTGGTCTTGAACACCTCCAGAGATGAGGCATTCACAGCTTCTCTGGGCAACCTGTGTCAGTACCTCATTACCCTTACAGTCAAGAATTTCCTCCTAATGTGTAGCCTAAATCTATGCTCTTTTAGTTTAAAACTACTCTGGCTTGTCCTGTCATTTTCTACCCGAGAAAGGAGTCCTCCATCCTTTTAATAAGATGTCTTTTAAGTAATGAAAGGCTGTAACGAGGTCTCCCTGAAGCTTTCTCTTCTACAGTCTGAACATTCCCAGCTCTCTCAGCTTTTCTTCATAAGTGAGGTGCTCCAGCCCACTTATTATTTTTGTAGCCCTCCTCTGGATTCACTCTAACAAGTCTATGTCTTTCTTGCACTGGGGACCACAAACCTGGATGCAGTACTCCAGATACTGGAATATGAGAAGAATTGGGTCAAAAGGTGACCTTAATTTGCCTTGTACTGCTATATGGCTCTATTTTCAGCACATACAAAAAAATATAATTGCCACTCAGAATCATCTTGTCTGTCTATGCAAAATGGAGGTGTAAACCATTGTAGTTAGATGCGTATCCCCCATTTAGTTATATATGATGTATGATGAGAAGATATGCTAAAGAAGTAATGATGCCATTTGTATTAAACTCATTGTACTTAAATAATAATAATAATAATAGGGAAAATAGTATAAATAAAATGTGGTCTTACTGGAGATTAAGAAATTAATGTGATGGATTATATGGATGGCATATTATAAATTGTACTCCAAGGTTTTGAATTAGAGGAAATTTATAAAGGGAATTACAATTGCTAAACAACTGAAAACTTTTCCATTGCATCTTCAAATAAATCTGCATAACTATGCAGTAGGGAAATAGATTATTCTGGATTAATTTAAGGAATTTTAAAAATGGATGTATTTAGACATGCTATAATACAAAGGTATTCCAGGCTGTCTGAACAGAATGCAAGAGGGAATGTCTTATTTTTTCAGTTAAAATAATATGCCTTTACAGTTGTTCTGTTATTTAGCTCAGTATTATCTAATAAAAATACATAGTACTCCCAGAACACCTTGCTCTTTTTGCATTCTCTTTTTCCTATTCTACTTCAGTTCATTTAAGCAAAACCTTTTCAGCTTTATTTTAAGATTGTTTATTGTAAAGCCAACAAAGACATAGGTAAAAATGCACTTTGAAAGAACATATTTTCTAGTGGATATGTGTACATAGGGATTTTTTTAAACATCACATTAGCTTTCTAAAAACTTCTCCAGAATAGTCTAGGTTCATGAAAATAAATGAAAATGAAGGGGGTGTGTAGTCATGGCATTTTCTCGGAATGTTTTTTTGTTTGTTTGAATGAAAGTGATTTGACACTATGAAGGGCCATTAAATCATTTCAGATTCTCTGATATTTATTTTGCAAAGGCTCCAGTCCCATAGAAGTGATGTATCCTGGCTGCTTTTTGCAAAAACACAGAGCTTTGGAATGTTCATTACCGAGGTGAGAAGATCAGCGCCAAAGATAAAAATCCCAAATGAAATTGGGTCCCAATCATATAATTGCAAACATACGCATACATATCCCTTGCCTGTTGCAGTCCAGTTTACAGTAAATAAATGCAGGTCTTCTATGTCTAGTGTCCCTCAAATTCCTTGCTGTGTTTCTCGTTCTCTAGTGTAGTAGTTCTATGAAATATTACTGAAAATGAAAACATTATTTCTCAGAACTATTGAAACAATGAGGTATAAAACCAAGGTAAGTGGAAAAAATATTACAGGTGACAATACAAAACAGATGGTAATATACATATCTAAACTGTTTTCTTATTTAAATTAATTAGTTTGGATATAATAATCAGTAAAACAGAAAAGAGCATAGAATTCATTGAAAGCCTGTCTTCTTATTTTTTTACCTTTATTTTTTTATTTTTTTCCCCCTTTTTAGGCATGTTTTGAAGGGAGTGAACCAGTGTTCTGTTAGATTAAATGTTAGATGTTAATCCACAGCTTGGGCTGTGGAGTAGTAGTAAGATAATAAGAGATCAAGGAGGAGTCTATTTGAATAGAAGAAGCAATTCTGTGAGAAATGCTAGATGATCTGAAAGAAAAGAAAAAATAACAAAGCAAATTGGCCAAGATTCAAGACATGTGGAGAAAACCAAATTATACTTGCATCATGGAATTGATAAGACACAGAACGTACTTAACTAATCACCTCACTGGACACACAGTTAAATGAGACATACAGCATTTTCTTATTTTGAAATGTAACCCAATATCATGAATTGTGTGTATACATTCCTACACAAGCAGCCTAAGATTCTTAGCAATAGGGCATTCTAAACCTGATTTCAGCAGAATGAAAACAAGAAGTAATTAGTAGTGTAACACTACTCTGCTAACATCCACAGTTGGTAAAAAAGCTAAGTAGTGAAAACCAACCTGGTAAAAAGCATCTGTAACTGTTGTAGGCACTCTCTGTAAATGAAAAATTGTCAAATTTTTATGTCATCAGCATTGATGGGTCTTCAGTCTAAAGCCAGTTTCCAATGAAGACATATGAATTTTTTTATTTAAAGAAAAGTTATGCACAAACTTCAAAGACTATTTGTTAACTGGATGTTGTTTAGCTGTGGCCTACTGTACTAATAGTTCTTTCGAAGTAATTTGTTGTTGTTGTTGTTGTTGTTTTCCTGAAAGAGCTCCTCTTTGGATAAGACTTACACAGTTTTTCAATGTTTAGAATTTGCATCCAACATAAAGTCAGTGTTAGCCTGGAAATACATGCTGTCCTAGTAAGGGAATTGAGAGTAAGAACCATCTCACACTTTCAGACCATCAGAAACTGTTAAATGGGAACTCCTTCATGAATATTATATTCATTTGCTAGATGTGCTGCCTGCAGTGTCTGGGATAGAAACAAAAGAGTGTTTTTTTTTTTTTTTTTTTTTTTTTTTTAATGAAACTCACTGCTAAGGTGAATTTAACATGAAGCTCATTGTTTCTCAAAAAACTCACTGCTATAGATTTTTACTACCATTTGTAGCATGAAACCATTATGGAGGTGCTTAAAAAAAGGGGGAAGATAGGGAAGATTTTTGTCTTATAGGCAAAAATCTCAAAAAAAAAAATATCCTCCATCTACTATCTTCTTAAAAATGTGGTCATGATACAATCATGGAAATGAGGAGCTGAAATCATGAAATCATAATAAGTATTTATTCTATTTCTGATGCATATACTTACCAGGTTAGAGCAGAATTTAAAAACAAGCAAACAAAACTCAATACACACATGAAGCCATATAGCTGAATTCAGGGAATGTGAAAGAGCATGAGAAATTTCCATTGGAACCATTCCCAATACATTGTATAAATACAAGAGAGAGAAGTTATTCGATGTGTTTTCCCTCCTCCATTTTTCAGAGAATGCTGAGTGTGAGGAATGAAACATTGCTGAGGCAGTCAGCAACACCTCTTCTTTCCTGATTTCTGTCTTGTTTCCCCTTTCAGACTCACCAGCTTTCTCTCTCTTCTCTCACTCTTCCACAAAAGACTTCCAGCAGAGAGCAGCTGGTGCCTCGTTTTGGCTGCTTTCCCTGGACTCTGGGGGCTTTCACTAGAAATCAATGGTTGCTTATTTTCCCCTGTACTGTGTTTTTTATGTGTGGACTGACATGGCCTCAACCATACTGACCCATTCTGCTGAGCTATTTCCATTCAGATGTGCCTCTTTACAAATAGCGGAAATTAGTAGAGGGCCAGTGTCAAACTGCTTGTCACATCTTGTTTTCAATCTCTTGAAATCAGGTTTATAGTGTCCTATTCACAAGCCTAGACTGCTTTTGAGTGCACACAATGCATTTCAGGCGTTCCATCAGGCGATAAATGCAGAACCTCACATTGCTATTAAAAAATAATCAAAATGATTAGTCTTTTGAATTTTCTAAAGTAACTTGTTTGCTTGGAATTTGTTATCTTAATTGTGCTACATCACTTGTTCATAGGTATTCATCACCATAAGATGTAAAATCATTTGTAGTTGATCTGTCAGTGTTGCAGTTTTATCATGAATAAGTTCTCCTATTGATTTAGCTGTGATGAATGAATGTGTAAGTGAATGAATGAATAATCAGAGGATTGCTAGAATGGATACAGTAAGCCTGAGCTACTGGTATTCTCTTTGATTTCTAGAAACTTCTGTAAAATATAGTCTTGTATTATATCTCCATATAATGAGCAACCATGTTAGAAACTTAATGAATCAGAATGTAGTTGGAGTTACACTAGGTATTATTTGCTTCTTAAAAATGAGGAAGAAACTTTCCTAAAGTGTTTATAATCTTAAAATTTTAGGAAAAGATGTTTTTGATGAAATTTTTGATTAAATTGGAATTCTGTTATTCTGCAGGTTTTCAATATATTATTAATACATTGCTATGTCATCTAACCATGAACAATAAACTTATCATGTGTTAAGGGACCTTTAAAACACACAATAATTTTAGCTCAGCTCATCTGAATGCCTTCAAACTCGGTAAAGACTTTTTGCATTCATCCTTGGTGAGTGCAAATGCTTTGGGCGTTTGATGGCATTTGGCTGCCAAATAATAAAGCTATTGAAATAACATGCAAATGCATGCTATGTGATTTTCCACTAATTTTTAACAATATACAGAGGTGTAGAGTTCCAGATACAAACGCTTCTCAATACATTCTCTAAAGCAACTGCTGTCATGTACTTGTGAGAACTTTCAATGAGTTACCCTCATTGAGGAACACTTATTTGAATCTCAATATGTGTTTATTTGAATTAGCAGTCAGACACAACTTTCTCTTTTCTTCTCAAAGAAGAAAAATGGAAAGGAAAACGTAAAAGAAAAAATAAAAAGAAGAAAAGTAAGGAGAAAAGGGAAAAAAAAAAGGAAAAAGAAAAAGAAAAAGAAAATGAAAAAGAAAAAGAGAAAAAATAAAAGGAAAAAAAGAAGAAAAAGAAGAAGAAAAAGAAGAAGAAGAAGAAAAAAATCAAATGGGAGTGGTGTGAATCTCACTGCAGTTGCAGTAGTGGAAGGAAACTTAGAAACATATTAAATCATGTAGTGTAGAACACCTAAAATGTCAGGAATTTTTGTGCAATTTCCGATATTCATTAACCATCAAGCTGTTAGGAATGACAGCAATAAATGAAGTTTTCTCTGCATAAATACTGCTAACTGGCTGCCTCTTCTCCATGATCTACAGAAGTTATCATCACCAGTTGTGTCCTGTAAGGATATCTTGAGTCCTTTAGCTATGAAGACATCAACAAGGATAGCGATTTCCTGTAAACGGAGTTCTTGCTCCCTGTTCTTGTGTCTATTATCTTTGTTTTAGGTGTGTAGATACCACAGAAATTGAACAATTTAGCCATCTGTTCTTTCCCCATAGCAATTTCTTTTGAAGGTCTGAAAGTTACAGACAAAAGGTTAATGGGGAAAGATGTATTCTCCAGTCTTACTAACTGTGAGATAAGCATTAAGAATGACTTCAACATTCTGGTAGGTTAACTACAAACTAGAGAATAAAAACAAATACCACATATCTTAGAAGAGGTGGTATGTGGTTGTGTAGATATACAGAGGTCAGTTATCTTATCTCTTAAGTTTCTTGTAACAGTACTATGGCCAAACTCCACCAATCAGTGGTCTGACTTATGCTTAATAAACATGGTATGCTTTCCGTGTATGCTATCTTGAATTGTGGCATGAATCCATCAGGATCTGTCCATTAGTTCAAGTTAACTACATACAAAGTTTATCACATCTTTCACAACCAAGGATATTTGAGACCAGAGCCTAGTATGAGCTCACCACTTAATTTTCCTAAAATAATTTTCACTGGAGCTCAGAAAGCTTATTTTATCATTTGCATATAAAAAAGTAGTGTTGTTTGTTTGTTCACTTTCTGATCTTTTGTTTCTCTATAGTATCAGGAAAGATACATCATATTCACTGCAAGTCTGTAGAAAGGTGTTTCGACCAGCTAAATAGATACTATTTCTTTCCTGGTTTGTGGAGAAGAATGTGAAGTCCTGAGCTCTCATTCTGGTAGTCATGGGAAAAAGTTTAGAAGTTGGAATTTTTAACACCAAAAATGACTTTTATAACTGTTAGAAAAGGAAAACGTTTTCCTTTTTGAGTGTTTATGTTCTTCCATTTTTGTAAAGCCATAATTATTTTTGCCAAATATTACTTTTGCCATTTGTTGCCAAAATTTTAAAACGTCTGTTGTTGTTTGTTCTTAAAAGAAAACAAACAAAAAACTGAGCAGTATTTGGCATTTTTAAATTTTATTATTATTAGTTTTATTTAAAATGTTATTAATTTATCATAAATGTGGAATAATAAGCCAACCAGATATGTTTGTTTGTTTTTTACCCTCCTAGGTCACCTTCTTAACAAAGCAGAAAGTATAATGTCTAAGCAGAGGTGGAACAAAGAGATGGCTTTGATTATGAACCTACAAATAAATGAGGGATGTTTGAATGTACAGAAATGTCACTGCTGGCTCTGTTGCAGACACTTTTTATTCTTAGATCACACAATATTGGTGCTGATAAACAGCTGATATATTTTATCATAATATTAATCGATAATGATGAGTTTTAAGGGAACTGTAATTTTGTTATGTGTATTTTATCTTAGCATCAGCATGTTTAGAAGTCTGCTGATTGCCTTCATGGTAGCATAAAATAGACTAGCATGTGAAAAGGCATTTGTGCTACAAGAAATAGTGTTCATACAGAAGTAAAAAAAATGAAAACTGCAAAAACATGGTTTTACCTTTACATATTTTCATTTGAATGGATGCATTTCTTTGGGTGTTAGGGAAAACCTATTTTTTCTTTTTAAGAAGCAAAGCAACCAAATACCTGAAATAAATAGAGCTGTCCAGATTCTCTACTGAGATTTAAATAATAATAATAATAATAATAATAATAAAAGTTAATAAGTTTTTCACAAATACATATATTTATATCTGGTGAACTATCTAATAGCTAATTCAATAATAAAAGGAGAATTTCATTAGATACAGGGTTTTGAGTCTTCCAAAAGAAATGCTCTTACTACTACTACTACTACTACTACTACTAAAATGATTTCTCCATCTTAGTAATGTTAGAGGATCCTTTCATAAAATAATACCAGTCTTTGAAGAAAAAAATAAATAAATCTTCTCATCCTACTGTTAGTCATAATTAACTGGATAAAACATTTGAATGAAACCCAGGAAAAGAGTGTTCATACAAGGTAGAAGCAGGCTCTGAAAGAAAAGACTGAGCTACTGACCACACCATATCATCTCTTCATATCGGTAGAGTTCACAGATACAAAAAAAAAAAAAAAAAAAATCTGGACATTGTTTTCTGGTACTGCTGGAGATCATTTTTTTCTGGATTAAGGTTAAATATGATCACATACTTATGGAAGAACCTATGAAAAGAGCTGGAATTCTGAAGTTATTTACCATTTTTAAAAGAGAAAATTGAATATAATTTTGGCTGAGACAAAATGAATATTTTCAAAAGTTTTGGTAGTTCATATATATATATATATATATATATATATTTCAACCAGAATTGTTTTGCTGACCATTTCAAAATGTCTAGATTTTTTTATATATATTTCTTTCTATATATTTCTTATATATATTTTTTATATATATATTTCTTAAATATAGTTCCAAAATGAATATATGAAACCTTTTAAATCCAGGAAATGAAAACAAACAAACAAACAAACAAACCTCCATCATTACTACTACTCTAAATATATTTCCAAATATGACATAAATTTGAAATTTGTTTCAATTTCTAACTCTTCCAGTGTTGCCAAAACTGAAATTTCATTGCCAGAAGTTTGGAAGTATTGATGAGGTTTAACAGATTTATTTATTCATTTTCTCATTAAGCTTATTTTTACATTTTTAGGTTAAAGCCCAAACCAGGACATTCTCCATCCTGGGAGAATCCAAATAAATGTACTCTCATTGTGCAGAATGTTATACACAATGGAAGGAAGCATGTCTCCTCTCCCAGACAAGGCAGTCAAATCTGTAATATCACAGAATTACAAAAAAACTGAATTTGGAAGTACCCTCTTAAGGTCATCTGGCTAATCCTGTACCCAGGCAGGGCCATTTAGAGCCCCTTGCCCAGGACTATATCCAGATGGCTTTCAAATATCTCCAAGGAATTAGGCTCCATATCCTCTCTAGCAACCTGAGCTTACATGTCATTGCCTACAAAGTGAGATAGTGCTTCCTGATGTTCAGAGGTAACTTTCTGTATTCCAGTTTGTGCCCATTGCCTTTTGGTCGGTCACTGGGCACCACTGCCTCTGTCTTCTTTGCACTCTACCTACATAATGGGTGTATATAAGACCTCTCTATAAAAAGCATACCTTTATTAATGATAAAATATGAATACTTAACCCTAGCCCTCCCCCCCCCTCCCCCCCTCCCCCCCACTTGTGTGCTAAAGAAGCTTTCCCAGACTTTTCTTAGAAGATAGATTCTCCAGTCTCATCATCATCCTCACTGCCTTTCACTGGACTCTGTCAAGTATGCTGAAATCTCTCCTGTGCTGATGAGCCTAGTACTGGACACAGCACTCCAATTGCAGCCTCATGATGAGAACAGGGGAAAGATCACCTTCCTTGACTTATCTTGAGTGTGATGAAGGCAAAAACCATCCTTGGTGACTGAAGGATACAGGATGAAACATTTAATATTCCTTTTTTTTTTTTTTTCCCACTGTATGACTCACAGTTTTTAGTTTGTTTGTTTGTTTTTCTCAACTAATAAAATGTCTGAAATAACATTTTGCATATGCTTATGAGCACAGATCTCAGAAATGTAGTTATTTTACCATTCAATCTGTATTAGGGAAACCTATTACACATGAAGAACAGAGAATGTTTTGGATGGCTGCATAGGAGAAGAGGAATAATCAGTGTAGGGAGCAGATCAGAAAGTAAGTACAGACTGTAGAGGAAATATGAGCAGTTCAGTGTCTTGGAATTTGGAACCATAATTTTTTCCTGGAAAATACTCCCTTCTAGCTTTTTTATACAGCTTGCCTGTGTTGCCTTTTTCATAAAAATAAAATAAAATAAAAAAAAAGGATAATATTTTTGTTTACTATGTTAAAAAAAGATTTCAACTAATACAGATGGCATTGGTACACATACTTGTACCCTGAACAATACATGAAGAAGGTTCTTCAAACACAAAAACAAACTGAGTGATGAAAAGTGTATCCAACCAGAATAATTAGCCCTGAAGATCACAAGAAGAGGGTAAATGTCCTTGGGTAAAAACACAGTAGAGTTTTCTCCTCATAAAGAACCATAAGAGGCAATCAGGACAATAAAGAAAAATTGCATGTTACTTTCTATTGTTATTTTTAATAGCAAGGTTATGTGAGAGATAAAGAAAGTATAGTGTTAGTTTAATAATATCACAGTTAGTAGTTATGTCAATTTCCTAATGTGTATAGAAGCACTAATTTTTCTTCTTTCTAATAACCTCTAAAATTTTATCTTGGAATATATTACATAGCAAGAGGGGTATGCCTCAAGCAAAGTATTATAGCTATTGGTTTCACTTTAAGGCAAGCAACTACTTCCCTACATGTATATATTAAAAATAATGGGTAACTCTTATATAAAATTCTGAATTTCAGAAGCACAGCACTTTCAGAACATCTGGGCTAGAATTTTGTAGAATTTCTGTTTACACTGTGTTCCTATCTATATGTTCTGTAGATATGTTGTGGTTATGAGTAGAAACCTTTTGCTCATGTCTTCGTGCTGTATCAACACAATAATGGGATAGCATAGATGCTGTTGTTCTAAGTGATATAAGGTTATGGTATAGGGAACATATGTGTAATTTTCTCATGATTTCACTTTAGCATGCATTCTTTTATAATAATAAAAACTCTTTCCTAGGATCAGAAACTATGATTTCTACTTCATGGTCTGTGGTTTTAGGAGGGGTTTTTCTCTAATTTTTTATAAGATGCATCCAGAGGAGTACAGCAGGGCAGCAAAGCTTGTAAAAGGGCTGGAAGGCATGTCTATAAGGAAAGCCTAAGGACACTTGAATTGTATAGTTTGGAGAAGAAGACAGGAAACAACCTCACTACTCTTTACAGCTTCCTGAGGAGGGGAAGTGGAGAGGGGGTGCTGGTCTCTTCTCCCCACTAATCAATGATAGGACATGAGGGAATGGCAAAAAGCTGCACCAGGGAAGGTTCAGACTAGACGTTAGGAAACATTTATTTACCATGAGCGTGATCAAACACTGGAACAGGCTTAACAGGCCTATCAAGGTGGTTGATGCCCCAGGACTGAGAGTGTTTAATAGACATTTGGATAATGATCTCAATAACATGCTTTAAATTTTGTTTAGCTCTTAAGTGGTCATGCAGTTGGACTTTATGATCTTTGTAGGACCCCTCCAACTCAATTATTCTATTCTATTCTATTCTATTCTATTCTATTCTATTCTATTCTATTCTA
>NC_048926.1:66517003-66518899 GCF_011077185.1 Oxyura jamaicensis
TATTCTATTCTATTCTATTCTATTCTATTCTATTCTATTCTATTCTACTCCTATTTTATTCTGTTCTATTCTACTCCTATTCTATTCTGTTCTATTCTAGAAGCAAATATTTAAGTGGTCAAGAGTCACTTAAATATTATTTGAATGGACATGATAAGAGGTGTGTTAAGCATTATGGTCCTTAGACAGAATTTCTCAAGGCTTATTTGTGTTTGTTGTTGTTGTTGTTGGCTGTTTCTTTGTTTTGTTTTTACTATTTAATAAAACAATTTAATTAGTCCTGTTGTTTAGCTATAAGAAATCTGTTGATTAGTTCTTATGGTCAGTTTTTGTAGATAACTAATACATATGTTTCCTGTATCAACTAAATGCTCTATAGCTTTGAGAAATCATCTGCTTCAATTCAGGCTGCTTTTAGGGCAGATACACCTAATCTATTCTGATGGTTGTTATCGTGACTGGAGCCAAATACTCAATGAACACTTGTGGGAAATCTGGGGGACATTTGCAGAAGTCAACAAGGGGTCTGATTCTTATTTAGTATTTCCTCATAGAACATAAATAATCTTCCTCTCTCCAATCATGTACATACTTAAAGGACTGAAAAAAACAGCAGCACAAGGGTATTTGAAAACATAGATATCCTGCTTTTCAAATATTTGTGAGGAGAGGTCGCATTTCAAGGGAGGATGGATTTTCTGAAACAAATCTACAAACATTGTTAAGAGAGGCCTTGAAATGTCTAAAATTGGCTAGTTCAATATTTTTTTCATTAAAAAGTGAAGCTTCTGAATGCTGTGTTATTCAAAACTTTTAGTAGTAAATAGAATTACTTCTGGACTGTTAGAAAGCTGTTGACTAATAAAGTGTGAAGTTAGTGGCCAACTTTTAGAGACAGACTCTAAATACCCCCAGAGTGAATGGCTACATCGGTATTGATGTTAATGGGAACTTTTAAGCAAGAGCTGAAGTTCATCTGACTAGCCAAATTTAAAAAATATAAATAAATAAATAAATAAATAAATAAATAAAGAGTTTAGCTGAGTTTAGCTGTTTTCCGTTGTTGCTTCTATAAATGATGCATGCAAGAGAATGTCTTTAACTCTCCTGCAATAGGTACACTGCTGGGCTTTTATTAATATTGACCTGAAGAATCAGTAAATCATCAGTAAATCATAAACTCATATCATAGAAACATAGAATGGCTTAGGTTGGAGGGAACCTTAAATATCATCTAGTTCCAACCCCCTTGCCATGCTCAGGGCTGCCACCCACTAGTTCAGTAAAGTTCATCTGCTCTGTTTTTCTTTCTGATAGTTCAGATTTTTACACCTTTTCCTGAGATAATGAACAAAATATCATATTCTACAATGATATATGACATCATAACTAATTATAAATAATTATTACTGTGGAGATAATGAATTTAAATGATTTGGGAATGTCTTTTGTGACATCAGGGGTGATTTCCAGTTTCAGGACAATGTGTATGATGTCACAAGATTGGTCAAATACCTGTTGTCCTAAAAAAAATGATCCCTAAGGTAATTTAGTTAATTGTATATGAAACAGTCTGATTTTAGTACTCCTCTGACTGTCCTGGCCTGGCTGATGGGCTTGCTCTTGATTTAGGGCTGCTTATGACATGAGCAATCAGTAAACTACAGCACTGATGAGCAGTTCTTTATAGGATCTCAGACTGTCAAAAATGGGATTTTAGAACCATACCTTGTTTTGTGTTGCACATGGTTGCATACAAGCACATGTACATAGCATCTGTAGGTAGATATAGAAAAGCAAAATATTAACAACCTGATTTCTGTATGTGTGGTTTGTTTGTTTTTCTGTTTCTGGAAATTTTTCTGTTTATGTTGTTGCTGTTCCCTCCCCAAATCT
>NC_048926.1:66518999-66527211 GCF_011077185.1 Oxyura jamaicensis
CTCCCCCCCCCTGAGAGCGCCTCGAGAACTATTATATCACCCCCATGATACCCCCCCCCCCCCCCCCCCAGTTTTGCTTTGATAGTGTCATGATATTTTGTCCTGTTGTCTTTTCTTGTGTTTCTTGACTGTAAGTATGCACATTTCAGCACAACTACAGTTTGCTAAATTCATCCTTTGAATACACAACAATTGACCCTTCAGTTGTTAAATAAATACTGAGCAACTCATATTTATCAATAAATTTCAGAACCCTGATATAATAAAATCATCATTCTAAAAGGAAATGAGAATCTCTGCAAGGGTGTTTGTCTGCTTGTGAAATGCTTATCATACAAGTCAAACTTAAAGTGTCCTGGTTAGTAATACACATTCAGAGAGTTGGGGTGGGAATAGTGTTTGTTTGCCCTAGTCACAGCACTATACAAGGTAAGTAAACCTTGATACAGATTTCAGATACAACTCTTATTTCATATACATATGCGTTTCATATGCAGCAGTATGCAGTGTTTGGTACCCTGCTGATGAGTGCTCTGTTAAACTGCAAAACCAATTGCAGTGAGTTATATTGTTTGGACAACAGAATTTATTGACCCATCTTTTCAGGCACTGGTTACACTTTGAAAAAAAAAATAAAATAAATAAAATAAAATAAAAATAAAAATAAAAATAAAGGTTGGATGGTGTAGTTACATTGCCATTAGTGGTAGCAATAAAAAAAATGTGAGGGTGATGGTCACGATTCTTACTGACATCTTATATCCTGGTATCTAATAACAACTG
Source organism: Oxyura jamaicensis (assembly GCF_011077185.1). Taxonomy (NCBI): domain Eukaryota; kingdom Metazoa; phylum Chordata; class Aves; order Anseriformes; family Anatidae; genus Oxyura; species Oxyura jamaicensis. The sequence goes on from NC_048926.1 coordinate 66,519,783, forward strand.
TCAAAGAGCCACTTGAATATATTCCTTGAATTCTTTAAAGGTTACAGTCTCAAAGCTAACAAATAATAGGAGATCACCATGGAAAGTGATTTCAATGTGCAAATATTATTTACGTGAAGTAAGTATTGAAGAAACCTTAATAAGACCTACATCTAAAAATGTTAGCAGCAGCAACACCACCAGGATTTCTATTCCTGATGAGCCTGGTCATATCAAAGCTCTGACAAAGATGAGAAATGAAATAGCATCATGTATTTTTCTTTAGTTGAATTCCTGTGGGTTCTATTCCTACACTATTTATCAAAACAGCACTTTTCAGCAGCTCCTCTGAGGATAACAGCATTCCATTTCAGTTCACAAAGTTAGTGTCATGTTGTTGGACCAGACCTGGGGAGGGGGGAGGGGAAGAGGCAGGGAGCAACCAGGAAAAATCCATCAGCCAGTCAAAAGAGAGGAATGATGTATGTCACATTTCACAGTCCATGAATACTTTCTCTGAAATCAGATCACATTTTTATTTAATAACTTTCACAGACTGGACAATGGCAGGAAGTTAATACTTGTGTATCATATTAAAACAAATATCATAGATCCAGCTGTTTCTTTTAAAAGTGATATGAATAGATTGAAAGTTCAGATTCTGTCTTTTCTAACTCTTCTTTATTAATTTAACGGGCTATTCTCTCCCACTCCCCCACTTTTTTTTTTTGTTTGTTTGTTTGTTTGTTTTGTTTGTTTGTTTTTAATAATAAGTTGTTCTCAACATTTATGTCAGGTAACAATGTTTGTGTATGGATTAAATTTATGTTTATTTCCCAGCATGTTTGTTAAAAAAATATTCTGGATTGCAATGTCGTAGCCATGAGAATATCTGCTCTGCCTTGAGAGTTTAGCTAAAATATTCCCTCTAATTTACAAGTGCAATGGATGCTGTACATATTTTTTTGCAATAGCAAGTTGCAAGTAAGGACAAAAGATATCCATTGCACTAATCCCTGGCTTCAATACTTTAAAGTACAGAGTAAAAATTATAGACATGGAGATTTTTGTTTTTATTTTCCCCTTTTTTATTTGATTCCTTTTGTTGTTCTTTTTTTGTTTTGTGTGTTTTTTGTTGTTGTTATTTGTTTGTTTTATTTTTATTTATATGGGGGTGGGTGGGGGGAGGAGGAGGGGGGAGATTTGTTTGCTTTCTTATTAAACAATTTAACTGTCCAGTATGAAATAAATATTTTCATGTTAGCTAGTATAGTGGGTTTACGTGGCAAGGCTTTGGTAGCAGGGGACCTTAGGGGTGGCTTCTGTAAGAAGAATCTAGAAGCTGTCACATGTTAGGTAAGGGCCCCATTGCTAACCAGGGCCAAGCCAATAAGTGATGTTGTTTTCCACCTCTGTGAGAGCATATTTGAAACAAGGAAAAAACAAACAAACAAAAACACTGCAGCTGGAAGAGTTAGAGGAGTGAGGAACAGCCTTGCAGGCACCAATGTCAGTGAAGAAGGAGGGGGAGAGGTTCTCCAGGCCCCGGAGCAGAAGTCCCCTGTGGCCTGTGGTGAAGACCATGGTGAAGCAGGATGTCCCCCTGCAGCCCATGGAGTACAATGGTGGAGCAGGATTCCCTGCTGCAGCCCATGGAGGAGACCACAGTGGAGCTGGTGGACCTGCACTGATGGAGACTGCAACCTGTGGAAGACCCCTGCTGGAGCAGATTTTGGGCTGGACCTGTAGCCTGTGTATAGCAGCTCACAGGAGCAGGTGACCTGGTAGGAGCTGCTGCCCATGGGGGACCCAGGTTGGAGCAGTTTGTTCCTGAGGGATGGACCCCATGGTACAGACCCATATCTGCAGCAGTTCTTGAAGAGCTACTGCCTGTGGGCAGCCCACACTGGATCAGTTCAAAAAGGACTGCATCCCATGGGAGGGACCCCACAGCACAGGGGACGAGAGTGACCAAGAAGGAGCAACGGAAAAGAAGCATTATAGACTGATCATAACCCCTATTCCCCCATTCCCCTGCACTGCTCGGGGCGAGGGGGGGGAGGGGGAGGTGGAAGAGGGTGGATGAGGGGGAAGGTGCTTTTGGTTTCTTTCCTTTGTTTCTCACTTCTCTAGCTTGATAGTAATAGGCAATAAATCTTACTATCTCCCTATGTTGAGTATGTTTTTCCCATCACAATAATTACTGTGTGATCTCCTCATCCTTATCTCAACCCTTGAGCCCTTTTCATCGTATTTCCTCTTACCTCTTTGAGGAGGGGGAGTGAGAGAGTGGTTGTGGTGGAGCTCAGCTTCCCACCCGAGTAAAACCACCACAACTAGAAATTTAGGGAAAGGAAATTTTAAAAAAATATTTTAATTACACTGTCTACATATGGGATCATGTCTCTTACCTGTACATGTCCATATTTGAACTAATTGTTTAGATTCCTTTGACAGCAAATGAAGAGAAATAGACTTTTCTAAAGCATGTTTCATCCTATCTATTTCAGACAAGTTCCTTAGGATGAGATAAATTACATTCTAGACATACCAATTTTTCTTCATTGGCTGTAAATGGTACCTAGATTATTAACCTAGAGGTAGGTGTCTATAACATCTAAACTTCTAACACTGAAAAAAAAAAAAAAATCATGCATCTGAAGTTAGAGGTGGTAAATCCTACTCCATATTTCACTTCTAGATATGTTCTTGCCAGCTCAATTTAGGAAAAACAGAACTGTCAGGTGCAATGTATCTCTTTTAAGCTGAATATATCACCACCACTGGTGTTCTTTTGTTCTCTCTTTACCCATGTAGCCGTCAACTACAGGCAACAAGCTTACACTTATGGATAATGTTTGTGATTCAGATATATAAATGAATTTGTGCCAAGACTGAAATGTAATTTAGGGTTGTTTTGGACATTTTAACATGGAACACTGTTAAACTGAGGTTAACATCACAAATGTCACCACAAACAACAATATGAATGTAACCCATTCTTGTGATCTCTGGCATTTTAGTCTACCTGAGCTGAACAATAATATCTGGACTAGAGAAAACGACACTGAGTAGATAAATTGTAATCTCTTTTAGAAATAAACTGTCACAGATCAAAAGGGTTAGCCAGAATTAAGACCAGATGTGTGAATTCAAATCCTACTCTGAGAATTTTAGCCAACTCAGTAGCAGAGATTTGCCCTTGATCATGCCACTTACTGAAATGAACAGATTAGAGTTACAGCAAACACTGAATATGTCAAGTTGATGGTGTGAGTTTGAGAATAAAAACACATTCTATTATAACCTTAATGTTGTGTGTACTGTTCTGAAATGGCCATGTCTTTTCGTGGGGAAAATGCTACATGTTTGCAAAAAGAGACATCTTAACAGATTACATTTGGGGAACTACCTAAGGTCATAGCAATAAAATAGAAAATTGAGGCAGTGTACAGTCAAATAGTAAATGAGAACAAAAAATCATCCATGAGCAATGATTTAAGCTAGTAATTCTTGAAAATTAAAATACTTGCCTTGATATACAATGTGATATCACTAACAACAGTCTTTTCATATACTGTAGATTGCTTCAGTAAAACAAGAGACAATAATTTTGTGTTCTGTAAGCTAAAAATGAAAGCCGGATACATGTTTAGGACATTTGCATGGATGCTGGTTTTAGGTAAAGAGGTTAAACATATGCATTCTAGGAATGCATATGCCACTGAAAGAAGTACATTGATGTAGTTTTCAGCTTACAGTACAGTTGATAAGAACCAGTGTTATATTTTTCATAAACACAAACAGGTGCATTGTGGTCAAAGATTATCTTAGTTAGAATGAGCAAAATGGTAAATTTATAGACAATAATTTTCCCAGGCACCAAAGTAACACTGGAAGAGGCTGAGTGAGGAGGGGTTGCCTTGTGACTTGAGTCATAAAATGACACGATCATAGAATGGTTTGAGTTGGAAGGGAACTTAAAGACCATCCTGTTCCAAACACCTTGCCATAGGCAGGGACACCTTCCAGTGGACCACATTGCTCAAAGCTTCATCCAACCCAGCCTTTGACAATGTTGGGGATGGGCCATCCATAGCTTCTCTGGGCAGCCTGTTCCAGTGCCTCACCACCCTCATAGTAAAGAATTTCTTCCTAATATCTAAACTAAACCTCCCTGCTTTTAGTTTTAAACCATTACTTCCTGCCCTATCACTACACTCTCTGATAAAGTGTCTGTCCCCAGCTTTCCTATAGGCCCTCTTTAGGTACTGAAAATCCCCTGAAAGATAATTTCTCAGATGGAAAATCCAGGTCTAAGCTGTTTTAAGTACTTAAGAATAGGGCATGATCTAAGATTTCTAACACATGGAGATTCATAAACAAGATTGAAACCACCTCAGGGAATTGGTAGGATTGTGGGGATGTTCTTGGCCTAACTATGTGTTTTTATACACATCCAGTGGCTGCAATACTCCACAGACTTTACAACAGAAGCTGTTAGATAATTTAATTAGCCTCAGGTAGGCTGCAGGTTCACTGTATAAGTGGGGGATGTTATCTGTGGAATGGAAATCAAAGTTTTGACTGTTGAGATTTGACTGTTTCTAGACTTGTTTCTAGAATTCTGTTTCTTACATCTTGTTCAGATGTCATATAAACAAAGAAAATCTATGTTTACAGGCTGTAATCAACTCCAGAGTTTGACTGGTATCACTGATACTAGATGCCTCCCAACACTGCAACTGAGTCTGGAAATATCTGTCTCCCTCCTTTGTCTTATAGAGTAACTTATAGAGAGATAACTTTATGTGAGTTGAGTTCTACACTCATTGTTGCCCGAACACTATATCGAGGGGCATAAGAAGGCAATTTTTATTCATGCGCTAAATGACCTACAAACCACAGAAGAAAGTAATGGAAGAGTGGTAGTCAATAGAAAGCAGATACTATTAGAACTAATATAGAGATTTAACCTGACTGCCATTCTACTGAAGTATAATAGTATGTGTTTTTATAAAAGCTTACACTTTTGCCTGAAAATGCTACCATCCTTAAAAAAAATATTTTCTTTTAGTACTGTTACTGTTATACTCAGCTCTTAATTGAATTATTATGTCAGTGAGTTTTGCAGGTTGAAGTTAATATCTATCAAAAACTTAGAAAAAATAAATTTTCAATTGTTAAATATTTTATATTCTATGCACTCCAAATTTCATGCTGTCATTTCTAGCCCATAGTGACAACCTTGCATTGATATCCATAACAGTGCCTGGTAATCTCATCTGAAAGCAGAGTAAACAAGAACTGAGTTGTCATAGCTAAAAGACCAAAGGCTTGCACAAGTGAAGATGAATTGATTTTTTTTTATTTTTTAATGGTTATTTTCTTTATTTATACAGATTGCTCATGTCTTCAATTGAATTTAGGTTGAAACTAAATTCTGCAGTCTTTGGGGGAGAGAGCTTATAAAATAAGCAATGACTTAGCACAGTGAGGTTATTGACCAATAAATTGTAGAATTTGCAAAAGATTAAGATCCCACCAACTAGATAAGACTTGAAGTAGGCAATGGGCTGAAGTATTTATTTTATTTATTTATTTATTTGACCATCTGAAAACAGCTCAGCACTAATATCATAAAGCAACTGATCATGGCTAAGCTCAACTTTGCGCTCTAAAAACAGTTTTGAACATTTCAGTTTATTGTTTCCAGATTTGCATATCATGTTTATTCTGAAGATAGAATTTTCTGTTTTTATATAACCATATAACAATGGGTAAAAAAAAGGAAGGAAAAAAAAATGGCCTTGCTGCATATCTGTTTTTAAAAACAGAGCTTTTGCTATATTCTAGATTTGTTACAACACTTCAAAAGAAGCCCTACAGCATGCATTCCAAATAGCACTTCTTGATTTTTGTTCTCAGTTTGTATGATATCTGAAATTAATTAAGTGACAAATGAACCATGCTATCAAAAATTTTGTAGGAATTCTCTTTCACATTTAATTGCACGTTGTGTTCGGGCATCTCAAACTTATTACACAAAGAGCAATTTGATTTTTACTGGTACGATAGCTAGTGCCTGAAGACCACCCTTAGAGAGGCCCCAAGTGTTTTTACACTCCAGTGAGCTCATTGTAAAAGAAACATAATAGGATGAAGTATGAAGAGGGATAGGAGTTGGGGGTGAGGAAATGGTGCATTACTGAAGCAGAAAGTTTTTCAGTAATGAACTTAAATTCTGAAACAAATAAGAAATATAATCTCACTTTTTAATAATGTTAAATAAATAAATAAATGGAATGGAGAAGGATAAAGAAGAAAATACAATAGTTTGACAAAAGTAAAATATTTTCACTAAAAGCTAAATCATTTTATATTTCTGCAGGTCACATGACCATAGCTTTTCCAGCATGTTCTTTTCTGTAGATTTTAAATTTCTGTTGGTGGTTAGGTTTATGAAAATAAAATAGAAACAAAGTGCACATCCACACAAAAGGATTATACCCATGTGCCTACCCAGCTGTACCACAGTAGCTTCACAAACTTGAATCTCTCCCCAAGTGCCTATCCCATAGGTTCTCCACATTCCACTCTGTTTTTGATCATCTTTTAAATGCTGCAGACACAATATGGTACACAGCTTTATGGCATCTACATTTTGACCTATACATTCATCTATTCCACACTATTTCTACCTTCTTGTGTTTATTTGCTTTCCTCCTTGGAATCGGCTAGTACCCAAAATGTATTTTTGTTTGTTCTCCAAGAGCGGGAGCATTTATCAGAAACTGGTTTCTTTAGATAAGACTGTTGTAAATACCCTTGCTTTTTATACCTTTCATGACACTGTAATTGAATGAAATGTGAGCTTTGAACAATGCAGTCATTGTGAGGCTCTCTTTCAGCTGCGCTAGTTTCCATTCTCATCAGCTTGGCAATCGTTAGACTTTTTCCTTGATTTATGAGCCTTGCCATTTTCTTAGCTGTATTTTTGAGTGAAATCAGGATTCTTCTATTCCAGCAGGATATAGTTGCTTCTCTGATTTACTTCTTGAGTTATTTTTTTTGACTTTTCATCTGACTGGTGAAATGGTGAAAGGACTTCTCTTTCTTCCCCTGTCTCAAGTTTTTATTACACATAAATAAGGTTACTTGAGAAGCCAAGGGTCGTATACTGTATTTCTGAATCATTCCTAATGGTTACCACTTACTTGATTATCACTTAATGTCAGTTTTTTTTTTTCTTTTTTTGGCACCCCTTTTTTTTTTTTTTTTTTTTAATTTGTTTGAATTTACATGGTTGGGATTATTTTCCTTTTCCTTTTTTTTTTTTTTTTCCTCTCTTTTTCATGAGCAAAGTAGTCACAATATACTGAAGTATATTAATAACAGAATTCCCTTCCCTTCCCTTCCCTTCCCTTCCCTTCCCTTCCCTTCCCTTCCC
>NC_048926.1:66527311-66541933 GCF_011077185.1 Oxyura jamaicensis
TCCTTTTCCTTTTCCTTTTCCTTTTCCTTTTCCTTTTTCTTTTCCTTTTCCTTTTCCTTTTCCTTTCTTTTTCCAATGCTCTATTCTGGTTTTAGTTTTTGTTTTTGTCTTATAATGCCTATAATCTTTTTTTTTTGAGATATCTTGTAGGAAAATCTCCGAAAGGTGTCATTTTTTATTTTATTTTTTTCACAAAAAGCAGAGAAAGGTTAGAATGAAATATATATATATATCCTAGGCTTGCACAAAGCAATTAAAAAGAAACAATATTTTACTACAAGAGAAATGTTATTAATGTAGTGTCCCTGCACTGAAATCTTACACAGCACTGTACGATGCATGGTGAGCAGGAGAGGACTGAGTGCAATATGTTTTGTTTTGTTTTGTTTTGTTTTTCAACTAACGAAACACTTTTGCATATCAGAGGAATTAGTTATTTTCTTAATGAAGAGCTTGAGTAGATCTCTCAAGCTTCGGTGTAGGTCACAACACACAGGTGGACTGTTATGTTTCCAGAGTTGTTGTTTTTATAACTTTATAACTATTTATAACTTATCTCTTTTTCTAATGAAACAGTCATTCTGCAGCTTTCATTGTATCCCATAGATGTTCACCCAGTGTCATACTTCTGAACTCCTTTTAAAGTGCTGTGTTTTTGTTTTTGTTTTCTGGAGTTCTTTAGAGTAAGTCAGTAATATCTTGGACTGACTCAAGATACAAATATTATTAATGAGGTGGCTTTGTTTTACCTTACAAATGTAAATTTGTTTGGGTGGTGGGCTACTCCAGGAACAGTCATGCTCTTTAATGGGTTCTTTATTTCACAGCCTATTGAACCAGTGTTCAATGTTCTCAATTTCCCAGTTTGAAAAGCAAACAGGTAAGACATATTGTTGGATAGAGTATCAGAATTCAAAATACAGATTTACTCAAAATTTTGAGATTCTTTCAGTCTCTGGCTGATCCTACTGTAACAATTTAAAACATGATCCTTCAAGGACCAACAAAACAGAAAGGGATGCTTCTTCCCTTGGATACTTTGCAAATGTGACAGTCCCTAGCAGAGGAGTTCAGTGGTAGCTGGAGCTTGTGATACATTAAGACCCAGTGGATGGTGTTTCTCAGAGTATATAGAGCTTATTTTCATGAAGGCAGCAGCTTTTTACTCATCTTTGGAAGTGAAATCGGAGTATGAAATATACTTCTAGCCTCAGTTAATTGCGTTCCTGTGTCTTTTCCAAAAAGGAAAAGAATTTTCCTATTCTTCACCTCCCATTGTTGAGGTCAGTGGCCTAACCTGCTGTAAACCCTTTCTATAGACTGTAAATTACCTCTGTGTAATTTTATTTTATAATAAGTTCCTGAAACATTCAAGAAATTTAAACATAATTTTTCTTGATATAAAACTATAGTGTTCATTCTCTCATACTAGGTATATTTGTTATCCAAATTTTGTTACATTTTTGCTTTTTTTTTTTTTTGCCACTTTTATTCATATTGTTCTACACCCCTGTGTTTGTTACTGAATGTGAAACAGTCAGAATCTGATCTGTCAGCTAAAATATCCATGGTAGCAGGGAGCTGTATTTTTCCCCCCTTAATTATGGAATTATAGAATGTATGAATATCTTCCCTCTTTGGTATTACAGAAGAGAAAGAGACATTTAATAGTCAATATTTCAGCCAGTTTACATCTGAATTCTTTTTTTCTAGTTCCCATATAATTTAGGATTTGAAGATTAGTTTGTTTTGAAAATCACCACATGTATTTCCAACGTAAACTGCTATATGACAATTAGCCTAGAAAGAGAGGTTAACTCCATTTGCATGGTAATGAACAGTTATCTTCCAAGTCATGTCAAAGCAATCAGAAGAGACTAATGATATTTTATGGGAACCAACTGTTGGACATTCTCCTTTATTTTAAGCTAATCTTGGTAGTGATTGATTATTATTCAATTTAAAAGAGTATTATTGAAAGTCCGTCAGCAGAAACACATTGCAGAAAGCAATCTGAAGCCAACATGAGAAGCATCATTTAAATAATCCCCATGACCAAATATTAGATGACATTTTTAAGAAAAGACACTGAACAGTGAGTTACTTAACTGAGCTTGAGATGAACTGTGTTTTATGATGCAGTACCCTGGTGGTACACAGCAGTGCATGCTCCCACCATTGTTGTGTACAAATTCCAAGTTGTCCATAAGCTAATGAAAAAATAATTCATTTTGTTTGTTTGTTTGCTTAGTTTCTTTTTTGTTGTTGTTGTTTTTATTAGTTGTTTTGTTTGTTTGTTTGTTTGTTTGTTTGTTTTCACCAGATCCCACAAGAAGTGGTGACAATTTAGCTTTGGATTACTAAAGCGATTGCAACAAACTATTCCAAGACAAGGAGAACAGAAGCAAAGCTCTTACCTGCTTGTGAAATACTTCTGATCTAAATGAGCTATAGAACAAAATCTGAGATTGTTTCAGTGGTGTCTCAGTAACCTTAATGTTTTGTGCACTTGTGGTAATGACGTATGCCAGATATTGTGCTGCTCTTGCAACACTATGTTTTATAGCTTCATCACAAAACCATCTTTCAACAAGGGGAGTTGAGAGATTGGATCTTTTATTTAGTTGTTCTGTGTTATCTAAACATACCACAGGTAATTAGGTGTGGCCATTAACTGTGTTTAATTCTTCAGAGGAGAATTTACATACAATGACTGATTTAAAGGGAGATGAAAGAAACAAAGTTTATCAGGGGTAGCCAAAGGAAAAAGTTTTAAATCACATTTCTATGGCATGCATTAAGATACTGGTCTGTAAGCACAAATAACATGCATCAGTTAGCACAAAATCATGAAATTTATTAAGATACCGTCAAGGTAGAAATGAGAAACTCTATGAACTTGTTTTTCTTACCAAGTGATAAATGTACTGCTTTGTTTCATCTGCAATGAAGTGGTAGTGTTTGGGATTATTTTAATTTATTTTTTATTTTTATTTTTTTTCCAACAGCACATCTAATAAAATATTAGCTAACAAATCCATCTGATCTTTGAATGAGACATTAGTGCAGTTCAGGATTCAATTGCAAGGTGTGCATGTGTGTGAACTTTGACATTTGTGTTTTGTGGTTTGTTAGTGTTGTTATAGTTTTTTTTGTTTTGTTTTGTGTGTGTTTTTTTGGGGGGAGGAGGGAAGGAATTCTTTCTTCTTGTATCTGAAATGTCTGTTGTACTGTTTTGGGTTGGTCTGTCTTTTTTTTTTTTATTCATTTTATTTTTTATTTTTTTTATTAAGTGGCATTATACCATTAAATTATCTGTTTTACTACATAAAACACAATATCATATTTCCAGAGCTGCAAAGTACCACCCAGGAGGATGGCTTAACACATAACAGAAGCAACGAGCAAAATGAAACCTCTAAGACAAATTTATATAATACTTCTATAGTTCCTCTCTCCTTCCTATGTATCAAAAGGCATCATAAAACTACTTTCTCTTTTATTATTATTATTTTATTTATTTTGTTTTTAAGAGGAACAAAACATTATATTTTGGCACAAAGTATCCTTTCTCTGACTCCATTGATTTGTACTTTCCTATTTATCTCTATTTAGAATGACCTGATTTGGCTGTATTCAAAAATCTTCATATAATTATGAGAAGTGATGTCTCCAACATTGCTTTCCAAATATATGGAACATACAGTAAAGTAGAAAGGAATATGTTTTGAACAGTATTAGAGCCAAAGGGAGATATCAGAATTTAAAACATGTGACACACATAACATAGGGAAGATAAGCTGGCTGTGAAGTTCTGGAATAAATTGTGTCAAGAACATGAAGAAGTACATAGTACATTCTTTTGTAGTTCTTTTGTGGTTTTTGTTTGTTTGTTTTATTTTAGATTTGTTTTCTTTTGTTGGCTTTTTTGTTTGTTTGTTTGTTATTAATAAAAATAGCAGACTGTAGAGCACAACAAAGTGTGAGATTGGTACTGGTTTAGAAATTGAGGTATAAGTCCCTTTTGGACATCAATAGAGATTCATCCATCAATGCAAAGTAAAGTTGAGTTCAGTTTCTGTACACAATCAAACTTTTTCCAAAGTCTGAGCTTTTAAAATATAAGATTTTAGCTAATATCAGACACATAAGAATTCACAAAATCTCAAGGCAATCATCTTTACTTAACATATTATTTGGCTCAGATGTGTTCAATATCAAAAGAGAGGGACAGTGGACACAAATTAAGAAATAATCAGAGGGGTTTGTGCTTGGGGCACTTTACAATACTGTGACATAGGAATATTTTGAAAGTTTATGGCAACAGTCTGCTATGAAAGCTTCTGAAAAATTTAGATCTACAGGGGTCCGTATTATAAGTAGCTATGGGGACTTCATAATTACTTTAATTATTAATGAAGTGGGCACCTAAGCATGTACTTTTCTTAACCACTGCTTTTTTTCAGTGATTTGTGGGGACTGGTATAGGATGGTTGATAGCCAGGGAATTGATGGTCCAATTTTTCTGCCTCATCTGACCTCCTGTGTCACCAAAATCTTAAATCTTCTGACAGGATTACACAAGAAGCGAAGATTATTCTGCAAAGTTATCAGAAAATCCTTGCAGGAAAATTACCTCCAGAAATCTCAAGTTAGAGAATTTAGTGCTTCTTCTGTGAATAGATTCAAATAAGACCTGAAATGCCAGAGTGCTCAGCTTAGCAAGTGTATCTGTTTGTCATTTGGTCACTCCAGGGTGTTTGTGGAGTAACTGTTTTATTGTATTTGGCCTTCTTTGTGTCACCAGCTTGTTGTACCAGCTTGTACCTTTGGCATCTAAGCTTAACTACTTTCCACTGAGACCAGACCAGTCAACTACTTTCCACTAAGTCAGCTAAATAACTTTTGCAATCAGCTGTCAGAGCTTACTGGTATAAAATCTTTGGTATAACTATTCAACTTGTTCTTGAGAGTGTGTTCATTCGTAGTTACAGTATTTGATCCAGCAATTAATTGGAGAAAGATAATGAAAGTTTTGAATATGTTTACTAACGAAATTATCACGATTGAATTATGGAAAATGGGAAGCTCAAAATGTATAGATTTTTGCTTGCACTATAAATACTTGTCCAATAAAGACAAGAATCATTGTATCAGTTTTTGTTCCTTTTTACACTCTAAAGTGAATTTTATCATTACTTTATATTTGGTTTGTTCATTTCTTTCTCAAGAACTTTCATGTACTTTGACTTTACTATAATGGAAACATTCAACAGTTTAAATTATGTAATTAAATGCTCTTGAGGAGAACTGTTTTAAAGACTTAGAAGATTCTAGGTGACTTCCAAGGACTTGGAGTTTATAGTCACCAAAATCAATTATGACATGTCTAGTTGATTTGAGAAAGTGATAATTAACAGAATTCTAGTTAATTAAATTGATACTATATTTTAATTAGAATAAAATGACATGGAAATTTTATGTATAATCTTCAGACTTTGAGTTATTTGGTAGAAACCATCTTTACTAATTGAATACATAATAAACTGAAAAATGTGGTGACTTTACTCTCCAAAACTGATGTGCAGAAAGACATGTAGTGACTTAAAATGTTATTTCATGATCTCTTATTCAAGAAGTTACACTCTACATTCAGGATCTTTGAGTGTACTTTACATTAGTTTTATTAACACTATATTCTCATGATACTCACTGGTAAGAACACAGAAGGGAATAGTACATTATCCCCAATGCACTAGTATTAATGGTTCATAAAATTTTATGAAGGCATTAGATTGTATATTTTTATTTAATTTCATATTATAAGCCAGTAAGTTTGTTAAAATAGCTGAATACCTTTGAAATAATGTATTTTGTCTGGAAAATAAGCACTTCACACATAGATCTCAGTTCTGTTGAACAGGCTGTAAAAGGCATGATCCTGTAGCCATGTAAAAGTAACACTGCAAATCTGAATGGCTTAGACTATAGTCAGTTGTAGGCAGGTGGCTAATTTCTATCATTGTGGTAAACAGGAATGGAAGATAGTAAACAGAATCCAATAGTCACCTCACCCCCCCCCCCCCCTCCACCCCCCCCCACCCCGGTAAAAAGATTATGGCCTTCTGAATAATTTTACTTATAGTAATTATTAATTACTAATTCTATAAAAGAAAATAGATTATGAAAAATCCTAAGATAGAACATCCACACTATCAGTTTGGATTTGTAAGAATTTTAATCTTTTACTGAAATACTGCAAGTTCTTTTTAGGAACTTACTAATAAAATTTCAACTTTAAGATCACGTGTTACTGGCATAACAAGAAGGATGATAATTTAATTACACAGAATTTCATTATAAAAATATTTCTTCAAAGATGCACTTTTTCAAAAAAACATAGCCCATGAGTACTGTGGTCAGATTTGCGATTGGTACATTCAATGGGCATAAAACTGTTATTAAAGAATAATTCTCCAGAAAAATAATATTTTACTTCTGATTTTCATAAAGGCCAATATACTTGATACATTTTTTTTTTTTTCCTGGTAATGTTCTCTTCATATCATCTTACTGCTTTTTTAAAATTACCAGTAGCATCTGTTTTATGTAGCATAATAAAGATATTTTTATAGGTTCCAGCAGCTTGTTTGTTATACTTGCCATGATTTAATTTAATGTTGTGATTGCCCTTTCTTCCTATACTCTGTGAAGTCAACCTGCATGCTGCACATTTCCTTTGTATTTACATAACACCATTAGGAACCAGAGATGGGTCTTTTCAGTTTCGAAGTACAATCTGAGTAGTCCCATAGGATATGGAGCTTTTTACTCTCTGCAGTGTAGCTTACTATGTCAAGCCTGAAATTGATTTGTCAGAGGGGTCACCAGTGTTTTAAAGTGTTTTTAATTTCTCTCTAGAGTTTAGGCATTATTTTCTGAGGGTAATTAAGTAAAACCTGTAATTTCAACATGCCACTTAACTGCTGAATTACATATTGCTACTGTTGTAATACACAAAGTAATTGAGACATTATTATTGTTACTATTGTTCATGACATGAAAAGCAAAGAGGAAAAGCATACTCCCACATATTTATGAATGTATACAGTTTTGAAAGCTTTTTCCCCTTCAATACATAGAAAACATTGTCATAACACAGTTATGCTTACGGTAGACCTGAACTGCAGTGAGTTTATTATACAATATTCATATTATTCCTTCTTGGAACTCAAAACTATCCTATATTTTAATGCTATCTCAATTGCAGCTGAGACCAGTGACTGCTAAATACTATCACATTACTAAAGATATGGAATTCCAATCTTCCTGGCTTCATAAATGTTTATTTTATGTATCTTAGCAGAACTCCAAGTTTGAGGAACTACCCTGACTTTCTTAAGTTGTTTTTTTTCACCCATATAAATTAGAATAACAATGGTGACCGTTATAGATGTGATTATTTCACAGTCAGGAAAAAAAAAAAAAAAAAAAAAAAGAGAGAGAGAGAGAGAGAGAGAGTACCATGACATCTTTCATCCTTGGGGGAGAATATAAATATGATACTTTACACTGAATCTGAACTAATACTGCTCAAGACAGTTGACTTGTTCTCAGGGTTTATTAGTTGTATGAAGTTGTATGATAAGAATGAAAAGAGACAGACTTCTAGTTAGATTGTCTTATACTCTCATTGATTAAAAAACAATTCTACTTTAATTATTTCTTGTGAAGAAAGTAATGTAGTGCATAACAAGATTGTCAAAAGCTTGTAGTACAGTCTTGCATATATATGAGAATAAAAAAGGTCTTTCCACACAGAGAATAACCTCTCTGTGGAACAGTCAGGAGTTGGACTTGATGATCGTTGTGGGTCCCTTCGGACTTGGGATATTCTATGATTTTATGATTCTATAACTGGTATTCATTTGAAGTGGGGAGTTCTGTGTACTTAAAGAGCAAATTATATTTATCTGTAAATATACTGAACATACTGAAATAGACTGTAACTGAAAGTAAATCCTTTCCTTGCCTTGCCTTTCCTTTTCTTGCCTGGCCTTGCCTTGCCTTGCCCTTCCCTTGCCTTGCCTTTCCCTTGTCTTGCCTTGCCTTTTAATCACTTTCTGTTTGTTTCTAATAAAGCACTTTAAACTTGACATTTGGATAGTTAAATAGTTGTACTCAGTGTATCTGAATATCACTAGTGGCAGCCAGATGCATCTCTGTTCTCCTTCCAATAGCATGCATCATAACATCCCATATGGAATATGAAATTCGCTTCCTCATATTTAACCTCAGATAGAAACATAATCGTCACCCTTTCCAAAGGTGGTCAAGACATAAGGGCACATACACAATTTATAGCATGGATGAGTATTATTTATTTGAAAGACTGATGAATGCCAGGAAGTTGTGGTTACCTTTGAAGATTTCAATATGCTTTGAGGGTGAAAAATGAATAGAAACTGGATCAAGCTGGGAAGCGATGGTAAGCATGAAGATATTTGAGAATGCACAACATAGCATCAGAGGTTTTGCATGTTCTAATATGTGCTATATAAATAGCTAGTCTACATCTTCTGTGGTAGGTCAGTGGAAAATAAACTACAGAGCCCTAGTTTGCAATACGTCTGAGAGACTGGTGGCATAGTTTCTCAAGTTCACACTGAAGGCTGACATGAGTCGTGTGTCATGAATATACTTCTAGTGGGATCTTCCAGCAGCTTACTAATCACAGTTTTATGTCCTTTGAAGTCAGAAAGAATTTGAAATAAGGGCAACAGCAGATTCTTGCTGCTTATTTCTTTTAAGAGGGTTGTGTGGGCTTAACCTACACAGCCATTTGTTCAATCCCCAACCCTCACAGTGTGATGGGAAAGAGAACCCAAAAAAAAAAAAAAAAAAAAAAAGGCAAGCAAACAAAAACTCATGGGTAGACATAAAGATAGTTTAATAGGACAGAAAATGACAGAAAAAAATAATAATTAATAATAATAATAATATATGTAAAGCAAGTGATGCATAATGCAGTTGCTCACGGCCTGCTGACAGATGCCTAGCCACTCCCTGGGCAGCACCTCCCGACACACACAACCCCACTCCCCCTTTCTATTGCTCAGCTTGAGGTCATATGGTATGGGGCATCCTTTATACCAGCTGGGGCCAGCTATCCTGGCTGTGTACTTTCCCAGTTTCTTGTGCACCCCCAGCTTTCTCACTGGCAGGGCTGTACACAAAGCCTGTACTGAAGTAAAGCCTGTAAACTGTAAATTAAAACATCAAGGACATGTTTAAATGTGATGGGTTTGGTGACTTAACATTCACTAAAACAGTGCCCAGGAGAGGTTTTACACTTTTAATAGGACAGCTCAGGTACAATGTATAGGTGGAAAAATCAAAGAGAAATCAATAGTTCTCTTTGAAAACAGTCATCTCTAGACATTTAGTTTAAAAATGAATTTTGTAAATGAAATAAGTTTATATTCTAACATAGTTAAACCAAAATAATAATCCCAAAATAATTGGGTTTTTATTGATAGTTTTCCTTTAAAAATCTGTCAGAAAACCAAACTATGAGCCTTTTTCCTATTTTTAATGTAGTTTCTTTAACAGACATCAGAATTTCCACAGAAAATAATTGCTTTAAAGTGTTCAGTTTCAGTTGAAAAGGCATTTGGTGGAATGTTTTTGACACATTTATAGAAGAAATCTCCCAATTAAATTGTAAGCAGAGCAGTGCCTGAGCAGCTCAGTGTCTGAGCAACACAAGTGTATCCAGATGGTTAAATATTCAGCATCCTTTCTTTTACTTTAGGCTTACATTTTCCATGATCTTTTTGTACCAAACAGAGAAGGCAGAATTGGGTATCTTCTGGTTCAGTCCTTTCAAATAGACTGAATGTCTTAAGCTCCTCTAAAAATCTTCATAAGTTAGAGCTATTCAGCCTTTGGACAGGATCATAGTATTTACTATGATTCATATTTTCACTGGCAGAAAGCATTGCATAGCAGGAAGGCTTCCCAAACTTAGTATGTTTGAATCTTACCTAAATGCACTTGTCAGGAATATTTCTAATTTTATTACTGAAAACTGATAAAAGATATATAGATGGGTTGCTTTGGAGCCCTATTGGAACACAGTCCATGGTCCAATTCAAACCTCATTGGAGACAATACATGTAACAACTGATTACAGCACAACACTGCAACTCATTAGTTATGGCTCTTTTCCCAGCTCTTTTACTGGCTTCTCTGGCAAAGCGGAGCATTTATTTATTCTCTTTTCTATGTTAAGAAACAAAGTTGGAGGGTAGTGACATTTTGATACTTTCAACATATATAAAGAATGATAAGGCAACCAAAATTTAGTTTAGAAAGTTTTTCTTTATTAAATGATTTCTTGCATTGTTTTGAAAGAAGAATGAAAAATTCTGGAGACCAGCTCAAATGTTTCTCAATGGATTTCACAGTGGCTGGGGTGCATCTTTAGGTTTAGTTCTCTAAAAAAATGTCTGACTTACACACTCTCAAACCACCCTGTGATAGGAACACAAGTATTGTAAGGAGGGAGGATTTGTGTATTTGCTACAGTAGCTATATTCTAATTAAATAAATAAATAAATAAATAAATAAGAAGAATATGGAGGCATATTCATTTTCCCGTTACCGTGCTCTATACTTTGGTACCTGGACTTATCACCCAAAAAATCAAGCATCAACTTTTAATTGTTCATACTCGTAACTAGAACTCATTCTTTATGTTAATTCACAGAATCACAGAATCACAGAATAGTCTAGGTTGGAAGAGACCTCCAAGATCACCTAGTCCATCCTCTGACCTAACACTAACAAGTCCTCCACTAAACCGTATCCCTAAGCTCAACATGTAAACCTCTTTTAAGGACCTCCAGGGATGGTGACTCAACCACTTCCATGGGCAGCCCATTCCAATGCCTAAAAACCCTTTCAGTAAAGAAGTTTTTCCTAATATCCAACCTGTGCTTGGCAGAGGAAGGAAAGCTGAGAAGAAATGCACCTTTCTTAATGAAGTAAAAAGAGGCAGGGTGCCCAAGCTGAATTCTGTATAGTAAGAAAACTTATGTTTATACTTTCGCTTTCAGCTTCCTGTAATCCTGTTGTAATGTTAAGGCTTCCTGTAATCCTGTTGTAATGTGCTTTCTTCTTTTTATGCTTTTTTAAAATGCTTAAAATGCTTTTTAAAATGCTTTCTTCTTTTTATGCTTTCATTCAGAAGTAAATTTATTTCCTCAAGGTTCAGAGGGTTTCAGGTATGTCAGAAAAGATGAAAATAGATGAGAATTTGCATCTGTATAAATATAGGTCAGGCTCTGGCATTTTTCATTTAATGCTAACACTGTTTTGGCTGTATTCTATGTATTTAAGCAACAGAGGTCTTAGACAAGTTTGGATAACAGGCAAGGGAAATGCTAAGTTTTCCTGACTCTTAAGACCAACACCAATTAACTGAAATCATCAGAAGAAATGGGAGAAAGTATTCAGGAAAATATAAAAAGTGAAGTATGACAGAAAATAGAGGTGTGCTACATTTTTCTGAGTGCTTTTGGTAATGGGAGAACCTATTTTCAAATGATTTTATTTTATTTTTCTGCCATTATTCTTTTTTTATTTTACATGAATGTATACCTACTGCATACTAAAGGAAACACTTGAGAGAACTAGAAGAAAGTCTGAGAAGCCAGTAGCTTGTACTGTACTTCCTTCTGATTAAAAAAAAAAAAAAAAAAAAAAAAAAATTCTTTACTAGAAGTTCTACTGACATAATGAAGACTGGATGCAATACTCCACATGGGGCTTCACAAGGCCAGAGCAAAGATGTACAATCCACTCCCTCAGCCTGCTGGCCATGTCTCTGTTACCTGTGCCACCTGTCTCACTACCCTCGGAGTGAAGAATTTCTTCTTAACTTCTAATCTAAAAATCCCTTCTTTTAGTTTAAAACCATTCCCCCTCATCCTGTCATTATCTGATTGAGCAAAGAGTTCCTCTCCGTCTTTTCTATGTGCCCTTCAAGTACTAAAATGTTGCAATGAGGTCACTCTGGAGCCTTCTCTTCTGTAGAGTGAACAGCCCCATCTCTCTCAACCTTTCTTCATAGGAGAGGTCCTGTACTGGGTCTGGCTGGGATGGAGTTTACTTTCTCTGCAGCAGCCCATACAGTGCTGTGCTCTGCACTGGTAGCTCGAACAGCATTGGTATCACACCAGTGTTGTGTCTACTGCTGAGCAATACTGGTACAGCATTAGGACTCCCTCTAACCCTCCCACAGCCAGCAGGCTGGGGATGGGCAAGAGGAGAGGAGGGAATATCAGCTGACCTAAATCAATCAAAGGGATATTCCATGCCATATGATGTCCCACTCAGCAATAAAAGGTGGTAAAAGGAAAAAGAGTGGAGGGGTGGGCTCTCGTTTTGAAAACGTCTGTCTCGCCAAAGAATAGCTACATGCACTGAGGCCCTGCTTCAAGGATGTTGTCAAGCATCACTCATTTGTGGGAAGCAGAGAGTAATTTCTTTCCTCTGCACTTCCACATGGCCTTTGCTTGCTTGTTTTTGTTGTTGTTTCTTTGTTTTTTCCCTTTTCTCTTAGTTAAATTATTTAACTAATAATAATTTCCCCATAATAATTATTTTTCCTTTAATTAAATTATCATTATGTCAACCTGTGAGTTATTTCTTTCCTTTTCTTCTTCCCCTCCTTTTCTTCGGATGGGGAATGAGAGAGCAGTTGTGGTGGTGTTCAGCTGTTTAACAAGGTAAAACCACCACAACAGTTGGAATAGTCCCCTTTCCAGCCACTATTCATTCCCCCAGCCTATAACGTTGCATGGGGTCACTGTGGCCCAAGTACGGGACTTGGCATTTAGCCTTGTTGAACTTCATATAGTCCATCAGATCCTTCTTCAGAGCCCTCCTACCCTCAAGCATATCAAGACTATCACCTAACTTGCTGTCTTCTGCAAACTTAACAAGGGTGTACTCAATCCCCTCATCCAGATCATCGATAACTATATTAAAGAGTAGAACTGTCCCCAGTAATAAGACTTGGGGTATGCTACTTGTTACTAGCTGCCAAATGGATTTAACTCCACTCAACACAACTCTTTGTGCCCAGCCACCCAGTCTGTTTTTTACCCAGCAAAGTGTATGCCCATTCTAGCCACGAGAAGTCAGTTTCTCCAAAACAATGTTGTGGGAAACTATGTCAATTTTTTTACTACAGTCTAGGTAGATCATATCCACAGACTTTCCCTCATCCACTGAGTGAATCACCTTGTTATAGAAGATTAGGTTAGTCATCCGGGACCTGCCTTTGATAAACACGTGCTGACTGGGCCTGATCACCTGGCTATCCTGTATATGCTGCATAATGGCACTCGGGATGATCTGCTCCATAACCTTCCCCAGCAACATAGTCAGACTGACAGGCCTGTAAATCCCTGGGTCCTTCTTCTGGCCTTTCTTGTAGATGGGTGTCACATTCTCTCAACTCTAGTTGTCTGGAACCTCCCCTGATAACCAAGACTGCTGTTAAATGACGGAAGGTGCTTGGTGAACACTTCCACCAGCTCTTTTGTTGCCCTTGGTTGGATCCCATCTGGCCCCATAGACTTGTGTACATCTAAGCAGGATTGAAGGTCACTATTCATTTCCACATGGATTATGGAGGCTTTCTTCCGTCCCTATCTACCATCTCTGGGGTCTGAGTGCCCAGAGAACAACTAGTCTTGCTGCTAAAGAGTGAGGCAAAGAAAGCATTAAGCCTTTTCCTCATCTCTTCTCACTATGTTTCCTTCTACATCCAATAAAGGATTGAGATTCTCCTTAGTCCTCCTTTTCTTGTTTATGTATTTATAAAAGCATTTATTATTGTTCTTTACAGCAGTAGCCAGATTGAATTCAAGTTGGGCTTCATCCTTCTAATTTTTGTCCTTGCACAGACTCACAACATATTTGTAGTCCTTTTGAGTGCCTTGTTCCTTCTTCTGAAGGTCATAACTCTCTTTTTCTTCCTGAGTTCTAGCCACAGCTCTCTGTACAGCCAGGTCGGTCTTCTTCCCCAGATTTCCCACTTGAAGTGTGTCCAGCCTTCCTGAATTCCTTTGCCCTTCAGGACTGCCTCCTAAGGGACTTTTCAACCAGTTGCCTAAACAGGATGAAGTCTTCCCTGCAGAAGTCCAAGGTAGTAGTTCTGCTAACCCCCACTACATACTTTTCCAAGAATCAAAAGCTATTCATGACTGCTATGCCCAAAGATGGCCTCCAAACTTCACATCACTCACAAGTCCTTCTCTGTTCACAAGCAAAGAGTCCAGCAGGGAGCCTTCTCTAGTTGGCTCACTCAACACCTATATCAGGAATTGTATCATCCACACGCTCCAGAAACCCCCTAGACTGATTCCTTCTGCTGTGTCACATATGGAAAATCAGACATATTCTAAGTTGAAGTACCTTTCAAGAGCAAGTGCTAGCAATTTGAAGACTTCTCCCAGCTGCTTATAGAATATTTAATCTGCCTTTCCATCCTGGGTGGGTGGTCTGTAACAGACTCCCACAATGGCATCTGCTCCATTGGACTTCTGG
>NC_048926.1:66542033-66562033 GCF_011077185.1 Oxyura jamaicensis
CCCCCCCCCCATCTTACCCATAAACACTAAACCTTTTTGTCACCATTATTAAGCTCTAGACAGTTAAAACACTCACACTCCCTAACATATAGAGCTACCCTACCACATCTCCTTCCTAGCCTATCCCTTCTGATAGGTTTGTACCTATCCATTGCAGCACTCCAGTCATGTAAGTCATCTCACTATCTTTTCTGTGATGTCATAGTTTTCCTGCTGCACAGTGGTTCACAGCTGCTTCTGTTTGTTGTCTGTGATGCATGCAATGGTGTTTCAGGTGGGCTAGTGATCCCATCACATTTGAGGGGGAGAAGCCCTAATTCCTATGTGACCATTCTCAGACACTTCTGTGATTTCTAACCAATCAGTATCCCTATTGCCTTCACCGTTGCATGGCTTACCATCCCCTACCTTTATTGGGGTAGTAGGCCAAGGGACCTCGCTTGTAAATGGTCTCATAATCACAAGCATTCCCCAGATTTGTCTCTACTAAGTCTGGTTTTATCCCTTTCTTCCTTCAAATCTAGTTTAAATCCCTTTCAACAAACTCTGCTATCTCCTGAGCAAAGATCCTTTCCCCTGTTGAGACAGATGAACTTTGTCCGTTGCCAGCAGGGTATTCTTTCTTGCCAATTTTCAATAGGAACAAAGTTCACCAGCTTACAGTCAAGTGGAATCTAGGCAGATTCCAAAGACAATTTAAAAATAATATGGGAGAGGTTTCACAATGGCATCAGTCAGTTCTCTGATCACCCTGCGATGAATATCATTGGCTTTTCATATACATCCATATATGTAACCAGCTCTAGCAGCAAACCTCACACAAGTTTGAGATTGGCTGGGAGTTTATTGTTACCACAGTCACCATTCTCCAGCTCAGGACTCCAGGAGTCCTAGAGCCTTTAATTGGTGTTGAAGACAGAGGAGAAGGTGGCATAAATATCTGCTTTGTCTATGCCCCTATTTGTGAGGTGACGATTCTAGTCAAGTAATGGAGCAATGTTTTTTCTGGTCCTCCTTTTTGATGTCAACGTGTTAAAAATGAAAACAAAAACAAACAAACAAACAAACAAACAAAAAAACATTTTTTATTGTCTGTCACAGTACTGTCCACCGTTAACTCTGTGTGAGCTTTGCTGTACAAATTTTCTGCCTACATATGTGAATAACATCTCACTAGTTTTCCCACTTTGCCCAACCTCATTTACAGTGGCCATAAACTTTATTTTTCCAACTAATCTCTAGAAGAAGATCTCTGCTCAGTCATACCAACCTTTAGCCCTGCCTGCCTGACTTCCAACATTTTAGAATTGCTTATTCCTGTACTCTTAGAAGGTGGTACTTAAAAATTGACCAAAACTGATGGATCCCAATGCCTTCAAGAGCAGTTTCCCAGGGGCCCTTACTATTTAGTTCCCTGAGCAGTCTGAAGTCTCCTCTCCCCATATCCAGGGTTAAAGTTTTGGTGGCAGTTTTCCTTCTGTCACCAAAAAATTTAAACTCATCTGCTTCATGGTCACTATGACCAAGAAAGACGCCAATTGCCACTTCACCCACAAGACCTCTGTTCACAATCAACAGAACTAATAGGGCACCTTTCCTGGTTGGGTCCCTTAGTACCTGTACTAAGTTATCGTCAAGGTATTTTAGGAATCTCCTCGACCTGTTTGTGTCAGCTGTGTGATATTCCCAGTTAACATCTGGTAAATTGATGTCCCCCATAAGTACAAGAAGCATCTTTTAATTTCTTAAAGAATGATTCATCTGTGTCATCATCCTGGCTGTGTGGTCTATAGTAGACTCCTAAAATAACATCCCCTTTTCTTGTTTGTCCCTTAATCCTTACCCAGAGGCTCCATGTCATACCATGTCATCGACAACTGCAAGCTCCATACAGCTCAACCCCTCTATTTTATGCAACATGAGCCCCCTATCTTGCCTGTCCGGCCTGTCCCTTTCGAAGAGCCTACACCAGTCTATTGTAACACACAACACAAGATTTAACTTATGCAAATGGTGTCTTGGTTCTGACACTGAAACAAGTCTCCTAGTTGCTCTTGCTTGTTATTCATGCTGCAGGCATTAGTGTAGAGATATTCTAAATGTGCTTCATTGTACCCAGTACCTCATGGAGCAGGCTGAAGGATCTTGTTAGCATGCAGTCCTTCCCATTTTGGCATTCCATTCCCAAGCTTATCACTATGGATTGGGTCCAGATGGTGTACTGGACCCTCGGTCCCCTGTAGAAGTGAGTCCTCTATTACAATAACCCTTATTTTTTTCTTGATGGAGGTTGTTGTGGTTTTTCAAACTTTCCTTTCCTTTTTTTGAAACTGGAATAGGGAGGCATGGATTCAAAATAGAACCTCATTTGTAAATCTCCTTGATTTTGTATGTTTAAATTAGATAATTCATTTTAGCATAAATGCATGGGTGGTTTTGAACATTGTGTATGAAATACCCTTGATGTGGAAAACATTTTAGCTTCTGCAGCCATTTTGTATGAAGAAAGTTAGCACATACTGTATGTAAAATTTGAATCCCTCTCAGGGAAATCCTTATTTGAATTGTAGATGAGAAAGTTCTAAAAGGATAATTAGCTTTGCTTGATACCTTTTTCTCCTTATTCTGTGAAGAGATATCAACCATAAACAAGGAAAGAAAAGAGGACACCTGTTTTTCTTGCTTGTTAAGCAGGCGGGAAACATTGCACTGTCATGTTCTCTAATTCATACTTCACCTCTTATTCAACAAATCCCAATTGAGATCTGAGTTTAGAGTGTTTTAACAAACTGAGCAATAAAAAAAAAAAAAAAAAGACATAATATAATAATATCCTCTCTAAAGGTGGCTTATGGTAGCAATCTAGAAAAGTGTTCTATCAAAGTAGAAATTTCTAAAGGTGTACTACTACTTTTCTCCGGTTTGAAATGCAAACAGAATGCATCTTTTCATTCTCAGACAGATTGCAATGTGTCCTAATTATAGTAATTCATGATTCTTATTTGCCTTGAAATGGTACGGCTGTTGGCAAGCACCCTGCTGTCATTTCTAATGCATGCCTGTCCATGTGTTAACAGAGCCATGCAACTTTGTGTTTCTAATTTTAAAAATCATTTCGTCATCTGAAGAATAAAGAGCTTTACTGAACCTTTGGTGCTTCTGGATTTCCTCTTCTCACTTATAAATATGAAAAGTAATGTCTGACTTACCTTTGTACGTAGCATGTGTGTGTGAGGAAGCACAAGAGTCTTCCTCATGTTCTTAAGAGCTATACTGATCAAAATCATTGCTCATTAAGGAAACTAGAGAAGAATGCATGTCAAAAAATTAAGATTCATATCTAAATTTCTAAGTTCTCTGGAATTTGAAGGCAGTTTAAGATTTGAGAATTATAAGTCATGTTTACCTCTTAAAAATATATATATATATATAGGTGCATATATATATCTAAATTAAATAGTAATATTTTTTTTTTTAAAAAAAAAAAAAAAAGGAAAAAGAAGACCTGAGGCTTACATGCTTACATGTCTTCTCAAGAGGAAAAGAAGGAAGCAGAGCATCTTGGCTATCTTGGCTAGGAAGGTGAATGATATGTCTGAGAGATGGTTATTTTATGCAACTGTAACGTGAGTGGAGTCAGGAGACTATAGTGATTTGAATTACATGGAAGAATAACATGTAACATGCATTATTGCTGACATTTTAAATAAAACTTTTGAGCATTAAACAGCAAAGCTAAAGCTAAAACTATAGCTATAATTATTTCTTTCTTTTTTTTTTTTTTTTCTTTTTTCTTTTTTCTTCTCCTTTTGAGCTACTAAGCAACATTCAAATCACATAGAATCAGAGAACTGTAGAATATCTGTGTTGGAAGGGACCTACAAGGATTATCAAGTCCAGCTTCTGGGTCCCTGTACGGGGTCTGGCTGGGATGTTAACTTTCCCTGCAGCAGCCCATACAGTGCTGCACTCTGCACGTGTAGCTAGAACAGCAGTGGTATCACACTGGTGTTGTGTCTGCTGCTGAGAAGTGCTGGCACAGCATCAGGACTCTCTCTGACCCTCCTAGGGGGTGGGCAAAAAGTGAGAAAGAAACATTACCAGGGCAGCTGACCTAAACCAATCAAAGGGATATTCCATACCATATGATGTCACACTCAGCAATAAAAGGTGGAAAAAGGAAGAGGGGGTGGGGGGGCTCTCGTTGCGAAAAACATCTGTCCTCCTCCCGAACACCGGCTACGTGCATTGAGGCCCTGCTTCAAGGACATGGTCAAGCATCACTCATTTGTGGGAAGTAGAGAGTAATTTCTTCTCTGAGAGTAGTTTCTTTCCTCTGCACTTCCACATGGCCTTTACTTGTTTTGTTTTGTTATTCCCTTTCTCCCTCCCTCTTCCCCTTTCCCTTTCCCTTTTTTCCTCTGTAGTTGAATTATTTAATTAATAATAATATTTCCTTAATAATATTTTTTCTCTTTAATTAAACTATCCTTATTTCAACCCGTGAGATGTTCTTTCCTTTGCTTCTTCCCTTCCTCATCTGAAGAGGGGGAGTGAGAGAGCAGTTATGGTGTTCAGCTGCCTATCACGGTAAAACAACTGCAGTCCCAAAAGACCACCCAAATAAATAAATAAATAAATCGGATTATGTGTCTGACAGCATTGTCCAAATGTTTCTTGAACCTTGGTAGCTTCAGTGCTGTGATCACTTTCCTGGGGAAATCATATATTCAAGGTATCTTAAAAAAATAAAAAAAATAGAAATTTGGTGTTTTGTTTACTTTTGACACTTTTTACCTTTTTTTTTTTCTTTTTCCTTAAAAAATGCTGAGATTCTCACCCTTTAGCATGATATCTATGACTTGGGACTTGAAGTACAATCTGCAGTCCTCCAAAGATGGTTGAAACTGCATAAATGTGAAAAGAAATTGAGGTACTTTTGCCGAATCCTAAAATTAGGAAGAAATGCCTAAATTTTGAAGGATTCAGAGAGAAAATTTTGTAATAAATTTTATCTCTGGGATATTTAGTAAGAAGATAAAAAATAAATTACGTGGAAGACCTAAGAAAACTTTGAAACTGTTTTCTGGAGCAGAATAAGATAAAATACAGAATACATATCAGATTGAAAGGTGAATTCTTATTGCTGATGGCAAGGATATGTTTTTATGTTTAAAACAATATTATTTTAATGTTAACTAATAAAGGAACATTAACATTTTTTTGTTAATGTTAAATCATAAAAGTTTGATTTGATTTCCACATAACCTCCTTTTAAAATTTGGGTGTCAAAAGCAATATCTGTTCATCTTAAAAAGGATTAACATTCACTTTATGTCAGCTGTTAAAAGCTGGGATCAATAAACACAATCTCACTTATCAGATGAAAGCAAAAGAAATAGAAACCTCATATTCCTTTTGCAGACAGTTTTTGTTTATTTATGTTTATTCAATAGATATTCTACTTTTATTCCATAATATGTATTATTCCTGTCTTGCTAAAAGAAAATACAGAGGGGGACAGAAGAGAGAGAGGGGAAGAAAGAGAGATAGATAGAGAGAGAGATCCTTAGAATTCATTTTATTTCTCCACTTATATTGAAGTAAATGTTCTGGAGCATTCAGGCTTTTGCTAATGACCAGTAATTTTGTCTTCATCCACTTAACTTCACAGGCTGAACTAACTTTGAATTGATACTGGAAACTGTGTTTAAACTATTGACTTTAAGTGCTATAAATCTGCATTCAAATCTAAAGGAGTCTTAAATAAAGCTTAGATATATTTTGCAAAGGGTTCAGTTCACTTATCATACTGAGCAATTGGGGCAGCAGTGGTGTACTCAGAGAGGTAGAAAGACCACTGAAGTAACAGCAAACACAAGTTGACTCTTGCCCTGTTGCTTATCAGTGTAGTGGGCTGAGCTCTTTTTTTCTCTATCTTCTTTTATTTATTTGATAGACTCTTTTATAACCTGTTTTCTGACAAAGACAAATAAAAATGCATCATTACATAAGTAGTCCATTCTCTACTAACATGTAAAACCCATATTTGATTAGTGCTGATACATTATTCTTAAAAGTCATAATGAAGATGAGAACTCTGACTCATCTTATGCAAGAGCTTGTGCTTTATTTTTTCACCTTTTCTTCCCTTGTCCCCCAGTTTCCTTTCCCCTCTTCTCAGTTTATACATTTTTTTTCATAATACATTATCTCATTTGCAGTAAAAGATTGTCAGAAAACAAGTTAAACTCAATCCTTTAAGTTGACTTAGCATCTTGAAAATTTCTCTGTAGATGAAAAGTGTGATTAATAACGGCTTTTCTCCTAAAACTGCTTTTCTGAATTCTGTCCCTTTTTCAATATATATATATATATTTTTTTTTCCTCTTTCATTCTCTTCTTCCTTTTTCTCTTTACATATGATTGGGAACAAATTGGGAATCAAACAAATATAAAAAACTTTAGTTCAGTCTTTTACTTTATAATTCTTGTATAAAAGTGTAAAAATGTGTTTGGATTTTTTTTTTAATTTGTGTTCTGGTATTGAATTCCTGGAGTTTACCGTAATAAAACCTAATCTCTTGTCATAATTTACCAGGATATGAAAAAAAAAAAAAATGGGGTTTGCACTCAGGCAAGCAAACACATGGTGGTTCTACAGCAAAAGCAAGGAGTCAGAAGGCCTTTGCAGGAGGACTGGTGGCTGGCTGTTGAAAGCCAGAGTGTGTATGTGGAGAGAAGTCAGTTTTCTTCACACAAACGCAGAGATGAGGGAAGGACTTGCACAACCCAGAGCTAGTTTTTCTTGCCACTGAGCACTTCTATCTTATCTATTTCAACCAGCCTTATTGACATCCCTTAAATTCTCCAGAGGTAGTAAAGAACTGGGGTACTTATCCATCCAAGAATATCGTTTTAAACTATGCTATGGAAAATTTGTTCAGCCTTCAGTATCATCTATCTTAGATACATTGGGCAATCAATTTAAAATTGTTATTGTCACTGGGGTCTGAGAATTTAATAACCAATTTCCAGAGTCCACTCTTTTGTTTTTATTTTTTACCAAGATGTTGATCAATTTCAGGCCTTAAAGCAATCACACTCTCCAAAATATTTAATTGAATGAGTCTACAAGTCAGATCAGCTGGATTTTTCTTCACAGATTTATTGGTCTAAGTGATACTGTATCTCCTTGTGGAATGAGCAAAAAGGGAAATATGAATCACTCAGACCATAAATGTAAGTTACTGCAAAGTTTATCAAATTAAATAGAGCGAAACCACGATTCCCCTTTTCTTATTTATTAGATTGCACTGCTTCTCAACAGCACCTATAGGGAAAAAAAGGCCTCTCACAATTTGTGAATTCATAAAATGCAATTCTCTATACAGTTCCATATGTCTCTCATTGATCTTACAAAAGAATATGCAGAGAATCTGTGATTCTGTAAGTGAATTATTTTGTTTTCCTTTTCTATTTCCTCTTCCCATTTTTTTTTAACAAATCAATTTCTAGTATTTTTCTAATTTATTTCTGACTAAAAAAAAAGAAAAAAAAAAAAAGAGGGAAAAAATCTTTAACATTTCTGTTTCTATTATTTGTCAAGAAGGATTACAGTATTACACATACATATTCAAGCCAGTGCTTTTTTTTTTTTTTTTTTTTTTTTTTTTTTTTTTTTAAGGGGTCATATTATCATTCTTCCAATGCTTATTTCCGTGTTGTAAAATACAATTTTTCTGATGGGATTTTCCAGAATACCCATTTTTTCGTAATATAAAAAATTAAAGTAAAGTCTCCTTAGATATTAGGCAAGGCTGCAAACACACCCAAACTGGTCTAGAAGTTAATCTACCATCTGAAAAGAGAGAGCTTAAAGGGAACAATCCTGAACATGTCAAAGGCATTTATTAATTTCTTAATAAATCTTTTGAAGAAGAAGAAGAAGAAGAAAAGAAAAAGAAGAAGAAGAAAGAAGAATTAGGTATCAGCAGATGGAGAAAAAATAAAATTGTATTTTTATACTAAAGTTAACATAAAAAATATTTTTTAAGAGTTGTGCAACCTAAAAGTAAATTGAAACTTTCCAATATATATCAGAAAGCTCCCTGTAGACAAAAAAAAAATAAAAAAATAAAAAATAAAACCTTTTTTTTTTTTTAATCAGCATAATTTTGCATTCAAATGGAACTGATTTATTTTTTTTTCAAATATTTCCATTTTGCACCAGAGATGAAGCTATGTAATAAGTTACTCCCACAACAAAGTGTGTATAACATGGGGACTTTTGATTTTTCTTAGAGACTAAAATATTCAGTAACATATTTGGAACAGTTTCAGTATTCTATATTCAATTGTAAATATATCCTTCAAATCAGATAAAATCCTTTTTTTTTTTTTTTCGTGTTTCTTAAGTACATGGAGGGCCACTTTAATTCAGAATAATACAGACTTTATCTGTATCTTCTTTGTATAGAAGCAAAATCCTTCTTTTGGAAGTATGGAGGTGCTTTAAAGTTGGGATATACTCTACTTGCCTTCTTTTATACTGTTTGTTCCTAACACCTCCTAATGGAAAAGATGGTGATCCAGCTGCAAGCTGAAACAAAACTGTGATGAGATTATTATGCACATTAGTAGTAGAAATGACAAGAATTTGTGCTGTGTCTGATGGTAGATATCTCATATTTATTGTGTATTTATTTCTCCTCTGTTTCTACTCCTCTGAAAATGAAACCATAGTGAAAGAATAAATGAGTAAGCCATAGAAGTCATCACAGGAAGATGCATTCCTAATATAAGCAGGTATCCATTTATGAGTAGAAAATAAATTAGAGTTTGTTCCATTAACTATATTTTCAGGCTATTTCCTTTTATTTACAGATATACACTTGTCTACAGTCTAGGGTCAGGTTACTGTGGATTAGATGAGTTGTTTTTGTTCTAAGTGAAATGGCCAATATCCACATGAAGAATCCACTTACAGTCCAGGAAAACAGATCACAACACACTTTTCAGAATAGTAGCCTTTATTATGGCAGGCAGCATTCTCACCAGCTAAACACACCTCCTGGGTTGCTCTTGAGCTGAAATCATGGAAATGTATTTGACAATTTTCACCACTTATCATTCTAATTCTGAGTTTTCTAACTGTGATGAAAATTAAAATGCTATTAAAATTGAAATAATTTAGGGCTAACTTTAAAAGTTTTCTAAAAATTTGGCACATAATGAAAATGTTATTAAAAATGAAATAACATAAAAAGCTATTAAAAGTTATCATCTTAAAACATTACATATAATCAATTAAAAGACTAGAAGAGGAAATAATAGGAGAGGAATTATCTTGGAAATCTGATAAAGTATCAAAATACATTAGAGGTAATTCACATTGCTTATATTAATTTTTTTTTTGTATTTTTTTGTAGGTCATGTCTGAAAAGCTTTCTTAATAACAGTTTTTATTTACAACATTTTGCTTCACGTCTTGTTTGTTGCCATTGTTTCTTTAAAGAAGGAGACTAGAAGGAAAAATAACAGAGATACGTGATGTACATGTCTTTCTATTTTCCATTGTCTTGCCATTTTGTTTTGCTTTTCCTTTGGTATGGAGAAACTTAAGAGGAATTGTGAGTACAGAAAACCCTTAAGAAAAAAAAATTGTGTTGTGCAATTATTACACTCCCTTGAATAACAGAAGAGTCTTTTTCATTTAAATTTAATGTGTTTTTCTTTAGTTTCTGATTTGTAATTTCTAATAAATAAAATATAATGCTATTTTGTTGACCTTTATCATCTACATATAGGCTTCAGTTAGACTCGTAACACAGCTGAGTGTGAGCAGTTAAATGACTGGTTTTCATTATTTGTTGAATAATTATAATTTGAAATTTTTTAATCCAAAAAAAACAGTCAAATATGAAGCAAATTATGGTGTAGAAAACCCACAAAAAAAAAAAAAATTCAAATGCTCATACATGCATGTGTATGTGCTACACACACACAAACATTTGTTAATAAAATATCTGTTAATCAACAACAACAACAACAAGATTTTATAGTCTTGGTAGGATTGTTCAATTTCCAACTTTCTTCCTTCTGTGAAAGACAGAAGCTGTCTAGATTATCAATGATGAGTGTTAATCTATTTCTGTATCATCTTTATGCTAAAATGTGATTCTACAAATGTCTCCTTCAGATATATTTTAAGGACCAAGCCTGAATATTTGTAATCTATTCAAAAGATTTGGTTTCAAATCAAAATCAAGAATCTTTCCCTAAAGGTTTCATATTATGTTAAAATGATATCATGAATGTATCTTAGACTAGTTTCCACAGTTCCATACTCTTGTAACTTATATCCATGAAGCAAATCAGCGTCTTTGACAGACAGTGATATTTACTGCATAAGTGCCTAATTTGTAGAAATAAAGCAATACATTAACTATTCCAACTGAAAAATAAAATAAAATAAAATAAAATAAAATAAAATAAAATAAATGGTTACCAAAAGTAAATGCTATTATTGATGTTCAGTTTGAATGTTGCAGTGCTGGACTGAGCACTGTTCTAACAGGCCGTCTTGTATACTTCAATATCTGCTTTTGTAAAACATTTCTACCAATAATAATGGTGCCACTAATTATAAATTCTTTTAGATGCAGTTAGTAAAAATAACATTTCTAAACAGAAACTAAGCTTTTGGAAAACATCATAGGCAAGGGTATGTTAATTCTGTGGAGAAGATTATTAAAAGAAAGAAAGAAAGAAACAAACAAACAAAAAACTCTTTTCTACTTCTCTGCACTGAAATATGACCCCCCCAAAAACTAATTTAGGTTATCAAACCAAGAGTTCTTTCTTTTTTTCTTTTTGTTTAAAATATATATATATATATATTTTTTTTTTTCCTCAGCAAATAGCAAAATAAGAAAAAAAAAAAAAGCCACTCATCATATGTTCGTTACTGTTTCTTGCTTCAGTCTAACTTATATTATTTGTCTGGTTTTTATGTGGGTCCACCTTAATAATTTCCTAAATTAATTCAGTTATTTCTTTAGCTATCATGATCCATTTATTCTTATTCTTTGTTCTCTGAAATCCTGTCTTTATTTTTATATCTAAAATGTTACTATGTCCCTAGCATTTTGTCACACTTACCTGCTGTCTTTCCTTCTGTTTTGTTTGTTTGTTTGTTTGTTTGTTGTTTCTTTTGATTTTGTCTTATTCTCTGTAATTACTTTTATCTTGTACAAATCTGTCTACCATACTTTACTCTTGAAGAGGTAATATAAGAATATATTTTTTTTTCTTAATGCTTTTGGTACTAATGGCAGAATTCTCATTTTTCTCTGTCTATATCTTTTTCCCTCACTCTGCTGAGCTCAGGGCACTGTTTTGCTCAGCGAGCTAATCAATGACTTACAGGAAGATGAGGTGCTAAATAGTTCTGCAATGAACACAAAAATCATTTTCTCCTTTTTGAAAGCTTGCTTTTACTCCTCTGACTCATTCTTCAGCGCTCTGCACTCACAGGATGAACATCCAGCTTAGCCTCTCTCATTTCTCTCATCAAGTGTCTCATTTTGACACTTGTGCCAATAGCATACCTCTTTACCTTTATATCTTCTTGTTTTGCACATGCCTTCAAGTTCTTTAAATATTTTGAAATAGGTAGTTTCTGAAGGTTTGGTAAGGTTTAGCATAATATATATATACATATATAGAGAGAGAGTGAAAAGCGTTAACTTTTCACTTTTTTTTGCTATGGGACAAACAAGCTATTAAGAGATAAACATCTCATGTGATTTAACTTTTAACTTCCAGTAACCATTGACAGGGCAAGAAGAAAAGCATTTGTTGACTCTGATCTTAACTAATCTCCATCTCAGTTATTTTACTGTTGAAAGATTTTTGCTTTATATGATTAATTGGCAGATTCTTCTTTGTACAAGAAAAAATGGAAGAGGCTTACTCTATGCTTAGTAGTCTGTGGTAGAGATGCTTCCTGATATAATGACGTTTAAATAAATGAATATGAAGGAAGCTAATAGTGTGTATTTGTAGTGTGTTGTGTTTAATAAAACATTTTCATCTTGTGAAAACTTCCTGAAGTGAATAGGTACTCAGTTAGAATTGACTTGAATAGACTTAGATATGTTACTTTTGTCAGTAGATGCTTTTTAATTAATATATTCCTAAACTGTCTGAGATAATTGAAATTAGAGGGTAAAGAATCTACTGTTTTACCTAAACTCTTTAGAACATAATATTTTCTTCTGATTTAAGTTCTTATTAAATATGTAGGCATCACTTCTGACTTGTGGTTGGGTTTGCATTAGTGTGGTTATATTTTCATTCCAGGTTTTTGACCAGTCAAAGAGTAAAAAACCATACTTGAAAATCAAAGAGGGAGCTGGTATTGCATTAAACATAATAAAGCAATAATAGAAAAGAAAATCGTGGCTAAACATTTAGGCAAATACTTGATAGTTATGTACAGTAAAAACTCCGATACCACTTTCTCTTTCTAGACATATCCACTTACAGAGATAATGAACCTCAGAAACTTGGGAATTTTGTTCATTTGACACAAGGTATTAAAAAAAAAAAAAAAAATTCTAAAAAAAAAAATATCTTATGTTGTTTAATTGCAGAAAATAAGCTAAAATACTTTATTAAATGACTGGTGTTAATTATTAAATCACTGTAATGGAAATTAATTAATAATTCTGTCTCTATGAGTTTGTATGCACTGTTGAACCATTAAGTGAAATGCTTTTCAAATGTCCTGTCTGGGCTATAAATCACTTCCATGAGAGCAGCAGACCCTTGACTAATGTGTGCTTTTATCATTAAAATATTGGTCTGGCTAAAGTTCAACATATTAAGCAAAACCAACTCTGGCTTAAGTCTTATCTAAAGGGGACAGGAAAATCTGACTTTTATTAAGTGTGGTTAAGCATTTAGATTCTTCTGCTCTTTTCAACAGCCTTATAAAGTTAACAAAATGTCAGAGATTTAAGAGTTTTAAATCTGCAAACTGTCTTCGAAGTCCAATACAACTTACACAAAGTCACTTCAGTAGCTCAGTACTCAATTTATTCACTTCTGTACTTATTATAGATACATTAAATTATATTAGTATAAATGAGGTGATTTCTATTTGTGTTTGTCCATAAGTTTCTGTCAATTCATACGGGGGAAGAGATCTCAAAGATAACACACATCAGGTTTCACATCAGATATTAGAGCA
Organism: Oxyura jamaicensis; assembly: GCF_011077185.1. Classification (NCBI taxonomy): domain Eukaryota; kingdom Metazoa; phylum Chordata; class Aves; order Anseriformes; family Anatidae; genus Oxyura; species Oxyura jamaicensis. Next base: position 66,555,292 of record NC_048926.1, read on the forward strand.
TTCACCATAAAGGTTGTAACACAAAAATCCTCAAGCACTCAGTCCAACCTGACACTGAGGAATTCACACCACTTGCTAGATGGTTTTTGTCCATGTGGATTCTCAGGTGTGTAATAATAGGTGTGTTAGTAAAATCAGTTACAGGGAACAAATGCAGCAGACGTGGCTGCCAAGTGTTTCCCTGATTCACCATCGAGAAAGGAAATGTGGTGCCCAACGAGAAATGAGCTCCTTCCATGGAACTAGGATTCCAGATCAACCTGAGCAGCATTTACATAGTGCAGCACAGACAAATATAGCTGATGCCAGACTGCCCAAATGAAATGTTTATGTATTGATCTAAACAATGAAATTGCATGGCATGTTTTCAAAGCTAAAGTCAGTGTAAGAACACTGTTGTTGTGGTGGTGGTGGTGTTATTTGTTGTTGTTGTTGTTTGTTTTAATATCTGACTTATATTTAGAGAAGGGATAATATGGAATCCTGTGACCAGCCATGTTTGTCAAGTAATTTACAGGATGATCAGGTAACATCTGCCTGAGTGCTTTCCAGTTGCTGTGTGCTCAGAATATGACTTCTCTGGTAAACAGGCAGGCCTGATGCCACATGTTAAAGACACTGTTTATTTTAACATAGGAATGTGGTAAATGGTAAGACATGGGTATTGTGAGCAACCACATTGTGATGACCTCTGAAGACCCATAGAAGAGAATCTAGCAGAAAGCATGAACAAATCTGATGTTTATATCCACTATATGTCTATATAAATCCATTATAACAGCTGGATAATGTCCTAATCACAATAGAAAGTATAAGTAAAATATAGGATAAGACTCTCCGTGTTTTTTTTTTACTTTTGTTGTTCCTTTGTGTTTTTGTTGTTTTTGTTTGTTTTGTTTTCTTTTGTTTTCTTGAAGGAATTAAAATAGAATAATAATAATAATTAAAAAAAAGAGGGGGGGAGGGGGTATATCTAAACAACACCTATTCCAACTTCCCATTTAAACAGGGGTTGACCTGAGAGGTTTGGAAATTTTTGGATGAGATAAAAGCTTAAGCTACTGTAGTTTGATGAAAGAGGTGACAGCAGTGGAGAACACAGGAAACAAAATATCTCTGATGTAAGAATGCTAGAAGAAAATATCATTAAAGACAATAGATAAAAAACAGCCACCTGGAACAGTGATGTTGAAAGAGCATCTGTCAGACTGATGTCTACCTTGATACCTCTTTCTCAAAAATTCACAATGACAGAGATGCTTATGGTTTTTGTTGCTTGTCCTTTCTTTCTCAGATGATGATTTTGTTATTGCTTGAATACAGCTTTATGGTATACTAACAGTAAGATACATTGTCAAAAGTTCTGTCTTATTAATGTAACTCATGTTCCATAAATCTGTGACATTTTTATTACCAAAAATTGATGAAGTAACCCTATAAACAATATTCAGAATAAATTCAGAATAACATTCAGAATGTAGACCCGTTAATGTAATTCAGTTAGTTTATCTTTTGAGACTGGATTTTTATCTAAGAGTTAGGTCAAACTGATGATGAGCCTCCTCTTTAATTTACTTGCTTTATTGAGCCCTAAGTCTATGTGTGCCTTAAAAATGGCTAAGGCATTAGTACTGATATAGGGTCTTTTATTTATGATGATTTTGCATGTGCAACTTAAATGCAAGAATAAAATAATTGCAAAATAATAGGTCGTGTAGGAAGGATTGAAATCATGCATCACTGAATCAAATTAGCTAAGGATAAATAAAAAAAAAAAAATGTAGCATAAATAGGTATCATTCCCATTAAAATTGGAAGCTTTTGATTAAAGTAAGTTGTGGATGTGCATTTTTTACTAACATTTCTACCCTAAAATAACTCATAAATCCTTGTGAGGACTCATAGGAGATCTTATGGCTAGTGAGCTACCTATGTGTTTTTTGCCCACTTAATGCCTTTGTGATGTTTAGATAGCTTGCAATGAGTTACTTGGCTAGTTGGTTTCTCGCTGTCTGTATAGTGACCATGTTTTGTCTTTCTGAGTGTCTTCTGGGACACTAATGTGTCTCTTCTACCTTTCTGTTGATCCTTTGTAAAACTTGTAGGAAACTGTCACTCAGAATTCTTTCAACTGTGGCTGAAAATGGTAATAAGCTTAGAGTATTGAGGGGACAAGTGTGACAGACAGTGTTATCCCATCTGAATTGGTCGTATAAGAAACCAAACAGGCATTTTATTAATTCATTTAATGTATTAAGCACAAAGGATCTTATTGTTGGACTGTCAATTACCTAAAATATGTGTCAGGAATAATATAAAACCATACTCTCAAGCCTATTTGTCACCTCTATGGGTATGGATAAGTTCTTCATGTTCCTTTAACTTGTACAATCATATTTCTAGCTATAATATCCATCTTTGGAGGTTTCTTAAACCACATTCTGAAATGAATGTAGTCACATTTGATTCATAGTTAAATGCTATTGTAAAGTTTATTTGTGTAGTTGGATTTTCTAACAAAAAATGTGACATTTCATCCATCTCTTTACTAGCTGTTTCCTCTGTTTCAATAAATTTAAAGTGTATTTTATTTTAAAAACCCTTTTCAGTTTTCTCTGCCCTGCCAATTGTCTCATTCACTCCAAATTCCTTATCTGACATATCATGACGTCAACATCTCTGTAAATTTTAAGAGGTGTTTATGTATTTTATCCTCCAGTCTCTCTGGGAGGAGCTCCCCACAAACCTCCACAAAGCTGCACTATTATCATCCTCTGAAATAGTTTCTTAAAACTTCCATCTCCACAGAGTTTCTGCAAAATTTGACAGCAGGGTGTTATTTCAAGGGCAGTCAAGTCTGACCAAATTTAGTTTCCCTGTCTTCCTGTGTTCTCATATCTATTCAATGTCCATATGTTACCCTTTTACTTAATCTATAAGATACTAGTGTCAGAGAGCATCTTTTCTCTTTCCTTGTGACATCTGTCCTGGTGATTTCCCAGTCTCTGCTAAGGGAACATGGGTGTTGCAGGACAGTTAATATTTTTTATAAATAATTGTCCATTGTGAAACTTAAAATACATAAGCTTTATTAAAATATATATATATATCTTACATCAAGGTTAATCAAAGTTATTTTAGAATATTCCAGTTCACATGTTATCTGGTATCCATTCATTTCAACTTCTTTGCTGCTGGCTTCCCTAGGACATATCTTCAAATGAAGGCACTGGTGTGGGATCAGAAATATTGCTTACATTCTAAAACAGTGTCAAAACTGGCCACTATCTCTATGTGTTTAGCTCAGAATCACATCTATAATAAGGAATATTTAAAAGTTTTGTTGTTGTTGTTGTTTTGTTTTGTAGTTTGTTTGTATGTGTTGGGTTTTTGTTTGTTTGTTTGTAATTGACACTAGTAATTCCACTGTCACTTAACTGTAGCTGGGTATGTAGGATGATTCCTTAAAGCTTCTCCCATTTGCAGCTACCAACAGTCATGCTGGGAATTAGCTGGGAATGAAAGGGCCAGCAAGAGAAAATCCAAGGCCAGGTTTCCTTTATCCTGGCTTTATGTTGACCTGCTCCGCCATCCCCCAATAAGTGTTATCAGCACAATGCAAATGACCTACGTTAAACTCAGAGGTCAGGGCTACTGATCACTTTAATCAGAAAATAACAGATCTTTCAAGTAAGCAGACTCATTTTATGAAACAGGTGATTCCCATTAATTCTTGATTCTTTCTTATATTCTGAGTGCCTAAGAGGTAATGTTTTGGCAATGAGGTTACATTTCACAGAATCACAGAATGCTTGAGGATTGAAGGGACCTCCGAGATCATCTAGTCCAACCCCCCTGCCAAACAGGGTCACCTAGTACTTGTTGCACAGGATCACATCCAGACAGATTTTGAGTATCTCCAAAGGAGATTCCACAACTGCTCTAGGCAGCCTGTTCCAATTCTCTGTCACTCTTACAGTGAGGAAATGTTTTCTCATATTCAGCACGTGTTTCAGTTTGTGCCCATTGCCTCTTGTCCTATTACTGAGCACCACAGAAAAGAATGCAGCCCCATTTGTACACATTGATAAGATACCCTCTGTGTCTTCTCTTCTCCAGGTTAAACAGGCCCAGCTCTCTCAGCCTGTCTTTGTATGAGAGATGCTCTAGTCCTCTAATCATCTGCCAGCTCTCATCATCCAGCCCTCTGCTTGACTCGTTCCAGTAGTTCTATGTCCTTCTTGTACTGGGGAGCCCAGAACTAGACAATATACTACAGGTGAGGCCTCACCAAGGCTGAGTAGAGGGGGAGGATCACCTCCCTCAGCCTGCTGGAAACACTCTTCTGAATGCACCCTAGGATACCATCGGTCTTCTTGGCCACAAGGGCACATTGCTGGCTCATGGTTAACCTGCTGTACACCTGGACTTCTAGGTCCCTCTCCCCAGGGCTTCTCTCCAGCAGGTCAGTCATCAGCTTGTACTGGGGTTATTCTGCCCTAGCTGCAGAACTTGCCTTTGTTGAAATTCATGAAATTTCTCTCCAGCCAAACTCCAATCTGTCAAGGTCCCTCTGAATGGCAGCACAGGTGTAACAGGAGTGATATATATTTTTTTGAAATATATTTTTCTATACATGACAAAGTTGTAAGACATGGTATTTAATTTCTTGATTGTGTCAGTTTCTCTCATTCTAAAAGCACAAACTAAATGTTATTACGTGTTATAGTAACAAAATTAATCTAAAGACTGCTAACATACTGTGGTGGTTTTACCATGCTAGGCAGCTGAACACCACAACTGTTCTCTCACTCCCCCTCCTCAGATGAAGAGGGGAAGAAGCAAAGGAAAGAGCAACTCATGGGTTGAGATAAGGATAATTTAATTTAAAGGGAAAAAAAATAAGGAAATATTATTATTAATTAAACAATTCAACTAAAGGGAAAAAAGGGGAAAGGCGAAAAGGGAGGGGGATAGGGAATAACAAAACAACAAAAAAAAAGGCTGTGTGGAAGTGCAGAGGAAAGAAATTACTCTTTACTTCCCACAAATGAGTGATGCTTGACCATGTCCTTGAAGCAGGGCCTCAATGCATGTAGCCGGTGTTTGGGAGGAGGTCAGACGTCTTCACAACGAGAGCCCCCCCACCCTCTCTTCCTTTTTCTACCTTTTATTGCTGAGTGTGACATCATATGGTATGGAATATCCCTTTGATTGGTTTAGGTCAGCTGCCCTGGTGATGTTTCTTTCTCACTTTTTGCCCACCCCCTAGGAGGGTCAGAGAGAGTCCTGATGCTGTGCCAGCACTTCTCAGCAGCAGACACAACACTGGTGTGACACCACTGCTGTTCTAGCTACACGTGCAGAGTGCAGCACTGTATGGGCTGCTGCAGGGAAAGTTAACATCCCAGCCAGACCCAGTTCACATACCTCCCTTCTGCACAAGCTAATCATGAAGATCCAGTACCAGGAAGAGGTTTGACAGTGTATTGGGTTTACACAGGTAAGGGTTTGGTAGCAGGTTGGCTGCAGGGGTGGCTTCTGTGAGCAGCTGCCCCATGTTGAAGCAGAGCCAGCTCCAGCTGCTCCAAAAGGGACCCACCTCTGGCCAGAGCTGAGCCATGAACCATGAGTGACATTGGTTGTACCTCTGGGGAAACAGATTTAAGAAAGGACAAGAAATGTTGTGCAACATCTAAGATGGAGAAGTGAGGAAATATAGAGAGAATCAGCTCTGCAGACCCCGGTCCAGAAGCCAGTGCAGCAGGAGTGCAGGAGGTGCTCCAGGCAGGCAGCAGCAGTTCCCCTGTAGCCCTTGGAGAGGCCCCTGATGGAGCAGGCTGTCCCCCTGCAGCCCATGGGTCCCACATGGAGCAGATCTCCACGCTGCAGCCCGTGGAGGAGCCCCCGGAGGAGCAGGTGGATGTGGCCTGGAGGAGGCTGCGGCCCATGGAGAGCCCCCGCAGGAGCAGGCCCCGGGCCAGAGCTGCAGCCCGTGGAGAGGAGCCCCCGCAGGAGCAGGGGGTCTGGGGGGAGCTGCCGCCTGCCCGTGGGGAACCCGTGCTGGAGCAGTTTGCTCCTGGAGGATGGATGGACCCTGTGGTACAGAGCCATGTGGGAGCAGTTGTTGAAGAGCTGCTGCCTGTAGGCAGTCCCTGCAGACTCAGTTTGGGAAGGACGGCATCCCGTGGGAGGGACCAAGAAGCGGCAGAAGACAGAATAGGCTGTTTGTAGGTGTTCTTAGTTTGTTCTTAGTTTCTCACTGTTTTAGTCTGCTAGAGATAGGCAATAAATTATATTAATCTCCTTACCTTGAGTCTGTTTTCCCTGTGATGGTAATTGGTGGGTTATCTCCCTGTCCTTATCTCAGTCTTGAGGCCTTTCTATTTTCTCCCTGTTTTCCTTTGAGAAGGGAGAGATTGAGAGCAGTTGTGGTGGTGCTCAGCTTCCCAGCAAGGTAAGACCACCACAGACTGCCACCATAAATTGTGAAATCAAAGCTAGAAAATGATTGCTTGTATCCCCAGAAAACAAAATATATTAATCTTTCATATATACTTTGCAGAAATGTATTTCATATTACACTCTGAAAACTATTTTTAGCTAAGAGATTGTATAAAGAGATTGTAATTATATTTTCTGAACTTGCTGAAGGACTGTGCTTGTACTTGAAACATCAATAGCTTTGACCTGAAAAATTAAGGTCTTGCAAGTATTTGTTTAATATGAGCAGCAATCTGAG
>NC_048926.1:66567033-66585508 GCF_011077185.1 Oxyura jamaicensis
AAAAAAAAAAAAGATAAAAAGGTGAAAAATGACAAAAAAAAAAAAATGGTCCAAATCTTTTTGAAATTCCAGTGTTGGAAATTATGTTTGTGGCAGCTTTCTATGAGTATATAACTCACTACTATTTTCATATTGTCAAAATCTGGACTAGATTTTGATTCGAGCTTCTAGAGAGGTCAGAGAATGTTTTCCTTGCCATGTAGTGGACAACTTTTGGAAAAAGAATTGAACGAAGATGGTCAGTGCAGAGATCTGACTAGTAAAACCTCCTTTCACTGTGTGGTTTTCTTACTTAGTTAAAGGCTTAGGATTCATAGAATCTTAGGTGCCATTTCTAGGTAAAAACAGAAAATTAGTCAAAAACCTAGCTGTATGAGGCCTTGATTCTTTGTTCACTAAAGTCTGTTGTTTCTACAGTTTGGGAGGAATGAAAGCTTTATTTTGGATAACTGTGCTTAGAAGCTAGACATTGCACAACAAAATACCTCAATTTTAATATGTGATATGCATAAAATTTCTTATTTCCTCTCCTAATTTTCCACTCAAATTTACAGACTTTCTCATTTAGTCCTCCCATAACTCTTTCTTTTGTTCACCATTTATTTTACATTCTCCTTGACAAAGAGTATTAATATAAACGTCAGTATAGGCTTTGCAACCAATGTCTGTGAATTTAATTCTGACCCTGGCTGATAACAAACAGTACCTGAATCTTAATAAGACATACTCAATTCAGTAAAATGTTTCTCTTTAAAAATGTGAAAATCTCTTCAGTGCTTAGGTTATTGAATTTATTTTCCATGTCTATGTCTCTTAACAACCCCAAAAGAGAAGGAGGAAGGAGGAATTGGTCTGTGATGTTTATAACATATTTCTGTTTCATTACGTCTTTTCTTTGTCTGAGACTTCCATTATATTTTCCCTTTTAATTCTCAGTTTGTTCCTGAGGGCCTATAAAACAAAATCCTTTATTGCTGAAGACTCACACTGTGACAAACACTTAATTCAATCATTGACAGGTCATTTTGGCCAGACGGGAACAGTTGTTGAATTAGAGCTTTCCAGTGGTAAGTAATTACATTGAAGAAAGGTTTGTGATATCTGCATCTATCTAAAATAATTAATATACTCCATATATTTTTCAGTATCATAATAATTTAGAAATTGATTCATTAGTAAAAAATCCCTTATTGATGAAGTCATTATTTTCCTCAAATAGGGAAAGAAACAAGAATAGTTCAGTAAAATATTTGAAAGTAGGTTTGTTTTCTCTTTTATCCTTAACTTACATACTACTAATTTATATAATTTTGTGCATAATCATTTTAAGTGAGTAGTAAATGCCTCCAAGTATAACATGTTTTCTCTGACTTGCATTTCACTGACTAACATAACGGGTCATAGGTATTTGCCATATATCCTCAAATGACAAATACAAATTCCTCACAGCAGCACATCAATTATTCTAAAAGAATGATTACATTCTTCTGTGTTGCTTTTAAGTTCTGTGATATGTAAGAGCTGAGTATCAAGGATAAGCCTCAGCTGTAATAGAACTTAAATTTTATTATAAATTGTAGATTCTGTAGGATGTATGTTCAATTTCAAATGCATAAAGAGTACAACACACAATAAAGAGCTAGCAATACTGAACAAATGTTTTCTTCTGTGTTACTTTATTAATGTGTGTTGATTTTCACGATATCCAAATTGTTGATTTCTGCAATTGAAGATTACCTGTTGTTTTCTCTATCTTTCTTTTTCATGGGCATATGTGAACACAAACACACACAAAAAATGCTTACATTCACAGTGAGTCTACTTTGGCAAAGTTGCTAGAAAGAGAAGCCAGACTGAATCAAGTTTTTGGATTTTTAATCAATCCTATATTCCTACTTGCTATTCCTCTTATCCTAGCCTCAAGCTGCTCATTACCTTTTTGTCTTTTTGCATTAATGCCATATTCAATAAATAGTTTGGGGAAGATCCAGATGAAGTATTCCTGTTACAGAATATGGAAGAAGAAATTATTTACCATTTTAAGGGTGGTTCAGAAAGACATAAAAACCAAGTTCGATGTATTAAATCAGTATACTCTTAATAATTTGTATACTTTTTTTTAAGGAGCTGGCGAACTATCTCCCTGGATTATTAATTTTGATTTTTAAAAAGTCTTGCAGGAAACTGAGAGTTCTAAAGGACTACTAAGCTAATATAACAATAACTTGAAAAGGTAAATGGGATGACCTGGATAATTACTGGCCTATCAGTGTGACATTGATCCTAGGCAAAAATAATGGAATGACTTAGAGGCAATTCAATTAATAAAGAATTACATACATAATTAATTCCCATGAACAAGGACTATGGAAATTGTGCCTTTGAAACAATCTTGGCCCTTCTTTTATTGGTTTGTCTTTAGTTCATGATTAAAGACAACAGTACTGTAAATTTTGTGTAAAATAAGGTTTTCTTCTTGGCCTTATATTATCTTAAATTTTCATCAGCAATGTGGAATAAAATACTATCCCTGTTCCAGTCTGCAGAAGAAAAGGTGTAGGAGAGAGTAGGTAAAGATTAACTTGTAAAGAATGTTATGGATTGTCTAATTAAACTCCAAGTAATATGTTTGTAACAGTGAGAGAGTGTGAAGTCTAAGAGGACAATCTCTGAGAAAAATCTCCAAGGAAAATCTGTATATCCTACTTAAAGGTTTCTGGTACGAGATTCCTAAAAACTTGGGACCGTGGTAAAGAAATTTCTAATCTTGAGCTCCTAAGTGCTCCTAAGCAATCAATAATTTGAGAATGCAGAAACAGTGGGATTTTGAATGCAAGAAATATTATCTGCATTGTTTTTTTTTAAGTGTTTCTATGTAAACTATGTATTTCTAGAGTAGTAGAGAATTCCTTGATCTCCCAACTCAAAAAAAAAAAAAAAAAAAAAAAAAAAGTAAGTGGGTTCTGAGAAATGAAAATAATTAAAGGATTGGACACTATACCTGGTAATGGAAGACTCCTGGAGCTCAAACTGATAGTTAAAAGGAAATGGATTGTTCATAATCTAGAAGGATCAATATGGCAAACAGGAACTTCAGAATAGAGGCTTTTCAATAAAGCAGACAAGGAGAAAATAGCATATACTAGCTAAAAACTAAGGAACATCAGCCCGAAACGGAAAGCACACTTTCAATAGTGACTCTAAATGGATTTTTCTCATAGCAGTAGTGAATTTTCTATCAGTGGAAAATAGAAATGGAGATTGAGATTGACAGCTTTTCTAAAATGTATCTTCTGGCTCATGGAGAGTCTCATTCAGCAGAGTCCTGATATGTAGCAGAGGAGGCCAGAAAAGACAGTCACTGTGATCCCATCTAGCTTTATTATTTACAAATCTGTTAAGAACATGCAATTTTAATGTTGTTGTACAACATAAAAACACCATCTCTACACATGCATATTTCTCCTGTTTTGACAATAGGAAAAAAATCTGCACCAATACTGTTCTCAGGTATTAGAAGGCTGGAAGATAGGCCCTCCACCTGAATGGTATTCTCCCTGTGCGCTTTCCCTTCTCTAGCCAGTTCTGTTCCATTTGCCTTTAATTAGACTAATACTCTTTGGAATACAATGAAAATCACATAATTTTTAGGAATGTAGGTTTTAGCCTTTGTTGCCAGCTCTAATCCTTTGTATATTAGCTTCCTTAATGCTCTTGTTCTGGTTATCCTCTCTCTCACTGACTCAGGACCTAAAACTGCCTTAAAAGTAGAAACATTCTGGTAACCTTTTGCCTGTTTTTTTATGTGCATGGAAAATTGTTGAGGAATCACACGCTTATGAGGCTTTAAATCACAGCTAGCTGATTAGATTATTTCTTATGTCTCAGTGTAATGCAGAGTGACTTTACCCTATAACAGAGTTATCCTCAGAGTGCTAATGATCACCATTAGCTCCTTTCAGCAATACATGTAAGACATATCCAGCTTGAAGGTAGGGTTCAAAATAGATTTAGCAGCAGTGGAGAAGGGTGCTTGGGGGAGCTCCTTGTCAGTTTGCATGTCATTCAGCAAAAGGGTGCAGGGGAAAAGACCTGATACTGAACAGAGCATTTCTCCAGACACCTGTACTGGGGACTTGATTATGGCCATGATGTGTTAGGTATTGCCCTAGTGGCAGGGATGTGCCATGGTAAATTGTGTTGGAACAACCCTAGAAGAGGCAGATGTAAGTAAGGGCAGCTGGTAGTTGTTATTTCTTAGAGGATGCTGTGTTAGAAAGTCCGTCAAACTTTTCAAACTCAGAGTTTGAGTTTGAGTCCTTTCAAACTCAAATTCCATGATCATCCTCCCCTCTCCATCTTGAAAGTTGTCCTGAGCACCATCAGGAGTTCCATGGGAGTGTCTGGCCTTTACAGTTGTATCCCAACACACATCATCCTCTTACAAGCATGCTGGAGTAGCTGTGCTGTAGAAAATACCCAACATTCTTTGAATCTGAAAGCATTTTTTTATTTTTCTTTGAGTTATCCACATCACCACTCCTTCTCTCTTCTCTCTTGCCTGTCTCTCTGCAGCACAGATAAGGTACTGTGTTTTTCACTTGCGGTACGGTGTTGCCAGTATTTATTCCAGCAGCCTGTAGACTCTTGCTGTGGAGAGATGACGTTTTTTGTTGGCATGCATTCACCTCTATGTTTACAGGTAGTCCTAGACAGTTATGTTCTGGTTTTAGGACATTGACCAGGTGAATTTTGTGAGCTCTCACAGCACTATTCTCATCCAGCTGGCCAAGGTGATCCTTAACTAAGCCAAGCACAGCCCTTTTGTACAGGGGAGACTGAGGTACTACCTCTGTTCAAAGTGGCCTGGGATGCCCCTGAGCTTTTTTCATAAGGGGGCTACTATGCAGAGTGTGGCCACATTGATAGGAATGAAAGAAAAGAAAATGAAGAAATTTCTTATTTCCCATGGAGTGGAGGAGACAGAAGACACCTGTGCTTTTTAAACCCCCTTGCTAGGGATTACCATGGCCCAACTGATCAGCAGTATCATCTGAGAGAGCCCTTACCTGGCCTGTCTAGAGCCAACAATAGTCAGTCCCTGACAGCAGGTTGTCACTACTTGCTCTGTATGTGTTCATGGGAAGGTGTTTTTTTTGTTGTTGTTGTTCCTGTTTTCATGTTGTTGCCCACTTGACACCCATGTGGGCAACTCTAGCATAAGTCTGACACACATGCAAGACCTGTGAGTACCTAAAGCATGAGAAATGGCATTCCTTCTGAGTGTAGTTACTGCCCCTCTTTCAATGGACACCATGAGCCAATGTTTGCTGCGCCAGCCTGGTGCTGCTCTCCAGACAGGACAGTATTATAGTCTGTGGCATACAAGTTAGCTAGAGGTGATCAAAGTAATTCAGCATGCTGATAACTCTTGCAAATTATATGCAGGTGTTTTGATGCAATATGATTAAGGTGTTGAGGAGTGTCATCATTTGTTATATCCTCATGTGTATACTAAGGATGTAACTAAAATATATTAACTGTGGGGCTGTCTTCAGCTTTACGTTGTCAAAAAACAACTGTAGACTTTGCTGTAGATATGCTGGGGATATGGCTTTTTATAGAAAACTGCCCTTTTAGTGGAGCTCAGCTGAGAAAATGGTTTAGTGGGTGACATTGGTAGTAGGGTGATGGTTGGATCAGATGATCTTGAATGTCTTTTCCAATCTAAATGATTCTATGAAAAGTTGGAAAGCCTTGTCAAAACTGTACCCTGCGTTTGAAATGGTTAAGTTGCCTGCCATCCTAGTGCTCAAGAGATTTATTAGATTAAGGCCAGAGTTGCTTGTGCCTGTTACGCAGTGTGAACGATAATTAACTGAGGCTTTGAAGGACTCTTAACAGTCCCTCTTATCCAAATAGCTGTAATTCATGTTCATCTTTATGACTTATTTTAATTGAGGCAGAAGAGCAGAGAAATTGTTACAATTGAAAGCAAGTGTTGAAAGAGACCATCAATGTTCAGAAATCAAGCAAATGCATTCATTCAGCAAGTATGGATTTTCACAGGTGTTCAATACTTCTGTCCTGTCATGAAGTGCCTCTCAATTTAGAAAGGGCTCATTTTATTTTAAAGGTGGAAATTCCTGAACTTCTAAACCTTAAGAGCGTAGGGCTGGAACTTGTCCAGAACTTTTGTATTGTATCATGTATCATGAATGTTCTCAGTTGAAATCTATAATTCATTACATTGCTACATGTCTTACAAGTCCCTGAACAATTAAGCAGTTGTCAGCTGCACTCCCTCTAGAACTGTCACTTTTCATGACTGATATTACGGCACTGTCCTCTACACAAGGCAGGGTGTATAACTTTTCCTTAAGAATTAGCAAGCTGATGGAGCTGTTATTAGAAAAGGTGAGATCATTACCTATCTCAGTGATTAATATTTCTATTTACTTGTCCAGGAAACCTAAGATGGTCCTACAGCTCATGCAGATTTCCACAAGATATAACACAGTAAACATAAGACCCCGTGTCAAGTTCAGATACTAGTAATTTTGAACATTTTTAACATATTAATGCACAAAAGGAATTGTAGATTTATAGCCTCCCCTTGCCCCCCCCCCCCAAAAAAAAAAAAAAGTATGTATTATCAAATTTATTTATTCAGTCATTATCAAATTATCGATAAAGTTCATGCTAGCAGCTATTCCTGCTGACTTGGTAATTGTTTAGAGCAGGAGCGAGTGTAAACACTGAGTGTATCTGAATGTCCTGGACCAGTGTTGACACTGTCAGAGACGAGAGGAGGATGTAGTCAACAGATCAAGTGCAGTAATTACCCATGTAACATTCAGGTATATTTTCATTAATTTAAAATTCATTTTGAAGCCAAAGCCTGTTGAATTCAGTAAAAAAGACTCTCTGACTCCCTCTAATAAATTTAGGAAGGAATAATTTATTTAATTGACCTAGAATTTAATGATAATAACTGAAGTTTATGGCCCCTAGTTCATGTTGTCTCCAAATGCCAAGACTTACAACTATAGTATGTCAATGAACTAGTGTTATCTGTTCTTAAGGACTATGAGCCACCTGGTGTTCCTTTAATTTTTCAAGTGTTTCTATTTTCAAGCTAACTGTTAGTTCTCTAATTTTTAAGCAAATATAGGTGCCATCAAGTACCTTGTCTGCAACAAGGGTCATTTGGAAATTAAGTTATAGCACATTGTTTGCATTCTTACAAATATGTGTAGAGTAAAACAATTGATACTTCATGTCTTGTTTGCTCAGAGCATAACTTTACAATACTTCATATCATGTTGGTTAAATGCTTTTTACTTTAAAATATTCATATTTTGTTTTCTAGAACTTGCAAAAACAGTTTTCATGATAGTGTATTTCTTGAATAATGGACTTTCAACATTTCCCATTTATTATCTTTTAAAAATACTGAATTAAAAGGAATGTTAACTGTGAAAATGAATTTTGTTCTAAATGAGCCTTAAAAATATACACACATATATAAATGGAAAAAAAATGAACATGTGCTTAGTTTGGTGGTGGGTCTGTTTTCTTCCTTTTCCTTTTCCTTTTCCCTTTCCTTTTCCTTTTTCTTTTCCTTTTCCTTTCCCTTTCCCTTTTTCTTTTCTTTCCCATTTCCTTTCCTTCTTTTTCTTTCTTTTCTCATTTTCTTTTTCTATTTCTTTCTTTTTTTTTTCTTTTTCTTTTTCTTTTTCCTTTTTTTTTTTTCTTTTTTTCATTATTACAACTGCTATTCTAAAGAAAATAATACTGTACAAAACATTTAAATAAATTATCTCTAGGATATATCTATATCTATAGGATTACAGTAAACTAACAAGAAGGAGAAAAAAAAAAATAGTTAACAGTCACTCATTCTTTGATTGAGGGACTGAAGAGCATGATCATTAGAAGCCAATGGTAACCCAACGGTTGCGTCACTTGCCTTCCACCTTCCTGCATACCATAACAGGTTTGAGCCCCAGGCCACTATGTGGGCTTCTTTAGAGGTCGGTGGAAGCCTAGTGGTTGCGCTGCTCACCTCCCACCTTGCTGCTGGCTGTGGTTGCAGGTTCAAGCTACACTCGGGGCCTCTTCACAAACTTCCCCTTCTACTCTGCCCGTGTGAGGCTCCACCTGGAGTACTGCATCCATGTCTGGAGTCACCAGGACAAGAAGGATGTGGACCTGTGAGAGTGGGACCACAGGAGAGCCACAAGGTCAAGGGGCTGAGAACCTCTCCTACAAAGAAAGGCTGAGAGAGCTGGGGCTGTTCACCCTACAGAAAAGAAGGCTCTGGAGTGACCTCATTGCAATCTTTCAGTACTTAAAGGGCACTTACAGAAAAGATGGAGAGCAACTCTTTGCTCAATCAGAGAGTGACAGGATGGGGTGGAATGATTTTAAACTGAAAGAGGGGATTTTTAGATTAGGGGTTAGGAGGAAATTCTTCACTCAGAGGGTGGTGAGGCACTGGAACTGGTTGCCAGAGAGGTTATGGATGCCTCATCCCTGGAGGTGTTCAAGATCATATTAGATGGTGTCCTGAGCAACCTGATTTACTGGATGGCATCCCTGCCTATGACAGGGTTTTTAGAGCTAGACGATCTTTGAAGTCCCTTTCAATCCAATCCATTCTATAATTCTAAGATTCTATGTAATCTCACAAGAAAGATCGAGAATTACTTCATAAATACTTACCAAATTTCATGAACTAGTATTAACACAACTTTTAAACATTACAGGATCAGACAGGAAGATTCTTACTTTATGACATATCCATTAACATATCCAAGATTGTAACTAGTTATAATTAAATCATACAGAGAAGAGGCTCCACATCTTGCTTCTGTACTAGTCCTAGATCTTTTCAAATAAAAAATACATACAATGCTGTTGAGAGTACTGAATCTCATCTCTGAAGATTTTTGAAAAACATAACTGATATGGATTGCTAAAACGGATAATAAAGCAAGTCTGTCTTGTCATTGTAGCACAGCAGTGGCAGAGAGAAAAGTATTAGTCATCTTAAAGAAAAAGTATTGTCTCTTCTGTGGAGTTTCTACATAAACCTGAATATTTGTAAATATCACTGGTTTATTATTTATAATCATATGTGCCTTGGATAATCTTCATGGTGGAATATTTTATGTAGAGTCCAGGAAAATTCATATGCACACCAAAAGAACTGGGGGGGTTAAAGGGTGGAGTAGTAGGGCTTTGTAAATTATGGAAGAAGCCTTAGTGGGAAGGTATTATGGTGCAAGTTAAATGACAGTTCTTTCACAATTCTTATTAAAATACTCATTTCTGTTTTGATATTAATGAATGGGTCTTTGAAAAGATAAGAGGTATGTAGGGTGTGTTATTATGAAACCCACGATGGATTTCATACAGTGCAGTTAAATCCTCATGTAACCTGAAACTCCCACAGTTCTGAAAGTCTTCAAACAGATTAGATCTCTAATTAGGTAAACCCAAACTTAATTTGATATTGAAAGAAAATATATTTTTTTAAAAAGCACTAAATATTTCATCTGTTTCAAGTTTATGGTTTAATGGCTTACTAGTGTATTACTACATATTGCACATTTGTAATACAAGATCAGAGATTAAATGTATGTTCCATTTATAGTAGGTAGTAGTTTTGAATGGCAGATATTCACTGGTTAGCCAAAATGCGGAAAAATTGAAGACTGTAAATCAAATACTTGATGGAGAATCTATAGTTATAGTTTCTGCAAGGCAGGAGGGAGGAGGTTCTTCTCCGAATAGAATTACATAATTCAAAATAAATTCCCAGGGAAAAAAAAAAAAAAAAAAAAAAAATCAAAATCTGGTAGTGAAATTTAGTCATTTTATACCAATGAACAAATATTGTCAAACAGTACCAAATTCAGTTTAGCAGAAAAATATTTCCCTGAAAAACAAAACTTGCCCAAGCTTGCTGAAACCAAATTGACCACGTAGTATATGTGGATGTTATGTGGAGAAGAAGAACTGGTTTGGGAACAGCTTTTGTTCTATCAGGATTTGTATTTCCATCCGCTGGGAATAAAGTCAAATCCTCTTGGCTCTGTAAAAATGTAGTTGATAATAGTTCACGTTGGAATCTGAATTTACAGGAAGCACTGAAATTGCTAATTGAAGGGTGGAGAAGTTAAAGCTGCAGCAGAAGCAGAAAGTTGATACTGTTTTCTGGTCTGACCAAGAAACACAGAAACAGACATTTAGTTTTAGCATTTTGTTTATAGAACTTGTACAGAGCATACTTTTTGTTCTGTCGGGCAGCCCTGTGCTCTTCCTATGGCTAGTTACAGCTTTGGTGAATAAGGGCTGTGAATTAAATATAAAGTGTTGGCAATCAGGAAATACTACTAGCCAGCTTCCTAACTGTCTACTAGGAATGATCTTGGGGTATCTAGGAGTAGACAGGAACTGTGTTGGGATTTATTTAGTAAAGTTTCTGCACCATTAACTGCTTATTCTGAGCAATGGCGGCTAATTGAGGTAGCTGATCAACAAGTTAGATCCTAAGAATCCCTTGAGAATATTTGATTATTGGGATTCTACCTCATTATATAGCTGGCTTCTATAAGTCCTAGAGGAGCTGACTATATTTTCCTATTTGAAGATCTACTTTTGCAAATGGAACTAGAAATTTGGGGGCTTTCAAGCCTTAGATGTGTGGCTGATGCATGAGTAAATACTCTTTTAGAGTATTTTGAAGGAAGCTGCTGGAGTAATCCTCTTTCTCTCAGTGCAGAAATTTGAATCAGTCTTTCAAATTCATTCTGTTCCTTCTAAGAATTTGAAATGATTATATAATTCAGGTCCAACAAAATTTTGTCTGTTATTTAATCCCTAAGAATATGCTTAACACATCCTGAGGACTTTCTGAGGCCTAAATTCTTGTTTCTGTTTAGAAACTCAGTTTATATACTTGGACAAGGAAGATAATCAGTCTTTTTTGCTTTTTCTTCTTTATGAATTACAGTATATAGTGAATGACAAATCTGCAGCATAGCTGTGGAGAGATGAATCAGCAGTAGGACTGCAGACAAAGACAAATCATGTACCATATTGTGAGAGCAAATTGTGGTAAAAGCACATGTGCTTATGCTAAGTGGTACAACAAACCCAAATTATACTTAACAGCCCTAAATAGTGTCATGGTCAGTGTTGTATTGGTCATCTTAGCTCTTGACAGTTGTGGCCTAATGCTATTCAGTCCTTTAGAAAGTAGAACCAGTATGAAAAGTGAAGCTTATCCTGTCTGAGAGCAAGCCCTCTGAGCTTTTAAGAAAGATCCTACCTGGACAGTATGATGTGAAATATCAAAAAGAGATGTATACAAGCAGTGGAAAATGTGAAAATAGTCCACTTCAACCTTGAAAATGGATGCAGAATATCCATGCAGTCTTCTGCATAGAATATCTATGCAGTCTTATAGTCTTCCATGGAGCAAGTTTCATTTCTGGTTTATCAGTATTCATTTGCATTTAATTTTCATTGTTTCAAAGTTAATAAGGGTTTGAAAAGGAAGTAATAGAAAAGGATGACATTCTTTAGTCATATTTTAATATACACATTGGAACTAAAATGCTGAAAAGAGAAAAATTGTTAATTTTGTTCAGCAGAAGTGAATCCAGTATTCCAATTACTTATCCAAATTTTTAAACCATATGGGGGTTGATAAAATATTCTTGATAATGTATATTATTAATATTAATCTTAAATTATTTCTTAAAATATCTTTTCTGTGAGGGTAAAATGACCTATTTGAAAGTATTACTGTTACCAGGGAAAAAAAGCATGGGGATAATAATGAATTGAACTTCATATTTGCACGTCCAGCACAACTTAAAAAAGTCACAGAAACACTGAGGATGGAAAACACCTCTAAGATCATCAAGTCCAACTGTTAACCTAACACTGCCACATCTGCCACTAAGTCATGTCCCTAAACATCACATCTACATGTTTTTTAAATGCCTTCAGGGGTGAGAACTCAACTACTTCCCTTGGCAGACTGTTTCAATACTTCATAACCTTTTCAGTGAAGAAACGTTTCCTGATCTCTTTGATCTAGACAAATTATGAAGAAATCTTTATCTAAATATGTCTCCCTAGATGCTACAGAAAGCCAGTATAGCCAATGATTTGTTTTGTGGAAAAATCATTCAAATATATTAAAAACTGAAATGCTTTGTTCTCATGAGGACTTTCTGAACATTTAAGTCTGGTTTGAATTGTGATTTCATTGGACAGCTCAGCTTTTCAGATTAAAATGTTAAATGCTGAAAGATATAACTTTGGAGACTTAAGGGCTTCCATTGTTTTCACTAAAAATGTTTTAAGTTTCAGATCAAATGAAATATTGTGTATGAAACTTTGACCTCCAAAATATTGTTTTGCTTTCCAAATAAACGGTACCCCCTCGCCCCCTTTTTTAAATCATTTTTATGCAACTTAACTTATCAAAAACTTATCATTTATTCATCTCTCAGTTTCTTTCTCCATTCATTTCTTTGATAGTAAACTTTCACTTTCTTGCTGGATGTGATCAAAAATTTTGGTTATACTATCTGATTTTGGAGCTGCTTTTTACTTAAATATGATTTCCTATCAAACTGGAAACTTTTTCCAGAGAACTTTGTACCGTTTGTATATTAACAGATCAAGACATAGTAGTTCTTGCTTAAATTCCCTGAGAAATAACCAAGAATCATGGTAGTCAGATTTGTAAAAAGCACTATAATCACTTCTAAACACCATTAGATATAGTAGTAAATTGAAAGATGTACCACTCTAAACACTAGCAAAATCTGTCTATATGCATTAGTCACTAGCATTGTCCTATTTGTAGTGGTAGCAGATGTTTCATTTTTTTCATAAGCTTTGGAAAATCCTAGTCAGAAATAATACCATATTTCTCAACTGATATTTTTAATTCTGCTAACTTGCATATTTTATATACACCCTTCTCAAACTTCTCATCTGTTTTATCTTTTTGGGTGTAAGTGGTCTTTCAAAGCAGAGATTCTGCCTCCCACTTACACATTTCTTTTCATTATTAAGACAGCAATAACCATTGGGACTTCATTCAAAGAGTCACTTAGGTTTGAACTTTTATTTTTCTTGATTGACTACACCCTGTTCAAGCTTGTGAATGACTGCAAACTGAGTGGCACAGCTGACACAATAGAAGGAAGGGATACCATGCAGGCAGCCCTTGAAAGGCTGAAGAGTTGAGCCCATGAAAACCTCATAAAGTTCAACAAGGCCAACTGCAATTTCCTGCACCTGGGCTATGGTGATCCCAAACATGAATACAGGCTGGGAAGTGAATGGATTAAGAGCAGTTCTGAGAGAAGGACTTGGGGATACTGGTGCATGAAAAACTGAATATGATCCAGCACTGTGCACTTGCAGTCCAGAATAGTATTGTAGTTTAGCCCTCATAGGCAGCTGGAAAAAACATATATATATATATATATATATATATGCATATATATATATAATACATATATGCATATATAATACATATATATGTGTATTTATATCATTTATATTTATATATAAAATACATTTGGGTAACATGTGGCCACTTGCTATTCCATTCAAACATGTACATATACCTAAGTAAACCTGAGTGATGCAAAAATCTTCTCCAAGGTAAAAATATGCTAAAGAAAAATTATGCTACCTGTTACCAATCATTCAGATGAATAAGCTGATGTTAGTTAACTATAATACAAGGTTAATGCCATCTGATTACTCTTCATGGGGAGAAAGTGCTCCATTGCAAGTTTAATTCCTCTTTGACAGCTTTCCTCATGAAAATGGCCAGATTTCTTGGAGATGCAATACAGCATAATAAACAGAGAATTCAGTTTCTCACTGTATACATATGCAAAATTTCAACTGAAATAATGGGACCTCTTTGCAGTATGGTCTTGAAGTATAAAACTATTTTGCTGAAAGTTAAGGCTTTCTCTATAAATAATGTTTTCCTGCACATTACTTATTCCTTCTGACTGTTCTACTCTGTTTCAGTGGTCTCTGGAGGTAGTAACAAGCTTCCCACAGGTGAGATTGCCTTTGTAGAAATCTAGTCTTGTGATGTGCTAGTTTTGTGATTTGATAGTTTTTGTGATTTTATAGTTTCTAGTCTTGTGATTTGATAGTTTGGGCCCCCCGCCCCCCCACGGGGGGGCAGTTGGAACAAAACAGTGAGTACAATTCCATTTAAAACTGGAAAATGTCCACCTGTGTTTGGATATCAGAACTGTGCCTATTGTATTCACAGTTACCAGTATATGTTATAAAGTCTCACTGTAAAGACAAAAATGTAGAGTCTCTGTAGAGTGGGTCAGAAAACTCAACTCATTTTAAAGACCTTAATTGTAGCAAAAATTACCTGAATTAGAACAATGAAGCTGCCTTTTTTTTTTTTTTTTTTAATAAACATAGTAATAGTAATAGAAAACACTTATAGTAGTGTACCAGTATTATAATACACTCTATGTGTTATGTCCCCATTGTTTAATCTCTATTTCTACTTATGTTTATCTGAAGACAATTTTCCGGGGGGGGGAATCTTACTGATTTTTCCCTGGCTTCCCAAACACTTTGAGTCTCCTTGGTACTTGTATAGATTCTAGAAAAGTGACTGAAGCCTTTTCCAACTTTCTGTTCAGAGCTGGAAGTTTTCCTGGATTTTTCCTTCAACACATAATGTCACTTGGCAAGTGGTAAAAACCAATGACCAATAAAGGCATTCTGCTCCAATTATAATGTCAGTATCTTCAGTGGTCATTTTCATACACTCACAGCATATGTGTATACATATGCCTATGTGTGTATAAGTAAGCTTACCCAGATATTTATTTCTGTGTGTACCTTTAAGGAGAGAAATAACAAACTGAATTGCAAGGTTTTGCTTTAGTACTTAAAGATATGACTGTTACTTCTGCACTTATCTGACAAAGTACTTGCAAAGTGCCCTAAGACAGAATCCAGTTGCCTAAACATGGAACTTCATTTGAGAAGTGTTGTGGTTTAACCCGGCTGGTAGCTAAACACCACACAGCCGTTCGCTCACCCTCCCCCCTCCCTCTCTGGGATGGGGGAGAGAAACGGGAAAGTGAAGCCTGTGGGTTGAGATAAAGGCAGTTTATTAAGATAGAAAATAATAATGATAATAATAATAATATGTACAAACAAGTGATGCACAATGCAATTGCTCACCACCCGCTGACCGATGCCCAGCCCAACCCCG
Source organism: Oxyura jamaicensis (assembly GCF_011077185.1). NCBI lineage: Eukaryota > Metazoa > Chordata > Aves > Anseriformes > Anatidae > Oxyura > Oxyura jamaicensis. Next base: position 66,582,344 of record NC_048926.1, read on the forward strand.
AGCAGCCGGCCCCCCCAGCCCGGTTAGCCACCCCTATATATTGTTTAGCATGACGTCAGATGGTATGGAATACCCCTTTGGCCAGTTTGGGTCAGCTGTTCTGGGTTTATCCCCTCCCAGCTTTTGCTGCACCCCCAGCCTGCCCGCTGGCAGGACAGAGCGAGGAGCTGAAAAGTCCTTGGCATAGTGTAAGCATTGCTCTCCAGCAATTAAAACATCAGCATGTTATCAGCACTCTTCTCATCCTAATCCAAAACATAGCACCCTACCAGCTACTAGGAGGAAAAATAACTGTCCTAACTGAAACCAGGACAGAAGACATAATTTGTTCTCTCTGGCCTCCAGCAGCCACTCCAGAGCAATGCAGATCTCCTAGAATTCCTGTGTCATGTCTGTCAGCCACACAGATATGTCTGAATACAACCTCTGAAACATCTATGGTATGGATAACCTCTTTGTGTGACTGAATTCAGCCTCTGGAGCCTGATATTCTCCACAAAGCAATAGTTTCAATAGTGAGTGGTAAAATCCACAGTTGTTTATGAAGTACTTGCTTATGTATACACACTAAACAGGTACTGAACAGGTACAGGAATTGGAAGGAAGGGATTTTTGTTGTTCGATATGTTTTATTGTTTGTTTGTTTTATTATGTTGATTTCTAAGATTATTTCTTAATATCTATTAGTCTGTAGATAAGCTATTTGAAAGAAAATAGTGTTAAATGAACAAAATATTTCATATAAACATTTGATGACACATATTTCCTTATCTGTCAATCTGTGGTATGGGTTTGAGTGAATATGACAATGTCATTTTGTTTTTGTTTCCTTGGGTAGCTTCCAGTCTCCATTTCAACATTTGGCCTTTTGTATCACCCCTCCCCAAGACAACAAACCTGTGCTTCTTGGGCAACAGCTGACCAGTCATCCCATACACAGTACATGAAATGACAGTCACGACAGTCATGGTCCCATTCCTTGGTGAGTTGCATCAGATCCTGCTGACCAGAATTAAAACAGCACTGAAACTTTTGGCTCTTTTGGTTTGAAGTTTTGGTGTGTGTGTTGTTTTGTTTTGCTGTTGTTGGTTTTGTAAGCACAATTTTTGATTTCTTCAATGCCTCTTTGTTTTGCCTCACTAAGTAGAAGAAGTATAACAATGGTATCTATTTGTGTTTTATGCTGCTTTTAATAGCTCCTTTTGGATGCTACACCTTTCACTGGGCTACAGATGAACACAGTGGGCTTTCATCTTTTGCCTCTCTTTGGGTACCTACAAGCTCCTCTACTGTAATGAGAGACTTGGTCAAGGGTGATCAGTGGAAAGTGATGTGGCTTCTAACCAACTTCTTACCAATACACAACTCACAAATTCCCCTGAAAGAAAGGCCTTGTTTCTTTATGAGACAGTAAACAATATTTATTATGATAGCTGCTCACATGCACCTGATCACAGCTTGAAGGCTTAACTTTGGTCTGAAATAAATAGTCTGTGCATTGGGTTCCCATGATCAGTTGGATCATCATATGGAAAAAGCAGAATTGCTTTGACGAGAGCTGGAGACCAGCATATGTTTATGCAGTCTTAACTTGTTTTTAGCAATTTAAAAATACTAGTAGCACTGCCATGAGGTCTTAAGAAGGTATTTCAGAAGTGCTTTAGAAGGTGCATCAGCTTATTTGGCATCATTATTCCAGCTTCCAGGACTGTGCTCTGACCTCTGGTGCTATACTGGGCAGTAGGAGAGCCCAGACCTATGAAAACATATTTTGGTGTTAGAAGAAGAAGGAATACCTTAAAACTTCTTGCATTAATCAGTACATTGTAATAAACCTTATGAAGCTGGAGAAAATAGGGTTGCACTTGAGGCTTCTGATACTAGTTGCATGTACTCTGCACAGGTTTTTCACACAATTATTATAGAATAGAGATATTATTCAAAGGACATTGCTAATAGAAAGGATGGAAAAGGCCAGTGTTACTCTCATAACTACTAATAGGGATTTGTATTAATAAATATAAGGAAATAATTTACAAATTACTTTTATAATGATAACACAATTAAAGAAAAAGTTATCTGCTGTGGTAAGTCTTTCACTCACCATGCTTAGTCTACTCAATAAAATTGAAGACGGTGAATACTACAAATGTAATTAGACACCCCAGTATCAGCTGCCCAAATTCTGCCTGAAGGTATACTGTTGTTGTTCAGTTTAGGACAATTATAACCAAAGTTGTTGGAAGAAAACAGTTGGCCTCTTGGGACAGAATCCAAGCTGAAGATTATTCTAAAAGTTCTTGTACTTCATCAAGGTATCAGTGGAAAATTTTCGTGTCCCTCCCTTTTGTTGCATACTATTACAACATACACTGTTTCGTCATGTTTATTTCTCTCTAAAGTCTGAAAAGTTTTGCACAGATCTCTTAAAAAGTAAATTATGGGCAGGCATCAGTGAATAAAGATGGAAGCATGTGAAGCTGTCTAAAGAAAAATAAGGAAAAAAAAAAAGAAAAAACTGTTCAGCATTAACTGAGTCAATATTTCAAGCACAAGTTTCTTAAAACTGTAAAATGACATAAGTATAAACTCAGACAAAGTTTGTCTTGTACTTTGGAGGTCTAATATTTTGATGACATGGATATTGAAAAATGCAGCCACTAACTGATCTAGTGCCTAAAGAATTTATTGTGTGGGCATAAGTTCTGTCCAAAAATAATAATAATAATAATAATAATAATATATTTTTTAAAAAGCTGTAAGATCAGCTAATATAATTAATAAAAACAGCTTCTCCTCTATTTTTTTAAATATAACTATATTAACTTCTCATAGAATCATAGAAACATAGAATCATAGAACCATTTGGTTTGGAAGGGATCTTAAAGATCATTCAGTTCCAACCTCCCTTTCATGGGCAGAGATGCCACCAGCTGATTCAGGTTGCCCAGATCATCATCCAGCTTAGTCCTGAAGACCTCCAGGGACAGGGCAAACTGATTCAAGAATATACCATTTCTCTGAAGAAGTGTTCCACCACATAGCACCCAGGAAATGGTTTGACTGTTCTACTGATGTAGAGGTGCAGAGTATTTGTGTTATTTTCTATGTGTCTCCTACCTAAGTGTTGGCTAGATTAAATGCTAAGGAAAAAATTTTACTTTT
>NC_048926.1:66585518-66597666 GCF_011077185.1 Oxyura jamaicensis
GGGGGCGGGGGAAGGAAGAGAAAGGAGGGAGGGGGGAACACAACATGATTACAGCTTATAAATTTTCTTCAAATAACTTTACAAATTAAGGTACAAAAAAATTTACACCCAAAAAGAGGAAGAGAGAGCAACAGCTTAGAATTTAAAGAGAGGTTCGGAGCTGAAATGTCCAAACAAGGCAACTGAGCAACAAAGAATGCTGACAGAAATGAGGCTCAGAAGCAGAAATTTTAAAGGCAAGACTTGTGACTTGGTGGTGGCATTATTGTACAAAATCTAGTGTGACCAAATGGGTGTTTTCTGGCTCTCATTCCTGTGAAGCATATCCTTCTACTTCCTCCACAGCTCCAGAAAAAGCTTGTCTGCTATGGGACTGCTGTGATTGTATCTCTGTGGGAAGAGTGTAGGAGTCATTTTATCTATTTATACTCATTTTACGCATGCAACGTTAGTAGAGATGGTTGGATAAAACTGAGTACTTCTTTCTGTTTTTAAGTAAGTGAAGCACTTAGGTACATACTGGTACACCTCAAAAAATGAGGGGTATGAAAAAGAGGTATTTTTGGAGAAGCTTAAATCTCTGGTCTTCCAAAATTAATTTGAGAAATGGAGAATGCACATTTAATAATGTATCAGCTCAGTATGAAAATTGCTGTCATAAGAATAGAAGAAAAAATATTAGTTAATCGATTTGCACAAATAATACTTCTTGTATGTGTACATTTTCACTAAGTACCACAGTATTTTTGCAACCCATATCTGTTATTAACTAGACTCACTCTGTTATTTCCATTTAATTTTAATGATTTCCAGGTATGAGATAGTACTGCATTCAAAATCATCACATAAGTATCAATGTCTTGGCAAAGGACAATTTATGGTACACTGAAAGATTCTTCACTAAAAGATTCTTCACTGTCTGTGTTTGTCCTAGCCCAGATACCTAGCAAAGCTTGTCCATTGTAAAAAATTGACAGATGTTCCTGGGATGTGAGAAAGTGGGATGGAGAAATAAGCTGAGCCTCTGAAAGTGTTTTACCTAAAACAAATATATAGCCACTGTGTACTCCCAAGGCAATGGCAGTTTCCAAAGGTGGAAACTGTAATGGGAAAAGTCTGTCTCCTGTTTCAAAATAAAAAAGCCACACCTCCTCCAGACTTATTCCAACACCCAGACTTATTCCCTACCAGGAGCAACCCATATACTAGCATTGGTATCATGGGTGGTTTTGTTCAAGTGAACCATTTACTGTGTTTTTTTTAACACAATGAATCATATTTGTATAATGCCTAACTAACTTACTATCAAAATATTAGCTTGATATGACTCTGTACTGTATAAGCAGCTTACTCCTGTATCTGTCTAGTGCAGCAGTATAATGAAAGTATTGATGGGAAGACTCCTGTCTCACATAGCAGTGTGCAAAGCTAATACAGTGGGACAGAAACTTGCTAAGACACAGTAAGGTATTAAAATTTGAATATTTAATATTAATGTACAAAGGATATGAATACTAATCTTAACCGTTGTTGTTCCTAGATACTGCCTTGGGGCATTAGGAAATAGTATGTTTCTGATTAATCCAAGACTCATACTACACAAGCACATATGCATTGTTCTGATAAGGTGAAAAAGTATGTTTTGCCATGTAAACATATTAGAAGTCTAAATTATTTTGAATTGCTCCTAGCTTTGAGGCTTTGATACTAAGTCTCTGAGTTTTCTAGTTGTGTGAAGAATAAAACTCTTCTTATTGACTCCACTGGAATTTAATAGCAATTTCTATAACATTTTCAAAATCTGTAAATCCAAGTTGTTAATTGTGGATTTTTTCTATTTATTGGCATGCCAGTCTGTGATTTGTCCTTCATATTAATACAACCAAATGACACTTTTGGGTTGTCAGCCTTCACAGATCACAGGACTGCTCTGACCTGTGGCTCTAATGTGGGAATGGCAGTGTTTCTGGTGGGGAGAATTTGCTCATATATTCTATGTGGAAGGTCAACAAGTAGAACTTGTTAGTTGAACAGGCTTTCTTGCTACTATGCTTCCTGGCTAATGGCAGATCAAAGATGCACTAAGTGCACAGACCAAGTGCACTTAGTCATGTGAGAACAAGCAAGACTCTAAAGACCTGGGGGAAGAAAACAGTCCTGGATATAATATCTATTTTTGGCTGTGACATAACATTTCTTCATGGAGTATTCTAACATCTTATGAAAGGCTTGAAAGAAGTAACGAAACATTCAGAACATTTCTGAATGTGGCTTGAGAGTGGCACACATGAAAATATAAAAAGGGTTTCTGTAAAACTATCTGCAAATTTGGGTCTGAAATTAACACTGACACCCCCTATAGTTATATATTAGCCATAGGATTAAAATTTCATCTCTTCTACATGTTAACAAGGCAGCATTTCATATAGAAACTCAGCATTTAATGTCTTCCTCTGCAAACTAGACAGCTGCTCAGAATTTCTAGTTATTTTGGTGAAGAAGCATTCTATGTCAGCTAAGAAATGTTTAAGATGAAGTTGGCCAAACAGTTTGGGCTGGGAAATTGCAGATACCATATGGAAATTATATATATTATCATAGAATACATAGTATTAATAATGAAATGCAGATATATCATGAAATTGGCACGTGAATAGATAAACAAAACAGGCATATAAATGAAGATCTGTTTAATACAAAGTGACTTGTGGGTGCACATAATTAATATGAATGCAAAAGAATTTGTGTTGCAATTACTATAGATACTAACTACAAAAGATGTTGCATATATGAAGCTCTTGATTGTTTAATACTGTGCCAGGCATAAACGATCAATTTATGATTGACTTTGGGTACCATTATGGGAAAAACTGTTAAATAGTAGTAATGGTTTATAGGCATCTTGAGAACATAGTTGTCTTGACATACTGCATTTTCATTGAAGTGAAATCAGCAAAGAGACTATCACCAGCTGGAGTATGCTGTGGCCAAAAAGGCAACCTGAACTTAACCAAGTCCAAATGAAGACCAGGGGTGACCAAAAATGCAAAAGGAGATCCTGAAATTGGCAGCAGTGGCAATGTGTTTAACAGTAATGTAGAACATGCCATGGTTTTAAAAGTTAAAAGGGTTAACTAACAAAGAATATTTGGCAAAAAATAAGGGATTTAATAATACATCTTTAAAGAGTAGGGGAAAAAATATCATTCTGATATGGTAAAGGGGAATGGAACAGTGGTAGAGAAACTTGGTTGTCTTGGGCAACCAGCTCTAGGTGGTCCTGTTTGAGCAGAAGTTGAACCAAATGAATTCCAGAGGTTCCAACCTCAAGCATTCTGTGACATGGAAGATTATTAAAATATATGTAAACAAATCTGGCAAGTTTTACTGAAAATAGAATACCAGTGTAAAAAATTGGAGAGAGGAGATACCCCTTGGAAAGTGTTACAACTGATGCCATTTTATTTAGATAAAGACATTAAAAATGTATATGTTATAAACCTATGGTTTAGTGTTTTTGTTTTATTTTGTTTTGTTTTGTGTTGTGTTGTTTTATTTTTAATATTTATAATTTAAGAATATTTTATTTCTTTATAACATCATTTCTGGAGATATGACCTCCATGAGAAACGTGTCATGACGAATTATTTTAAGGAAATCTGGAAAGGAAATCATGCAGGTGTTTCTTCAGGAATATGTCTCTTTTCTCCTGTCATGGTTTAATCCCAACAGGCAGTTAAGAACCAGACTGCCAGAACTTAGTCTCCCCAGGTGGGATCTGAAACAGAAGGAAAAAGATAAAAGAGTCAGAATTCACAGACAGGGATAAAGATAGTTTACTAAATAAACTAAAACCTGTATGTGCAGGCAAAGCAAGACAAAGAATTCATTTGTTACTTTTCATAGCATCATAGAATCATATCATAGAATGCTTCAGGTTGGAAGGGACCTTAAAGATGACCTAGTTCCTATCCCCCTGCCATGGGCAGGGATGTCACTCACTAGACCACTTTGCCCAGGGCCTCGTCCAACTTGGTCTTGAACACCTTCATGTATGGGACATCAACATCTCTAGGAAACCTGTTCCAGGTCTTCACCACCCTCTGAGTGAAGAATTTCATCCTAGACTCTAATCTAAATCTCCCTTAAAATCTCTTTTAGTTTAAAAATATTCCCCCTTGTCCTATCACTATCTGACCAAGTAAAAAGTTACTCCCCATCCTTTTTATAAACCTGCTTTAAGTATTGAAAGGCTGCAATGAGGTCTCCCTGAAGACTTGTCTTCTCCAGGCTGAACATCCCCAGGTATCTCAGTGGTTACTCATAGGAAAGGTGCTCCCATCCTCCAGTCATCCCTGTGGCCCAGACCTGGACTCTCCACTCCAAGTGGGGCCTCACAAGGGCAGAGCAGAGTAGGACAATCATCTTTCTTGACCTGCTGGCCACTCCTCTGTTGATGTAGCCCTGGATGAAGTTGGCCTTCTTGTCTACAAGCACATGCTGCTGGTTCATGCATCCATCAGAATCCCCAAGTCCTTCTCTACAGGGCTGCTCTCAATGAATTTTTCTCCCATTTGTTACTCATGTCTGGGGTTGTGACAACCCAGGTGCAGCACCTCGTATTCAGACTTGTTGAACTTCAGGAGGTTCACATGGGCTCATTTATCTAGCTTGTCCAGGCCCCTTAGGATCTCCCTTCCTTCTATTGTATCAACTGCAGCACTCAGCTTAGTGTCACCTGAAAATTTGCTGAGGGTACACTCAATCCCACTATGTCATTGATAAAAGATATTGAAAAACACCAATCCCAAAACGGACTCCTGAAGGACACCACTTGTCACCAACCTCCACCTGGATATAGAGCCATTGACTCCAACTCTCTGGGTGAGGCTATCCAACCAATTCCATAGCCACCAAATAGTCTGCCCTTCAAATATGTATCACTCCAATTTAGAGATAAGGATATCATATGGGACTGTGTAAAATGCCTTACAGAAGGCTAGGTAGGTAACATTAGTCAGTCTTCACTTGTCAAATAATGTAGTCACTCTATCATAGAATGCCAACTGATTGGTCAAGCATGATTTACCCTTGGTGAAGCCAGGCTGGTTGTCTCAGATCACCTCTTTGTCTTGCTTGCCCCTTGACATTGCTTCCAAGAGGATCTGTTCCATAATCTTCTCGGGTACAGAGGTGAGGATCATGGGACTGGTTCTGCTCTCCAGGGTCTTCCTTTCTATTTTTTTTTTTTTTTTTTTGTTCAGTACTTAAGCCTTCTCCCTGACTTCTGTTACCAGTCCTCTCTTCTCATCTGTCAGAGGCGGTACATTCTCCTTGGCCTTTCTCTTCTGACCAATGTACATATAGAATTCCTTCTTGTTATTCTTTGCATCCCTTGCCAAGTTCAGCTCTGCCTGTACATTGGTTTTCCTGATCCGATTCACTCCCATTTTTTGAAGGATCTATTGGGAGGAAAAACTATTTACTGATGTTTTAGTCTCTCAAATGGAGCTAAACTAATTCATCTGCAACCTAAAATCCAGTTGTAGTGTGTTTGCATGGCATGGTTTTGGTGGTGAGGGGTTGCAGGGGTGGCTTCTGTGACAGGAACCCAAAAGCTGCCCCATGTTATATAAGGGCCATTTTCAGCCATCTCCAAGTTACCTGCCATTGGCCAGAGCCAAGCCAATAATCAATGTTGTTTGCACCTCTGTGAGAGAATATTTAAGGAAATATATATATATATATATATGCTGTGCAACATCAGCTTGGAGAGTGGAAAGTGAGAAACAGCCTTGCAGACACTTCATCTTGCTGGGTGCAGATGCCAAAGTCAGTGCAGCACAAGGGCAGGAGGTGTGCCAGGCAGGCAGCAGCAGTTCACCTGTGGCCTGTGGAGAGGCTCCTGGTGGAGCAGGCTGTCCCCCTGCAGCCCATGGGTCCCACATGGAGCAGATCTCCACGCTGCAGCCCGTGGAGGAGCCCCCGGAGGAGCAGGTGGATGTGGCCTGGAGGAGGCTGCAGCCCATGGAGAGGAGTCCACACAGAAGCAGGGGGTCTGGGGGGAGCTGCTGCCCATGGGGGATCCGTGCTGGAGCAGTTTGCTGCTGGTAGGTGGACCCCATGTTAAGGAGCCATGTGGGAGAAGTTGTTGAAGAGCTGCTGCCTGTGGGCAGCCCCCGCAGGCTCAGTTTGGGAAGGATGGCATCCCGTGGGAGGGACCCCACGTGGAGCAGGGGGAGAGAGTGACTGAGAAGATGCCGTAGAGGAGAAGCAATAGAGACTGACCTCCCCCTGTACCACTCAGGGGGAGGAGTTGGAAGAGGGTGCATGGGGGAAGGTGGTTTTAGTTTGTTTTCTTTTTTTCTCACTGTTTTAGCTTGTTAGTGATAGGTAATATGTTATATTAATCTCCTTACCTTGAATCTGTTTTGCCTGTGATGTTAATTGGTGGGTGATCTCCCCATCCTTAACTCAACCCTCGAGCCCTTTTCATTGTACTTTCTCCCCCATTCCCTTTGAGGTGGGGGAGTGAGAGAGCAGTGTGGTGCAGCTTGTCTGCCGACCTGCATAAAACAATAACACTAGTTCAAAATGTTTATATTACCTGTCTGCTTTAGGTCAAAAGTTAAAAGTCAGAACTTGTTAGATACTGGTACTTAGTTTTTGTTTGTTTGTTTGTTTGTTTTGTTTGTTTGTTTGTTTGTTTTCCTTACTTTTTTTTTTGGGGGGGGGGGGGGGTTGGGGAGAGGTGAGTAAACTTCATAGTTCTAGCCACCATGCTGGCTGGCAATTGATTTCACCATGTTATGGCAATGGTTTAAAGGCAAAGTTCAGCAAGTACTTGTTACTGCTTTTTTTGGTTTTTGCTTTGTTTGCTGTAGTTTTTGTTGTTGTTTTTATTTTAAATATATTTGTTTATAAACATATTCAATACGTCTTTTCACTCTTAAAAAAAAAAAAAAAAAAGTGAAGTCAATCTAGTGAGTTTTTGAAATTAATATTTAGGTAGACTCTGAAATTATTAGTTAAATAGAGTCACGCAACTGTGTGGAAATACACTGAAGTGTCAGTCAGTCCCAGCTGAGCTCACCTGAGACAGAACTCATGCAACTGGCTTTCTAGTGCTTGTCATTTCTCTGAATCCTGGGCTGGTTCTGCTCTCATCATCTGTTGGGGTGTCCCTACTAATTCTGATTTCTTCCATGCCAAACCTATTTTTATAGTAAAAGAAAGAGCTGTTAGAACACATATAGATGTTTTTGTTTTTCACCTGCTGTCTGTTTTAAAATGTGTGGATCTTAAGTATAGGAAAAAAATCTTTTCTGAAATGTGGTGGATATTATGCAAAGTGTAATATAAGCTATGTCTCCAATATAACCATTGTCTTTTACTACTTAACTCACATGAACTGCTGAGTGATGTTATACCTTCATCTTCCATTAGGAAGTATCCTGAGTGTCCTCAGACCACTGACAGGAAAGTGCACAGGTGACACAGGTGCATATACGTTCATGTGAACGTATGAAATGGTCTGACTTGGATGGCTTTTGCAGACTTTGACCTATCTTTAATGGAAAACTGAAATTCAGTAGATGTGATGTAAAGGCGTATCAACTATTGTTCACTCCTCATGCATTGCTAGTCTCATTCTCACCTTTCATTGTCTTCCATCAAGCTTATTTAGAATGGTCTGCTCTTTAATATTATCTTTTATTGGATGACTTTAGTCTCATGTCTGTGGTAACTTCTGCCTCACTTGTAACTTCTACCTTTTCCAATTTATTGCAACTTTCTACATACAAATACATTGCATTGTTGTTGTAGTGATGATCTAAAGGACAAAAATTCACACTACCACTGTAAATCTCCGTCTGGTGATGTATGGTGATGAGCTGTGTTTCTTTGTTCCCTGCTTCATTCCCTTCACTCTGCTACAGATGTTGCCTCTAGGTCTCACTTCTGGGGTAATTGCCTCCACACTTGAAATTTATCCTTTTACATCTACTGCTATAAGGCTTATTTTGGTCTCAGTGACTTCATAGTTATGGTTGTTAGTGATATTTTCTTTAACTTCGTAAGGCAAATATTCAGCTGCTATCAATTAGTATTGTGTCTCTAACTTCAATAGATCTATATCGAGTTGCTGCAACCACAGATTTAGCCTTACATTTCTTCAGCTTTGGGACATGTTCCTCTGAGAATTCATTAATTAACACCAAATTTTCATCAATCCTCTCTCCCCTCCTCTTGCTAATTGCTACTACTGTGGTGTATGCAGACAAGGAACATATCTGCGAATTGAGTCATGTTCTGGATGACCTCTAATGTATGTCTGACTTTTTATTGGGACAAAGTATTACAGGTGAAGAAAGATACTCAGTCTTTTCAAATATGTTAAATTTGTCATTGAAATGCATATTTTCATGTTTATTTATTTATTTATTTATTTATTTTTGTTCTCACTTTCCAGTATTCAGATTCTCCACCCCAAGTCAACCACCATAGTATTGTTAAAAGAAGACAATAGAAATGATGGGCAATGTGAAAACAATTAAGAGTATTAAGTAATCTATTTATTCTACCTCATTACATCTTCAGGCTCTAATGTTTTTGACATATTAAACTTTGCTGAAAAAGGCATTTTAGCATTTCTCTTCTTGACTATTGCACATTAAAAAATATATATATAATATCACCAGTTCAGTCACTAAGTTGTCTTTAGAAATTCAGTCTGACAGTTTGCAGTGTTAGTTTTCTAAGTTTTCCAAACAACCATTTAATCATTTCTGTAACTAAATCTTAACTCTGTTTCTACCAATAATACGTACAGCACTGAAGAGTTAGCATCTTGCACATACAGTAGGTCTGTCAGAAACAAATAATATCCTGGTAAATTGCACTAATTCTGTTAGCATTAATCTTTTTTTTTTTTTTAATATATTTTGTAAATCTTTTATTGCGTTGGGATGTGTGTCTGTTATTTAAAGATGGCTCATCATCCTGGCAAATGACAGGAACTAGAGATAGAATAGAAAGAAGGTTGTTCCCTTCTTTCCATTTTGGCAGAATGGGATTTTTTTATTTTATTTTATTTTTATTTTATTTTATTTTTTTTCAGTACATATGAGTGTCTACTTTGTCTAATAGTGAAACAATCCTCCAGGTACTCCTTTCTGATAAAAGAAGGGCAGCATGTATAAAAAGCCTGTGGAGCCTGTGGAACTGCAATCCAAAATCAAATTTTACTTGCACTGTAAAAGTGGACAGAAAACTACTATATATCAATAGGGAGGAAGTTCAGTGTAAACTGTCAGTGAGAAAATTCATGTTCTCCAATGGATCAAGTGATTTTTTTCATAAGACTTGTGGTGGTTTACTTTGCTAGGCAGTAGAACTACACCACAACTGCTCTCTCACTCCCCCTCCTCAGAAGAGGAGGGTAAGAAGAAAATAAAAAAGCAAATAATGGGCTGAGATAAGGGTAATTTAATTAAAGGAAAAATAATTATTAAGGTTAAATCATTATTAAGGGAAAAATAAATAATTTAACTAAAGCAAAAAGGAAGGGGGGGGAGATGGGGAACAAGCAAAGGCTGCGTAGAAGCACAGAAAGAGATGAAATAAATTACTCTCTGCTTCCCAACAACAAGCTTTGCCACATCCTTGAAGCAGGGCCTCAGTACCCTTAGCTGCTGTTCAGGAGGACAGATGTTTTCATAATGAGAGCACACCCCTCCCCTCTCCTTCCCCTTTTCCAACTTTTATTACAGTATCTGACATCATACGGTATGGAATATCCCTTTGGTTGGTTTAGGTCAGATGCCCTGGTTGCTTCCCCCCTCCCCAGATCTTTACTCACCCCCAGCCTGCTGGCCCTCATGGGGGGCTGGAGGGAGTCCAGAAGCTGTGACAGTAGAAGACAAAACATTAGTGTGATATCAATGCTGTTTTAACCACAAGTGCAGAGCACAGTACTGTGTGGACTGCTACAGGGAAAGTTAACTCTGTCCCAGCCAGACCCAGTACAAGACCCCCATATTTTCTATCTGAAAATACCTTCATTAAAAAATGCAGATTGAGAGTCATGGAGACATTAAACTCAGTGTTGTCAAGCTATGTCAAAAAGAGAAAGGAATTTCAAAAAGGAAACTTCCACACTTCATTTCTTTTTTTTTTTTTCATTTTGGAAAAAAGAAAAATAAAACTTCTTTTTATAATTCATTTGTTTTAAGTGAATTGGAAGTAGAAATATTAAAAAAAAAAAAAAAAAAAGTTTTCAGTTTAACCCAAAATGCATTTTCAACTGTTGTTTGTGGAACTATAATAAAGCAGGATGGATGATCAGCTGTTCACACAGCTCTAGAAAAAAACTACCTCAGTAGGGCGTCATGCTGCTGAGACCAAGATGCAAGGTCTTTCTTCTCCCCTTCCCAAACACAGCTGGTTTATTCCACGGAGTAGCAATCTACTTATACTGTGAACCAGAGGGCTGCTTCTCACTCACATGACAAAGATTGCATGTGCTTCACCCTAGAGATTTGTAGCCACCTTTAAGTGTCCTTTAGTAAATCAGGGCATGATACTGATAAAACCATGTAAAGTAAAACCATGTAAAGCTTTAATGAAAAGAGTAATACCCTGCACAAATATATTCTTCAGTTTTATCTGACACATTCTATTTATTTCCTTTCTTTCCCCAAATCCTAACTATTCTTCTGCATGTAATACTTTTCAAATATTTGTACAAGGGTATTACTTTTTCTCTATCTAATCATTAGACATGGTAGCCATTTTAGTCTTCTTAACATTTCCTTCTAGTGTAGATCTTCTGTCTCGATCAAGTGTTGTTTCACTTTCTTCTTTGCTTGAATCACAGACACCCCAATTGCTTTTACATGCATCTGTACCTAGTAAATGTATGGAATTAACATCATGGCAGTGGGTACCTCTGATGGACTTTAGACTGGGTCATAAAAATTACCAATTGTTATCTTTTCCTCCCTCTGCTGAGAGCAAAGGACTGCTGCCTCATTTTTATTTTATTTATTTATTTATTTATTTATTTATTTATTTTGTGGCTGGTAATTCAAGCATTCAAGCTTCAAGCTTCTTGTCAGCTTATACTTTTAAGACTGATCTAGGGAGCTTTGAAATGCTTTCTCTTCATTTCTCAAATTCATTATCTGCTTTCCTCTGAAGAGAGTCTGGAAAATCTTTCCATCCTTTTCTGACACTATATGCTGCCCTTGAGTGCTTGCTTGGGTGCACAGTAGACTTTCCTGCAGTACGTACCTATAGACCTCATTAAGGATTTACATCTATAGGAGAAAAGTGAGAGTCTTAAACAAAATTCTGCTAAGTCACTAAGTCTTTCTTCCTCTCACTCTAATATATATTCTGAATTCTTGAAAAAAAAAAAAAAAAGAAAAAAAAAAAAGTTTACAAAACATTTTTAATAATTGCTAAAAACTGTGAAGAGTGTACCTTAATAATTTTGAAGATGTGTCATATACTTTTTTAAAAAAGAAAAGAAAAGACAGAAACAGAGAGAGAAAAGCAAAGGGAGATATTGAAACTTCTGTGGGATTTATCACACCTGTAATGAATGTATTAAAATAGGAGTGTATTGTAACTTACTTCTTACTACACTTAGCATAGAAATGGAACGTATTTTGTTCCTGACAACAGCTGGTGACCCAGACACAAGTAAATGAAGGTAATTTCTCCACTGTGCAAATCCTTTCCTTAGCAGGCCTGTGCTCTATATGCTGTCAAAGAGCAGACCTTACATTACAAAAAAAAAAAAATCTCTGTTTTGAGAAGAAAAATTGAAAAAGCAAAACAAAGCTGGGAAGGCTGGCAGAGTTGAGACATTTACTGAAGAAATCAATTCCTGATTAAATCAGGAGCATTAAAATCTCATTCTCAACAGAGTTAAACACTAACTGCTTTAGCATGTGTACTGGTTCCAGGAGGGGAACTCTTGGTTACATTGACCCTACTAACATTGACCATAGCATGAGCCAGATTGTCTGGATGTCACCTGTTTCATTGAAAATTGGAAATTGTACTATGCCAGTCCTGTAGGGAAAAAAATAAAATAAAATAAAATAAAATAAAATAAAATAAAATAAAATAAAATAAA
>NC_048926.1:66598066-66616426 GCF_011077185.1 Oxyura jamaicensis
AATGTGCTCAGTTGTTATCTAGAAACTCTGTCCAAGTCTATTCGATCTGCATTCATGGATTTAATCTAAAAGAAGTTAGATTTAGGTTGGAAATAAGTTAGAAAAGAGGGTGGTAAAGCACTGGAAGAGGTTGCTCAGAGAAGTTCTGGATGCCCATTAGCTGAATATGTTGAAAGCCAGGTTTGACTGGGCTTTGAGCAAATTGGTTTAGTGGAAAGTATCCCTGTCTTCCGCTAGCAGGGAGGTTGAAATTAGATTATCTTTAAGGTCCCTTCCAACCCAAGCCATTCTATTGTTCTCTGAATCTGTTATTCTATATATATATTGGCTCCTATATATAGGACTCATAATAACCTACTTTTGGGGGGTTGTTGTCTCCCCTTCAATTTCCCAGTCTTATGGAGCACTGCATCTGATCCAGAACTGAGAAGTGCTCCTCTCCCATGCAACATTGTCAACAAAGGGAAAACAGAAAGTGCAGGTAATGAAATATAGCTTAAACTGTTGTCAGGAACCTCACAGCAGTGACACTGGGACCCCAGTCTCTACCTAGTGACAGCCCCAGCACTGTAAGGTCATGGTCACAACCCAGTTAATGCTTACCAGTTCTGCCTACAGTGCAGATACTGACAGCTCAGTCTGGCTAGGACTTTTAAACAATTCAAGTTGAGGAGATCAGCCCATAGGGGAAGGATAAGTGAAGTCATCAGAAAGATTGGTGTCAGGAAAAGGATCTGAGACACAGCTTATCTCGCTCTTCCTATAGCTGCCTCTGAAGCATTCTCTTTGTTTTTTAAAAGGAAAGAAAAAGGTTCCAAACAAAGGCACAGAACAGTGACTCATGAGTAGAGAAAACTATGTCTTGTCTTTCAGAGTATTACACAAAACCTCCAGATAAACAATATTTAAGAATTAGCCATCCTGGTGGCAAACCTCTTGGGTTTTTAATGCTATCTATGCATTGTAAAGGGACAACAGGCCCTGAATGCAGAGCAGCTGATCTGAAATGGTTGTAAATCTCCTAAAAGCTAAACACTCAAGTGCTCCTGAGATTTGACCTTTCATGGGTTCAGTTTCCTGGAACCCTGAATATGAAAAATAAACAAATGTCAGGGAAATACAGGTTTTTATAATTATTTAATTAGCTATTTTCATGACATGGAAGATGTGGCTGTTCAGGTCTCTGCATGCAGTGAGTGCCTGAGACTGTCACTGCCAATGGAGGGTGACAGAGATACCGCCTGCATGAGGTGTTAGCAGGTGGAGGATCTGATCAGCCTGGTGGCAGAGCTCAAGGAGGAGGTGGAGAGATTAAGGACCATCAGGGAGTATGAGCAGGAGTTAGAGTGGTGGAGCAACTCCCTGCCAGACCTATGAGAAAGGCACCAGGGTGATACACCCCAAACAGTAGTGGACCCCCTGCCCTGTCACTGTTGGGCAGAGGGAGGGGACCTGAGAGATGGAGAGGAATGGAAACAGGTTCCTGCTCAACATCACAGGCAAGCCACCCCCCCTTCCCACCTCACCTTCCCAGGTGCCCTTACACCATAGTTTTGAGGCTCTGGAATCTACCTAGACTTCAGCAAGGCCTTTGACACAGTCTCCCACAGTGTTCTCCTGGAGAAGTTGGTAGGCCATGGCGTGGACAGGTACACTCTTTGCTGGGTTAAAAACTGGCTGAACAGCCAGGCCCAGAGAGTGGTGGTGAATGAACTGAAATCCAGCTGGCAGATGGTCACCAGTGGTATTCCCCAGGGGTTGGTGTTGCAGCCCATCCTTGTTAAATATCTTTATTGATGATTTGGATGAGGGAATTGAGGGCACCCTCAGTAAGTTTGCAGATGACACCAAGTTAGGGGCAAGTGTCGATTTGCTGGAAGATAGGAAGGCCCTGCAGAGGGACTTGGACAGGATGGGTTGATTGGCAGAGGCCAATGGGATGAGTTTCAACATGGCTAAGTGCTGGGTCCTGCACTTGGGGCACAACAACTTCATGCAACATCATAGGCTTGGGGCAGAGTAGCCCAAAAGCTGTGCAGAAGAAAAGGATCTGGGGGTGCTGATTGATGCTAACCAGAACATGAGCTGGCAGTGTGCCCAGGTGGCCAAGAAGATCTAAGATATCCTGGCTTGTATCATGACTAGTGCAGCCTGCAGGACCAAGGATGTGGTTGTCCTCTATATTCATCTCTGGTGAATCTGCACTTTGAGTATGGTATTCAGTTTTTGGCCCCTGACTACAAGAACAAAATCAAGGCCCTGGAGCATGCCCAGAGAAGGTCTACAAAGCTGGTGAAGGGCCTGGAAAACCAGTCCTATAAGGAGCAGTTGAGGGAACTGTGGTTGTTTAATCTGGAGTAGTGGAGGCTCAGAGGAGACATTATTGCTCTCTACAGCTAACTGAAAGGAAGTGTGGGGAGCTGGGGGTTGGGCTCTTCTCACAGGTAACTAGTGATAGGACTAGAGGGAATGGCCTCAAGTTGCACCAGGGAAGGTTTACATTGGAAATTAGGAGACATTTATTCTCAGAAAGAATAGTCAGGCATTGAAAAGTGTTGCCCATTGAAAAGTGTTGGAGTCACCATCCCTGGGGGTGTTTAAGAAAAGGTTGGATATGGTGCTTGGGGACATGGTTTAGTGGATGACATTGGTAGTAGGAGGATGGTTGGATCAGATGATCTTGGAGGTCTTTTCCAACTCTAATGATTCTTTGATTCTATGAATAGGCACTACCCTGTGATCTCAATGTTACAAGAGCATGAGCTGTTGTTCTGCCTTGGTTCGAAATACAGGCACTTGCATCACATAACACATGCATGGTGTAATGGCAGGGTGAGTGGCATGGAAGAGATATGTTGCAGCTACTTTACCAGTGTTAAATGGATGGGAAGATTACATGCAATTAATTCTGGCTGAATATAAGAGGGCATTTCTTTACCGTGAGGGTGACAAAGCACTGGAAATGCTTGCCCAGAGAAATTGTGGATTATTCTCTGGAGATATTCAAAACATGCCTGGATGCCATTCTGCACAATGTGCTCTAGGTGATCCTCCTCAGCAGAGGGGTTGAACTAGATGATCTTCAGAGGTCCCTTCCAGCCTCGGCCTTTATGTGATTCTGTGATACTGTAATTGAATCACTACATATGCATGGGCTTCAACAGGACTCAGATACCTTTAATTCATCAACTAAACCCATGTACTTCTGCAATTTCTCTGAAACTCTTCTCACAAATGCACTGCACGAAGAAAATAATATGGGATGATTAAACAAGCCTCACCATCCTCTTATGTGTCAAAATACATAAGTATTTTCGGTTTGAGTAAGGGTTTGAAAGTAAAAAAATTGCATTTGTAGCATTTTGCAATGCAAAAAATCAGGCTCATGGCTTTATCTGAGATCTCATTGAGTTGCTGTGTGGTTCTTTATTTTTGCATGTGGAACACAGAAGATGTATTCCTAACTATGAATAATGTTTCTAGAATAAATAGTTTCCAGAGACAGCCCATTGCAGTACAGCAAATTTCTATGGCTTTTAACATCAGAAGCATCTTCAGAAGTAGTCAGCCAGCCATAGATCTAATTGCCACAGCTGAAAATAAATGTAATTTAAAACATGACACAGATGTATGGAGATGTATGGAAACACTGGAACATGATTCCACAATTTTTGGAAGCTTAGCAGCTATGCATTAACATCACTGTTAGAATTAGTAAGCTAAAGTCTTCCTGAATTTTGGTACCTGTTTCTACAAACTAGAGTGCAGGAAAGGGAAATATTTTTGTTCATTCCCTGCTGTACTGAAACATAGACCCAGATGAAGACAAGTATACAGAAGGTATAGTAAACAACAGACATCTACTGTTCAATAAATGCTTCTTGTTTTTCAGCAACTGTAGGAAATTGAAATGTAGGAGAGAAAAGAACTTCAATTCAGTTGTAATATGCTGTGTGACACTGGAAGAAAATTTAGGAAATAAGGCTTTGTAATATTATGTCATATTTTTCTTCCAGGAAAAATAGTAAATAAATAAATAAATAAAATCCATTCGCTCCTTTTTTCTTGAGTACATATAATGAACTTCCTACATAAATATCTGGATTTTGTTCTGTTGTATTTAATTTTTGGAATAAAATAACATTAAGATCCTGGAGTGCATTTTCTTACAATCTTCAGAATTCTTGTACGGTTTTTATTAAAAATCACTCCAGTGAAAAAAAAAAAGAAAGGAAAACTTTAAGATCTAGACATGGAAAAAGGATAAAGATATAAATATAACCTATGTTAGACCAAAAAACTGATAATTAAATAATAATAATAATAATATTAAACAACACTAGAGTACTATAATGGCTGTTGACTAGGTACAGCTTATTGTGGAGGCAGCAAAGTTCACCTTCTTGCATTACTCTATGATGTCTGAAGAGGAATCCTTCCATATAGGTTTTCCTGAGTGGAAACATACAGGTGTGTAAGCATAAAACCATTCCAAATGAGAAAGGTAAGTATGCTTTATTATGCTGTCCTGTTTTAGTTAAACTTGAGGTGACACAGCAGCTGTTCTGCAGTACACAATGTTTTTATCTATACAACTGTGGCTTTTGGAGTAATATGCAAGTAATGTCTTCTTGGTGGTATTTACTAGTGACATGACAGATTTATGGCTGGGAACAGATGTTCCTTGTTCTTTAATAGCTGTAGAAGAGTTATGTTTACTGGTGAAATTGCAAAATTATCTCCACATAGGGGGGAATTAGAACCATTATTATTAGACATATACACTACTTGTGTTATGTCTATGCTTTTTAAATGCTGGAACTCTTGAAAATCTGTATCAGTTTGGAAATTTTCAGTTGAAAAATCCTATTAGGCAACAAAAAAAAAAAAATTAAAAGTAAAAATTAAATTAAATTAAATTAAATTTTAAAAGTAAAATAAAATAAAATAAATAAAATAAAATAAAATAAAATAAATAAATACCTGAACTTAATTTCTCTCCATTTATTTTTCTTGCTATTTGTGAGCTATTAGTCTTAATCCATCCTGAAAAACAAAGGGGAAATGATTCTTCTACCAAAATTCTTATTATTTCTTTCCCTGGTTCACAGTGAAAGTTCAATGGTACGTAAAATATAAAATTTTCTGCAAATGTGCCTAATTTCTTCCTCTGGTCTGTCTTGTGGTGATAAATACTGCACTCCAAGATAAAATAATTGCCTAAGAAAAAAAGCACACAAACAGGCCTTAGAAATATCATTTGTGTTCTTGCCAGAAAATGAAATAAATTTAGTGCTACATATAATGTAGTGTTTTTTCTAGCTGGTATATTTACTCAGTATTTCAGGAAAAAAAAATAATAATAATAATAACTAATGAGATCAAAACCTCGTACATCCAGAATGGTTCACCTAAACCTTTCCAAGATCAATGCAGACTTAAACTTATATTGCAAGGCTGAAACAATAGCTCTTTGATGACCTTGGTGAAATATGGTTGTTTCTTTTTAAGCAGCAGATTTCCCCACACTAAAAGTGTCCATCAGAGGTGTGATCTTGGCATGTGGCATGAAGACCCACACTCTGTGAGTTCTGGAAACTGGAGCTGGATTTGACTGGGGCATCCAAATATATTGCACAGTGCTGGGGTAGATGCTACTCACCTATTCTATGAATATTTTGTTTGTCAGATGATGTGACTGTACTTGCCTGTAAGATTAGTGAGACATCTGCTATAAATGTTATCTTCAGTTAAATAATCAGGCTACCTAGGAATAGGTTTAATGGCTGCGCACTATGTGAGGTTAAGTTGGGAAATATGGAACTGGCTTAGTGACACTATTGGTCAGACAGTTTTAGCACAGACAGCAAAACATTTAGATGTGCGCAGTAGGGAACCACAGGAGATGGGCAAAGGAGCTCTGTCACAGTGGAATGATACCTTCAGAATTTTAGTGTGGCATTACGCACACACAAAAAAAAAAGGAAACTGATTTGATCTGTGACCCTAGTCATAGCTCCAGCTAGGCTGTCCCTGCCCTTTCAGGGTATATGCACCACAAGCTATATTCATCAGTCCCTATATTTTACCACATAAGACAAAGTTCAACACTGAACAGAAAGTTCAAGCTTTATTTCCAGCTCTGCACAGAAATGAATTTTAATTTATCGGCACTTAGTTTGAATCTATCTTCGGGGTAAGTGTCCCAAAGAGGTAGTAAGTGTAAACCCTCTACACTTCCTTTTATCACTTACAGAATGCTTCTTATAATTTAAATCTTGTATAATGTTTTTTAAAATAAAATTAAAAAATCAACCTATGTGGCTAGACAATTTCAAGATGATTCAGAAAAACAGTCTGATCTTAGCTAGGAGATGAACATTTTAGTCTTATTGTTAGCCTCATTTATTTTTACCCTTAATGTGTACATTTTAAAAGAGACTGTGCACATGAAAGAGATGCTAGTGTTTTATTATTAATTATTATTATTATTATTATTTTATGTTCCAGAATGGAATGTTGGGTTTTGTGATTTTTTTTTCCTTCTGTTTTTAAAACCTGCTGTCTCATCTGTTTATTTACTGGCATATTTATCTGCTCTGTGTGAAGTTTTTCAGAGCTCAGTCTTTTATTCTGAGAGTCAACCTTTTTAGCCCTGGGACTGTTAATGAATGCAGATGACATAAACTGTTCTGAAAACCCTCTCCTTCTTCCTTCCAGGCTGCAGAATAGAAAAATATTTTCCATTTTAATAAATGTGCTTATTAGATTTCTTGGTGGAAGGCAACCTGAAGCCTGTTTTTCCTATGACTGCCATACTGAGTGATGGTCTGGTTCTGGGATAACTGTCAAATTTGTTTAAGCTCATATCCAAATTTTTCAGGGGAGTCAACACAAACTGCTTTCTGCTCTATCCTAGCTACACCACACAAAAACATACACACACACATTTATATACTTCCCATTACCAAAGAAAAAATACAACTTAAAGCTCTTTAATAAACACTTCTTTCACTCCACTCTCTCATTCTTGTTGCTTCTGCTATCATTTATACTGGACTTCATTATACATTCTCGAAAACTCTCAGATATTCCATCAGGATTGTGGAGTTAATAAATGCCTTTGTGATTAGGTTATATTGTTTACAAATCTATCCATGAGGATGGCTTCATGAGTTATTCATCTACTGTCATTCATTTAAGTACATGACTAGGTACTGTAGGTGTGATTTTAACCAGTTTTCTCTGAAATCTGGGGGAGTGATTCTGGTTTTATTATTATTTTCATTAATCATTATCATAATCATCATCATTAGTATTATTATTATTATTTGTTTAGGCTTTGTTTTTTTTTAATTTGTTTTGGGGTGGTTGGTTGTTTCATGTAGTCCTTGCTTATAAATAACATAAATAAATAAATAAATAGTTCAGTACTACAATTTTGTCCAAAGGAAAAATATATATATATATATCTGTTTCCCTTTGGAAAGAACATTCATTTTTTCCAAAGAGTTTTTTCCAAAGAGTAGAAAAGTAGTACAACAAGATTACACTGGAAATCCAGAAAAGCTCTCCTGAGAAAGGGACTACAAATCAGGTCATTGATACAAAATGGGAAGAAGGGAAGAACTTCAAAAATCTGCAAAGAGAAAACTATTGTAATTTGTGATACTTAAGGTCCATTGTGTGATTAGCATCATGTCTTCCTTATGAAAAGCAGTACGCCATTTAAAAAAAAAAAAAAAAAAAAAAGACAAATCCCAGCCATTTCAGGCTGTGTTTTGCAGAGCAAAAGCAGTTTGTATTCACTTCCTTGAAAGATTTGGATATGAGCTTAGACAAATTTGACAGCTAGCCCAGAGCAGAATGCTCTGAGACCTGTTTTTAAACCCCTTACTGTCAGCCAATCATCAAACCTATCTCCACTGCACCCTTTTCTATTGAAATGTCCATAAACTACTGAAAATATAGCTGCAGGGTACTAGCTAGCCAACCTCCCATTTACCTCTGCCGTCTGTCTGAAATTCAACCCGATGGAAACAAGAGGCTAGCTAGGAAAGATATTAGTTCTTTATATTTCAAGTTGTTTGTCATATTATTAACCAAAAGTTTTGTAAAACACAGAAGCAATCCAAAGAAGAGAAATCCACAGACAGGTCTAAACTTTTCAAATTTAACAATGTTCTAATCAATGATTTTGATTTGGATCCAGCTGAAATTAACATATACTTAATAATAACGATGAAGACTAACTAAACATCTGTTTGTGCTAATAACTACAGTCCTTTTACTAGACCTGTTCAAGACATCAAAATTCATAAATTGCTAGACACAAAATCGTGTGATTTGTTATATTTTGTGGAGTTCCATCATTCGTTATTTATAAAGCCTCTACCAGCAATCAAATATCTATGCATTTTCCAGCTCCCATGCCGAGGTTGGAATTAAGTAGTTACTGATTGATCAAAATTCAAAACAAAAATGTTATGCTCTTTTTTAGAATACATGAAGTTTGAGAGAATTAGTAGCATGTGTGACTTACTGATGTTCAGAAATAGAGCGTGATGAAAAGTTATTTTAAAATATAAAGAAAAAAAAAAAAAAAAACGCTGAATATTTTCAATTGCATGCAACTGTAAGATCATCATGTTTGGCAAAGATGTGAGTCACCACCTGAAAAATGGGCATTTTATTTAAAAAATATAAATTCTTCTAAAGGTGTTAATGCTTTGCTTTTCTACAGGATTATGTTGCAACCACTCAGACTGAATTGTTTTACAGTTTTGATTGTTTTTCTTCTCAAACATGACTCAGTGATTGGTTGGAGAAATGGTAGAAATTAAAGTTAACCTGTTCGTAAAACAAGTTTTTAAATTAAAGAGAAAGTTAGCTATCAGTACAATAACTAAAGATATGGCATCTTGGAAGCTCTCCATCAGAATAAAAGGAAGCTGTCTTGCAAGATACGAAACAAAGAAGATTCTTTTGTACTTACTGTACAAGAGTTGCACAAGCATTATGTTGAGAGTTTGTATCTATCATTTAAACACCTCTCAAACATTTTTTCTCATGGTCCCTAATTACCATGTTTTTGCTACTGCACAACTTTCTCAGACGTGTTTTTTTGGTTTTAATGTGTACTTCCTATGTAATCCTGTTAGGGTGTCATTTTGTGTTTTTTGAAGTGTTGTCCCTGAAAATGGTGTTCCAGTGTCTGGCAATAATTTTGACATTATGGATTCTTTTACAAAATGTTTAGTATGCCTGGCCTAATAACTGTTGAATTGCTTCTTTTTTTTTTTTTTTTAACTGATCAATATTACCACATCTTGCACCAGAGAAGTACACTATTTTGCCTGTGAACTTTTATAACCACAGAGATATGAATATAATGCTGTCACCTTTTTCCACAGTATTTTTCAAAACCTTGATTAAGTTTATATTTGTGGAAAAGATTATATAAGAATTAATATTTCCATGCATGTTAGTCCCCATTTTTCAAGAATGGCTGTATCTGCAAAATACAGCCTGAGGTTGTTGCCACACCCCAGGAGTATTTCCTAGCTTGTTACCTAGCTGAGCTTATGAAAAGTTCATTGACAAATACAGGTGTTTTAAGAAATGTCATTGAATAAATGGCTATCTTCTTTAGTCATATAGCAAAGCTAGTGACTTTTCTAAACAAAACAATAGAAAATATTTCCTTTGCAATACTGTATGAAAGTAAAATTTTGAGAAGAATTTTGGTGTTCTCCTTGTTTGAAGTGTATTGATTGTATAGTATATTATTTTGGTTAAACAGTACACCCAGTTTTATCTCACTTCAGGTGATGTCTCTCACCTCGGCTACCCTCATCTTACTGGAGTTAATGGGAGCCCCATTCCTGGGGGCCTACCATCTCTCTGATTTACTGCCAACATTACACATATTGAGGAACATGGCTGTAGAGGAAGAGAGAAATTTAATTCCGTTTTAATATCTGTAGGAATATATTTGTCTATGCTTCTTTTTCCCACTTGTTATGCCCCGCATCTGGGCTTTTGCAAGTTAATCAGTATGTTAAGGAAATTTAAATCCAAAGAGGGTGATAAAAAGGACAAGGCATTGAAAAGCAAGTCCTACAATAACAAAAGACAAGATCGAGTAATGGCATTTAGATAGTATGTATCTTTCAAGCAAAGAGGAAGGCAATTACCACAGGTTCGAACCTCTGTGGAAATGACAATCATAATAAATATTCTGATTTATCAGGACCCTTCAGAGATTAATTGGAAAAAATATGCTGGAATGTTGGAAGCAAGTTGCCTACAAGTTCAGATCATGTGTCTCAGGAGTTTATTTCTGTGAAAGGACTACTGAGGATGCTTTACCAAGGATGTGATACATGTCACCAAGTCTGGAGAAATCAGCTGTTGCAGAACACCAACATCCTAGCTAAGGATGTTATTCCAGGAGAGGGGTACAGGTTGGATCTAATTTAGTTACAGAGTTCCCAATGAATAGGAAGCTGAAATACACGGCTTCTTATTTTTTAGCATATGTTGTTCAACATGAATAGTTAAATCTGTTCTAATATTGACTTTCAGCAATCCAATTATCAACTTCATTAAGGCACATAAAATAATGCAATAATTACATGATAAATGCTCATAGAGACTACAAAAGCTGATTAGATCTAAAAGGCAGAAGAACAAAAAATGTGAAATATAAAGAAGTGATTGTAAAGGTGTAAAGGTGCTTTATGTATACAAAGAACATCTCAGTTTTAAGTGTCAGAATGTTGTACTGGTGATAGTTTAAGGATAGAAGTAAAAATATTTATATGACAAGGTAATAGCTTTTATTAACATACACTAAAAAAAATCTAGGTGACCGAAAAAAACTATGTTCCATGTCTGTTTTTCCTATAGTTTGAGATAAAGAATAATAATGCTTTGCTTTATTCTTCAGTTGAGTTTTATGTTGATTCTAACCATATGGACCCTTTTGAGTTTAAATGTAGACATACATTTTTTCTTAGACAAGGATTGAATTAGAAAATAATAAGTGCAAAATCGACTAGTTAAAATCAAGCAACTACTAGTAAAGAAGGAAAATAAGATAAAAATGGAAAGGTTGTAGGCTATGTGGAAGCATCCTGGACAGAAGTGATGTAGAGTGTTTGGCTATATGAAGGATAAAGAATGTATGAATTTCAGGAAGATGAATGTCATGTAGCTTCAAGGAGTTGTAACATGATTGAAAAGGTCATCCACATTTAATTGGAGTAAAAAGTTTTTGTGTGCATAGAGTTCCTGGCTACCTAGGTATTTCTTGCATGTATATTTGAATTATTAAGTTTATACCTTGATTCTCAGGGCGTAAAGCAGCTGATGGAGGAAGAAAAGATCTTTTTGTTATATTGGCAGGTAAAAACTGTGAATGATCCAGAAGCAAATACACTTTCTTTTTTTCAGCTAGTTAAAATAGTTGATGGTTCACCTACAATATAACTCCTACCCTTTGGTAAATCACAGTTTCTTAAGTAACCTCTTAATAGTTGGAACTTAGATTGAGGGAAAAAATGTTCATACAGATTTTTGTTCTGTCTGTCTTCATGTCTGCCCAGGTGAAATAGATAAATCATTCTCATATAATCTGTGTCCTGTTATTATTTGGTTGATCACCGGTTTAATATACATGAATTGGAAACCCACTTAGAAATTACAGTTGTTTGTGGATTAAATGTGAAGAAGTAAATTATATTTTGGAACTATTTTCTAGGATCAGTTTGGAATGGAGTACCTGAAAATAAATTTGCTAGAGAGAGCATTGGAATATGGATAAAATGATAGAGTGAGACCTGGAGTCTAAAAAAATTCTGATTCTAATCAAAAGAGAGTATTTTTAATTTTAAAAGTGTTGTTGTTTGTTTGTTTGTTTTAATAGAAAGATTTGAGAATTGATTTGCATCAAACGCATTCAAATACCATATATCCTGATAAGAAGACAGGAATGCTGCCCAGATATGTAAGGATGAGATCAGGAAAACTAATGCATAGTTGGAGATGAATTTGTCAAGGAATGAGCAGAATAATAAAAAGGGCTTCAGCAGGTACATTGGTGAGAAAATGAAGATTAAAGAAAATGTACCTCCCCTGATAAATAAGACAGGAAAACTATTGATAACCAATATAAAGAAGGCTGAGGTACTCAACATTTTTTTGCCTCATTTTTCACTGGTGATCACTCTTACCTCATCTCTCAGATCCTTGAAACTAAAGGCAAGAAATGGAGAAATTAATTCCATCCTATCAGACAAGAATATCAACCCTGGATCACCTGAGAAATATGAACATACTCTAATCCATGGAACCTGACAAGATGCATCCCACAGTCATAGAATCATAGAATGTTGTGGGTTGTAAGGAACTTTAAAATCATCTAGTTCCAATCACCCTATCAGAGGCAGGGATACCACCCAGTAGACTAGTTTGCCCAGGGCCTCATCCAGCCTGGTCATGAACACCTACAGGGATTAAACATCCACAACTTCTCTTGGAAACCTGTCTCCCTGGAGCCTTCTCTTCTCCAGGCTGAACATACCCGGGTACCTCAGTCTTTCTTCATAGGAGAGGTGCTACAGCCCTTTCATCATTCTTGTGGACATCCTTTGGACCCACTCTAACAGGTCGTCATCCTTCCTGTGCTAGTGGCCCCAGAGCTGGTTGCAGCACTCGCAGTGCAGCTGTGCGAAGGTAGATCACAGAGGGACAATCCCCTCCCTCAACCTGCTGGCCACTCCTCTGTTGATGCAGCCCAGAATATAGTTGACCTGCAAGCACACACAGGTCCTTAGGGAATTGGTTGATGTAGTTGCTAAGCCACTATCAATAATGTTTTGAAAGCCATGGCTGTCAGCCAAAGTCCCCAGTGACTGCAGAAAGGAACATACCACACCCACTTTTTAAAAAATTAATAAGGATCCTTGGAACTATCAACTCATCAGCCTCACCTCAGTACCCAGTATGATCATGGAACAGATTCTCCTAAAAGTTATCTCAAAATATACAGAAGATAGGGAGGTGATTAAAGACAACCATCATGGCTTCACCAATGGCAAATCATGCCTGACGAATCTGGTGTCCTTTTATGATAAAGTGAATGCATTAATCAGCAAAGTAAAACCAACCAATGACATCTACCTGGACTTCTTTAAGGCCTTTGATATGATCAACCACTTACTCTTATTTCTAAACTGGAGAGATACAGATTTGCTAGACTGATAAGGAATTGGCTGGGTTGGTACATCTAAAGATTTATAGTTACCATCTCAATCTCCAAATGGAAATCAGTAACGAGTGGTGTCCCTCAAGGGTCTGTACAGGGATCAGTACTGTTTAGTACTTCCACTAGTGGTGGTAGACTGAAGTGGTGGGATCGAGTACAATCATCTCAGTATGTTTACAGATGGTACCAAGTGCTGTTGCACTAGTGGGAAGGAATGCCATCCACAGGGACCTTCTTCACAGTCTTAAGAGGTGAGCCTATGTCAGCTTCATGAAATTCAGCAAGACCTAGCGCAAGGTTCTGCATCTTGGGAAATCCACAATATTAGTACACATTGGGTGATGAGTTGATTGACAATAGCTTTGCAGAGAAAGATTTGGGGATACTGAGTATGAAATTTAGATATGAACAAGCAACATATGAACATGCCCTGCTTGCAGCCTGGAAATCCAGCCATGTCCTGGGCTGCATCAAAATACGAATGACTACTGTACAGAGGGAGGTGATTCTTCCCCTCTGCTCCACTCTCATGAGACCTCACCTGCATCAGGCTCTGGGGACATCAGCACAAAAGAGACATGGACCTGTTAGAGCAATTTTGGAGGACAGCCGTAGAAATGATGGAAAGATTGGAACACCTCTCCTATGAAGAGAGACTGAGAAAGCTGGAATTTTTTAGCCTGAATAAAAGAAGGCTCCAAAGCAATCTTATTGCAGACTTTGAAAATATAAAAGGGGCTTATAAGAGGAGCTTATAATTATAATGCCTTAATCTTAAGGCATTATAATAGGAATAGTAGCTACAGAAAAAGTGGTAACAGTTTTAAACTGAAAGGGTAGCTTTAGATTTGGTGCAAGGAAGATTTTATTATTGTTATTATTATTATGAAGGTGGTGAGACACTGAAACAATTGAGAAGTTGTGGATGCCCCATCACTGGAATTATTCAAAGTCAGGTTGAACATGGCTTTGTGCAATCTAATCTAGTGAAACTACCAGGGTTTGAACACACCCAGGCACTTAGACTAGATGATCTGATGATCTTTTAAGTTCCCTTACAATATATTTTTCACATCAATGTGACATCTTTTTTTTCTTTCTCTTTCTTTCTTTCTTTCTTCCTTTCTTTCTTTCTTTCTTTCTTTCTTTCTTTTTTTTTCTTTTTTTTTTTTTTAATTTGAGAACAACAAACTTAGTTAGAGTGCTGGGATATCACAGTTCAGCTGCAATGAGAAGTCTGGGGAAAATATAATGAAATCTTTAGAATAATCAGTATATACCTTGCTGTGTGCTTTGTTCATATGTCAGTTATGTTAGTTAAATATTTCTCTTAGTCTCTTCAATGTCAGCTGCAGTGTCTCAGATAGACAATACCTTAAATTAACTGACATACTGGAGATTGGTGACTCTGAACTTGTCTATGATTTGCTGCTCCAGCTGAATGCACCTAAGTCCATGGAGTCCAATTGGATTTATACCAGAGTACTCAGAGAGCTAGCTGATGTCATTATGAGACCTCCCTTAATTATTTTTCATTGGTCTTGGGAATCTGGAGGCATCCAGTCAAACAAAAGCTGGCAAATGTCCCAGTTTTCAAGACAGGTAAAGAAGACCCTAGCAATTACAGGTCTGTCGGTGTCACTCACTTCAGTGCCCAGTAAAATTATGAATAAGATTGTTTTAAGAGTTACTGAAAAATGCTTGAAAGACAATGCAGTCATTGTTCATAGCCAACATGCATTCATGAGTGGTATGTTCTGTTTAACAAACTTAATTTCCTTTTATGGCAAGTTACCCAACTAGTGACCAAGGGGAATCAGTAAACTAGTAGATGTGATTTTTTTGTAGTTGTAGTTTGTTTGTTTGTTTTGTTTTGCAAAGTTTCAAAAACTTTAGTAAAGTTTTTGATACTGTTTTTCACAGTATCTTTCTGGACAAAACATCCACCATACAGCTGGACAAATACCTAATACTATGAATAATCAGTTAGCAGATGGGTCAATTTCAAAGTGTTGTAGTAAATGAGGTTATATCAGGTTGGTAACCAGTCAGTTATGGGATTTCCTAGGGTTCTGTTTAAGGTAAAATTCTCTTTAATGTTTTTATAAATGATCTGGTTGCAAGACTCAAATGCATACTAAGTTAGTTTGCAGATGATACCAAATTAGGAGCTGTTGACTACCTCAAAGGTAAAGAGGCAATGAGTGGATAATCATCAATCATATGAAATGTAACAAAAGCAAGTGATGTTTTTTGCTTCTGGGGTAGAGCAACCCTGAATACAGACTGGGGAACAAGATGCTGAAGAACAAAACCTGCAGAAAGGAACCAGTGAGTTTTGGTCAAAAGCAAGTTGAAAAAGAATTAACATCATGTCCCGGCAGCAAAGAGGGCCAACTGTACCATAGGGTACATCAGGCACAGCATTGCTCACTGGTCAAGGGAAGTGATTGCCCTGCTCTCGGCTGCACTGGTAGTGTGGCCTCACCTCCAGTACTGTGTCCAGTTTTGGATGTCACAGTATAAGAAGGACATAAAACTATTAAAGAGTAACCAAAGGAGGGCAGAAAAGATGGTGAAGGATCTAGAGAGGAAGACGTATGAGGAGTGTCTGGAGTCACTTGGTTTGTTCAGCCTAGACAAGAGAAGGCTGAGGGGAAATATCATGCCAGCCCACAGCTTCTTAAGGGGGAGAAGAGCTGCAGGTGCTGATTTCTCTCTGGTGACCAATGACTGACAGCATGAAGCTGCATCAGGAAGGTTCAGGTTGGATATTAATAAAACACTCTTCACTGTGAGGGTGGTTGGGCACTGGAACAGAATGCAGGGAATGGTGTCAAGCTTAGTGAAGTTCAAGAAGTATTTGGAGAATGCTCCCAGACATATTGTTTAATTTTAAAGTAGTGTTTTTTGGACCCATAAGTTGGACTTGAGGATCCTTGTGGGTCCCTTCCAACTCAGGATATTCTATGTTTCTATACCAGAAAGTATTTCTGCCTGCTTTTATTTGAAATGTGTTCTCTTAGTTAAATCTACTTTCACTGAAGTTGTGTTACCCTAATCAAAATCAAATCTGATTAATTCAGCATTTCCAGAAAAAATTTTGTCTTGAAATTGAACTCACATTACTTTATGGGTTATAAAATATCCAGCAAAATGTCAGAATTTGTCAAAACATTGTCCCCAGTTAATTTTCAAATTGCACTTTGATCTTTGTCGAGTGAGGTCAAAACATTTACTGCCAATTTCAGTGAATAGCATTAGATGGCCACAAATGATTGTCTCCTGCTCAGTCTAAAACTGATGTTGATTGTCTCCTGCTCAGTCTAAAACTGAAGTGATGTTGCTAGCAAGTGGATGAAATGGATGAAATTACATGGATACTGACTCTCCATTTGCCTGAGGGGTTATTTGTTTCTATGTGAAGTGGGAGAGTAATTCCAAAGCATTCTGAATTTCTTTTGACACATTTGGTCTTTATCTTCAGGTGATTCTAAGACTTGATTCCTTCTCCAGATCTAACTAGGGAGAATGGTGTTTTAATCCCTTCCAGAGTAGACAGTTACACAACACTTCACTTATTACTGCTGTAGAGTTGCCTAGAAACTCTTAAGGTTTCAAAGCCAGGGTAGATCAAAGAGTTTTATATATATGTATATAATATATTTCCTGTGCCCAACTTTCCATTTGTTGCCATATCAGTTTGGGAATTAGTTCAAGTCTCTGATCCATATTCCTACAGCTCATTCTGATAATACCACTCTCTTTCCCGTCAAAATAGGATTTGGCTTTCATTCTGGTGTGCAGAATTAGAAGGGACAAGATGCATTCTGTGGAGAGAGCCCTTGAATGTGAGATTCACTGCAACTGGAGATGCATCCAAGCCAGTTCAGCTCCTGTAGGGTAGGATAAAAGGCTCATCTCTTTGTTCCACCTTTTACCAGCTTGAATTGCAGATTGCTTCTAGCAACACTGTTCTGGACACTGCCTTGTTTGATCAATTTTTAAAGCAACCTGTCATACTATAAAGGCAACTGCTGAACTTTACTTTTGCATATAATATGAAATTCTGGTGACAGTCATTATAGAAAAGAATTGGGAGAGAAAAAAATACTTTGCAAAACTTCTCTTTATTTATGCTTAATTTGGAGTCTTATTAATAACATTGATAAACATCTGATTCATTTATATAGCAGCAATCATTTAGCATTTGTCAAATGGTTTATGAACAGAGGATTCAAGAACAGACCAAATTTTTCAGGTGTAAATAAAAATCAGTGCTGTATTTTTGACAAGTGTCCGATTGATTGCAGTTGTTAAATATGTGTTTGTTACACCATCTAGTACAAAGATTTCAATAAGGTTCAGATAATCTTTGAAGTATTATTATGGTAATATTTTTCTAGTCTATCTGAATATTAGATATGATGAAGGTTAGAGTAGAAGAGAGGTGGAAAGGAGAGGATGGAAGAATCAGTCAAGGAGATGATATAATCAAGAGGAAAATTTAGAAGAAAGGCTAGAGAAGAAGAACTACTAGAGAAACCATAGATGGAATGTTGGGAAAATAAAATGTTATTAGATGAAGAAGGGAGATGACATAGATTATGCAAAGAGCCCTGGCTTTTTCTTGTGTTCATGGGCCCAAAATTCTCTTCCCAGCTTTGAATGTCATCAATAAAACTGCTTCCTCACAATTACCATATGTATTTGGAAGCTAGCCACGCTCCTTGTTTAACCACAGTACATGCTTTGGAAATTTCATTTAAATGTCAGAACTGTCTATATGAATTGAATTGGGTTCTATTTAACTGTTTGCTTTTATCTAAGTCAACTTGCAGCACCAAAATAGCTGCTGATTTTTCTAACTTTTAACCTCTTCTTCTCCATTACTTTCTGCAGTGTCAAAATAAATTTTATTTTTGTTATGTGACTGTCTCTCACACACATACACTAATAAAAGAGGGGGAAAGGCAGTTTGGAATTTTGCAGAATACTTCAGATACGCCTGAACTCTGTATTTAATGTCTACTAATGCTATAACATTGAACTATCACATGTAGCAGGACAGTGATCCATAAAATAGTCTC